>NC_000067.6:23948385-24252760 GCF_000001635.26 Mus musculus
TAGAAGGCTCCTGGGAAGAAAAAGGCAGAGAGTAACTTTAGTCTACCAAGCTGTTTCCTCACAGGCTCCTGGCGAGACAGCATGCGTCGCAGTGATGCAGCTAACGTAGAATTTTCTTTAGACATAGCTGAAGCTCTAATCAGCCAGATCCTGCCGTGGGAGCAAATTAGTTCCAAATATAAGGCTGGCATTTTGCAAAGTGCATTAACTCCTTCAAGTCAGCTGACCACAGAATAAAGAGCCCAGAACAGCCACTAATGCTTGTACTGAATCCAACAGGGCAAGAGAAACATCGGGCTGCAGTGGCCACTTGGGAATTTCTAAATGGACTCCCAAGTGGCCTGTTTACATTTAAAGAGTTTCCAGCTCTATTATGTCAGTAAGAGAGCCTTAACCTACTTCCACCTGGAGTTCCTCCTTCTATGATCCATTCAGCTGATTGTTGGGTAGCTGAGCTTTTGTCTGGCTTTCCGCACTAAGAAATGATCAGGCATTTTCCACTGGAAGGCCGGATAATGGAAATGAGGTTCATAAAGGCACCGCTCCCCCACCCGCCCCCCGCCCGGGGAGATTAGCTTCACTGGGTCCTTTTCACCTTTCACTGACTGTGAATAACAGTGTTTATATACACTGACCCTAGGAACTGCATTGGAAATGGATCCGTCTTTGTGTATGTATAAAAAAAGAGATCTAGGCAGACAGCTTGAAAACATTACATTTAGTTTGACTTCGGAAATATTTCCACTGGAAAGGTGTTCAAGTGAGACTCTTGATGCAATATATATTAAACTGCAAGACAGAAACAACCTAAATGCCCAACAATGACTCAGCGGATGAGTCACCTTGGACAGGGCCACAAAATAAGCTATCATATTAGTGTTGGGATAAAACTGATGAAGAATCTTTATAGCACGGATTATGTGGTCATATTTATATTCTGACCTTCAGCTCCTACTGCTTCTGCAATATTGCTTATAGCAGTTACTCATTGTGGCAGTTTGAATAGGAATGGCCCCCTACGCGCGTAGATTTGAATGCTTGGTCATTAGGGAGTGGCACAGCTTGAGAGGGGTTAGGAGGTGTGGCCTTGTGGAAGGAAGTGTGCCGCTGGGGGTGGGCTTTGGGGTTTCAAATGCTCAAGGCAGGCAGGCCCAGTCTCTCTTTGTGCTGCCTGCCAGTCCAGATGTATAACTTTCAGCTACCTCTCCAGCACCGTCTGCCTGTGTGTCCAATGTGTCCCACCATGGCAATCATGGACTGAACCTCTGAACCTGTGAGCAAACCCCAATTAAATGCTTTCCTTTGTGAGAGTTGCTGTGGTCATGGTGTCTCTTCCCAGCAATAGAACCCAGAGTAAGACCCTCATATAATGCACTTTACAATATATACTAATAAAAATGGCTTCCGTGGGCTATCATATGGAAGGTACCTTAAAATCCTCAAAGTGCAGCATTATTTCTCAGATTCTCCACATACCATTTAACTCTTTAAAATATTCCCTCACGCCAACACTCAGAATTTCTTCACTGTACCAGGCTCATCTCCTTCAGTTCTCACACACCATATCCAACTATGTAATTTGCAGTGCTACTATACATAAATTTTCCTTTTTAACTATTCCATTACTTACCTTAGGAATAATAGTGACACATGAAACTAAACATTGTTGTGTGGTAGACTTTTCCTGGGGAGACACAGTATCCTCATATACTCACTCCAGATAGGAGGGCTGTTAAAGACTAAAGTCTGGATGTCACCAAAGTCTAGATGCCAGTTTTATTGGTGTTATTTACAGGAATATGGATGAGGGGTTATTTATAAGACAGCCGAATCACCAAAGCTTACCCCAGCATGAGGAAGTGCTCACCCAAGCTGGAAATCTGGAGTACACCGCCTGCAGGCCGCTCAGAAGGTTGGGAAGATCCTTTCTAGGGGATTCTGTTGGTCAGAGCCTCTTCCAAGCAGCTCAGCTGGTCTTTGTTGCTTCTGGGCAGTTTACCTGGTCTTTGCCTCTTTCAGGTGACTGGGCTTGTCTGAGAGTGGCTCTCAGCAGTCTTTACCATTTACTGTTGGAGGAGCAAAGGGTTGACTGAATCTAGTCTGTTTCAGGAACTTCCTGAAGCTATTTGACTTTATTTAATAAAAACATTTTAACTTATTCATTAACTGGATTAATCTCAATTTCATTTAGTAAACGAACATTTTATTTCTATACTGCATTAATTATAAGGTTTTGGTTTTTTTTTTTTTTTGAGCCAGAGGTGATGGCTCATATCTATTACCCCAGCACTCAGCCTTCCTGAGCTACAGAGGAGAGTGTTTCTCGAACAAAAACTTCTGACTCACTTTCCTACCAGCTCACTTATTAAGTTACTGAAATGTTCACTTTTAGAAGCTTTATTTTTAATGAAGATGACTGGAAATAATGTCACTTGTTCCTTCTAAATGCAAAATTGCAAGCTATTTTTAAGCAACTCAGTTCTGAAATGGATCTTTCTGCTGATTTAACTTTTATTGAAACTGTTGATTGATATTAAGAGTATATTTTTGGCTATAAAAACATTGAGATAAATTACAGATAAACTGAGCTGGAGAGATGGATCTACAGGTGAAGGCACTCACTGGCATGCTTGATCCTCTGAACCCACAAAGTGGAAGGAGAAAACTGACTCCTGTAAGGTATCATCTGACCTCTATACACACACACACACACACACACACACACACACACACACAATACACAGAATGTACACACATACTACACAGACACACAGAGACACATACATATACTTACTACACATACATACACTACATAGAACACATACACATAGAGATACACATCACTCATACAAACACTACACAGACACATTACACATACATACACTGCACAGAACACACACACATTCATGCAGACTCCACAGACACACTACACAAAATACACAAATACACCAAACAGGACACACACACACATACATGCACTCATACACACACTACATAGATATACTACAGAGAACACAGACATTATACAGACACACTACACATACATACACAACACAGAATTCACACACAGAGATACACCCACACTCATATACACACTATATAGACAGACATAAACACACAACACAGTACACACATGCATACTATATACATACAGGCACACACATATATACAATACACATATGTACACAGAACACATACACACAGAAATGCACACATACTACAGACACACTACACAGAACACTTATACATGCTACACACACACACACACATACACATACACACACATTTCTAAAACTGTGAGAGGCTCCCATTAGGCCTGACAACCTGAGCTCCATCCCAGGGACCCATATGATAGAAGGAGAAAACCAATTCTCATAAGGATACACACATATGGACACAGACACACAAATAAATGTAATTTTTAAAACCTTGTTTTAACTGTAGAAAATAAGTTTCCAGGTTGTTTATTTGTTTGCATGAGTAAGTCTGAGGTATTTTGTTATGGCATCTTGAGGAGCTAAAACAATCTGTATCTTACTTGAAGATAACTCTCTTGTCTTGAAATCCCCTCCCTTAAGTACCAGCTGGCTTTCAATGTATCATTTTACTCTTCCACCATTGTGTGTTCTTTTGCTTAGAAAGCTTCCCCTGTCATCTTCGTCTCTTAAATTTGCTCAAGGCTTCTAAAATGGTGTGGCACAAGGCATTGATGCACAAGGTATAAGGCACTGATCTTTGGAGCCATTAGGGAAGATTTGAGGTGGTCCACAATAGTCAAAGATGGGAAGATTTTCTACTGGACTGGATGTGGGTTGTGAGACAAGGAGGAGTCAAGATGACTACAAAAAATTCTGAAATCTGGAAGGTGAAGTTGCCTTCAATTTTGAATTAGGGAATGTTGATTGGTATGGGGTTGGAAGGCCAGAGACAATGTCAGTCTGTGTCTTAGTTAGGGTTTTACTGCGAACAGACACCATGACCGAGGCAACTCTTAAAAGGACAACATTTAACTGGAGCTGGCTTACGGGTTCAGAGGTTCAGTCCATTATTATCAAGGAAGGAGCTTGGCAGCATCCAGGCAGATGTGGGGCTGGAGGAGCTGAGAGTACTACATCTTCATCCAAAGGCATGCAGGAGAAGACTAGTGCCCAGGCAGCTAGGCTGAGGGTCTTAAAGACCATGCCCACAGTGACACACTTCCTCCAACAAAGCCACACCTCCTAATGGTGCCACTTCCTGGGCCACGCATATTCAAACCTTCACAGTCTGGAACAGAGAGGATTTAAGGTGAAAGTTGAATGAGGCTGTTGGGTAGAAAGTTATGTATAAGCCTGGAGTTCAGGGGACAAAACTAGAGGCCATAAACAAACAGGTATGTGACAATGAATGCCAAGAAGCTGAGTCAGAGCACAAAGGGGTGAGTACAGAAGCAAGAGGGGAGTCCCAGGCCTGAGCATCTGATGCTCAGAAGAGCAGCCAGTGAGGAGTAAGGGAAATAAGAGGATTGCTATAATGGTGGCCAGGGAAGAACTGGGTTTAAAAATGAAACCCTAACAGACAGATTAAACAGGGCAGAAAGCAAGCAGATTTGCAACATGAAATTCCGGTGGGATATTATCAATGTCTGTTTGATGAGACAGGGATGAAGGAAAGAGGTGGGGGAGCAAGGACAAGTGTAATGTAACACATCTTTAATCCTAACACTCAGGAAGCAGAGGTGGCCAGGTCTTTGTGAGTTCAAGGCCAGCCTGGTCGACATAGCAAGTTCCAGGACAACCAGGGCTGCATTGTAAGATCCTGTCTCATAAAAACAAGCAATGTATTTTAAATTTATTATTAATTATTATTAATTATTATTTTTATTATTATTATTATTAGTGTGTGTGTGTGTGTGTGTGTGTGGTATGCCACATGCAAATGCCCAAGGAGATCAGATCTCCCGGAGTCACAGGCAGTTGTGAGACACCAGACATTGATGCTGGGAACCAAATTTAGGTCCTCTATATCTTCACTGCTAAGCCATCGTCCCAGTCCCTTAAATGGCACTTTTTTTTTTTTTTTTTTTTTTTTTTTTTTTTAAGTATAAGGTTAAGCTAGATAGCTCAGCAGTAAAGGTGTTTGCTACCAAGCCTGATGACTAAGTTGGATCCCCAGGACCCATATGGTAGAAGGAGAGAACCAATTGTTCGTGCTCAGGGATAACTGGGGTGGGGGCAGGGTGGCAAGCTTACATAGTATCACTTGGGTCTACGTACAGATTCTCTGATCCTTGGAGGCAACCAGGCCTTGGGGGACCAGTATTTAGCATTATGATACATAGCAAAAGACCAAAACTCAACAGGGTGCTAGAGTGGGTAAGCTAGAGAGATGGAGGAGACATTTGTCAAAGTCCAGGGCTTACAGATGAATTTATGATGGACATTCATGTGATAAGGTTTAGGTCTCACTGGGAGCTGGCGGCAGTAATGACAGTTGAAAGAGGAGGACTCAAGGCTAGCAAGCTGGAACCCCGTCGCGCACACTGGAATCACGGCATTTTAGCCAAAGCATAATTTTTGGAAAGACAGTGATCCAGATCCAAGTGTGTGGCGATACCATTCTCCCACTTTTCATGGTGATAGTTTTCACACGTTCGCCTCTTTCTTCGCACCTTCAGCACAGTCTCTCCCTTTTCTCCCCGCAGATGTCGTGTTTCTTTGTGACAAGTAGAATTCCCCTAAGGAAATTAAATCGGTTTAATTAGGAACCCCGAATGCACTCACAAGCTGTAGCTGCCCACTTGCTGGCATCCTTCCCACGTTCTCTACCATCCCTTCCGCTTAGCAGAAAGGACCTTTGCCCTGCCCAGTGCTCCCGACCCAAGTCTTTGGATCGCCTCTTTCCCTTCCGATCCTTACTCTGGTTGTGATTTTGTTCAGCTCCCTGACAAGAGCTAGAGTGCCAGTGCATTCTCTCTTGCCTGGACTAATGAGGGTAATGGGTCGTGTGAGCTGGGATCCTGCCTGTGATCTAGTGCATACTAAGCCTATGTTCTGCCACGGAGCTACCTCCTCATCCACACAGTTACATTTTAACCAATCTCCCAGGTTTTTATCACTTCTCTTCCATGATGCTTTCCCACAGACGTGCCCTCTCTATCAGCCAGAGTGACTGTTCAACAAACACACAACTCTTCGTAGCACAATAAAACTGTTTGTCGCATGCACATACTCACGTGCGCGAGATGATTCTCATATCCTGCCCTAAACCTTCCAGGGACTCGCATCACATTTCGAATAATATGCATACACATTATCATCATTTGCAAGGCCAACATGGCCCGACTTTGATTCCCTCGCCCCTGCCTTGGACCTTACCTCCTCGTGAAGACCCCTTAGCACAGCGTTAGCTCACACCAGCCTGCTCGCTGCTCCTCTTATCCCAGCACCTTCCCAATATCCCACTCTGCATGGATCTCTTTCCCCTCTGACCTTCTGTGCTTTGTTCTCTCTTGTTGTCCACCTTCAGTCACTTCAAAAGTGTCCTCTTTTAAAATAAAGCCCACGTCACTGCAAATTATCTCTACCCCTTATTGTTCACCATAGCATTTGGTGTTACCACATCTAATTTTGTATGTGCACAGGCCTGTTTTTTGTGATCTTAAGTTACATATTCCATTGCTCTCATTTTCTTCGATAGCTCCTGATACCCTTGATTCCCTACCACCCAAGAAAACTAGACTTTCTCTTGCCCAAGATAGTCACAGAGCGTCTCTAGAGATGGATGGTCCAGTGGTTAAGAGCACTTGCTGTTCTTGCAGAGGACCCCCATTTAGTCTCCAGACGTACATGATAGCTCACAAACATCCAGACCCCAGTTCCAGGGATCCAGAGCCTTCTTCTGGCCTCTGCTGGCACATGGTTCACATATGCACATGCAGGCAAAACACTCATACAAATCAAATAAATTAAAATAAAAAAGATGAGTCATACACACTAATCAAGTACCGTTCAATCTTGATGATGACCATAAAACAACTCCCTGAGCCTTTGCCAAAACAATTCAGTTGTTCAGCTAAAGATCAAAAAGTCTCTGGCTCAGTTGTGGGGTTTCACAGAGCAGAAGGAAGGAAGGAAGAAAGGAAGGAAGGAAGGAAGGAAGGAAGGAAGGAAGGAAGGAAAGAAAGAAAGAAAGAAAGAAAGAAAGAAAGAAAGAAAGAAAGAAAGAAAGAAAGAAAGAAAGAAAGGAAGAAAGGAAGAAAGAAACTAACTAACTCCTGGTCTACCTTTGCCATTCCAGATGGTCCTGCAGCATATTCTGCAGGAAGGAATGTAGCTCAGAGGCCAGAAAGAATGCTAAAACAGGCCTCACAGAGGTCCCCTGACAGTTAGCAATATTCTCGACTAAAGTTAACTCACGGCCTTCTTTTGCAATCACATCTGTACAGAGTTGTCTATGATTCCATCTTGCCTATGCACTGAAGCCCTCATAAAAGACAGCTGAGCACCGGGAAGTTCCATGTAGCTTCCCGGATGTAGCATGTCCCAGATATCCATTATAATGAACCAGGAAGCATAGACATTCCTATGAGTTTTATGAGAGACTCAAACGTGTAACTGTCCTAGATGGCTTTTCTGTGACTGCAATAAAAGATTTTGACCAAAAGCAAGTTGGAAGCGAAAGGATTTTGTTTTTTGTTTGACTTTGGAATGTTGTGTTTGTTTGTTTGTTTGTTTGTGTTGGGCTTAAAAGTTCGCCACCAAGGGCAACCAATGCAGGAACTCCAGGCTGGAGGCAGGAACTGACAGAGGAATCATGGGGGAAATGATGCATATTGGTTGGCTTCCTTGCTCTCATCTATTTTGTACCTTCAGTCCAGGCCCATGGCTTAGGGATTAGTACTACCCACAGTGGACTGAGCCTCTTTCTATCAACTAAGACAACTAAGTTCCTCAAGTAAGGCTCTCTACCCATGTGATTCTAATTTGTAGTAAGCTGAAATTTAAACCAATCATCACATCCATCAAACCAAATGAGAGGAGTATGGGGAATCCTGATTGTTATAGTTGGTATGACATCAACACAGCAAAACAATGTAGGGGTTATGGCTGGCATCTGAGGTGTGTGGGGAGCAGTCTTGGGACCTGACACTAACTCCAACCAGACATCATCAGAACCGGGGAGGATTAAAGGACTCCCAGCTTCCTGGTGAAGGAACCCTTTCCTTTGGAGGGCACAGAAGCCTCCCTGGTTGATTGTTGTAAGAACAGAGGAAAAGCATGCATTATGTCATTCCCAATAAGCTTATTTATCCTCAGAGTTAAATATAATCCCCAGCAAAACACAGAGTGTGCGTTCTTTCCTACATTCTGACCTATTTCTCTGTTATAAATAGTTGCTAAATAACAGTTATTAAAAACTGGGCCTGGTGGCACCCTGTAATCCCAGCATTCAGTGGGTGGAGACTGGAGGATCAGAAGCTTAAGGTTGGATTTTGGATCCCTAGAGCCCACATAAATGCTGGATAGGTGTGTCAGTCAGTCTGTAATTCTAGCCTCAGAATGTAGAGACAGGGCATCTCCCGAGCAAGCTGGCAATAAGAAGACTGGCCACAGCATTGATGTGATTTAGCTTAAAGACCTAGCCTCTGTGAATAAGATGGAAGAGCAATAGAGGATGAATTTTGTATCAACCTCAGACTTCACACACTTGCACATATACAAATGCACCCATGCACATGCCAAACACACATGTATGCCACACATGTAAAAATGGGAAAAGAAAAGGCAGCTACTGAATAAATAGCTGATTATTAAATATTTATTGAAAGAATACTTGAATGGGAGAAGAACACACACACACACACAGCTGTAGTCCTTGGTCTTCAGAGCTGGCACGACATGGAGTGACTGTTAGTTACTCTGAGATAATGGTAAGATGAAGTGAATACAGACACTTCATAATCTTGCCTAAGAACAAACAAGGGTGGACTGTGCTAGAGCTTCCAGGTAGAGAGCTTGGTTAGCTTGCATGAGTCCCTGGGTCTCACCACTACCACCATAAAGGAAGAGGAAGAAAGGAAGAAGAGGGGAGGAGAGAGGGAGACTGGGAAGAAAGGAGAAAGGAAGAGAATGATACAGGACAAGAACAGAGTGAATGTATTACCCCTAAAATACCAAATGTTTCTCTTGAACGTAACGACATGAGGTTTGACTCTTTCCAAATTACAACTCTAGCCTGTCCTTCCTTTGAACAAAAATACTATAGGTATCCAATTAAGAACTACCCTGCTTGCTTTTTGACAGTAGCCGACAGGGACCAAACTCCCTTTTCTTCTTCATCTCTCTCTTAGAACATTCTTTTTTTTTTTTTTTTTTTTTGGTGTTTGTTTGTTTGTTTGTTTTTCGAGACAGGGTTTCTCTGTGTAGCCCTGGCTGTCCTGGAACTCACTCTGTAGACCAGGCTGGCCTCGAACTCAGAAATCCGCCTGCCTCTGCCTCCCGAGTGCTGGGATTAAAGGCGTGCGCCCACCACGCCCGGCTCTTAGAAATTCTTAACCATGGTGTGAATTCTTGCACATCTTCTAACTAACCCCCTCTTACGTAGAGACCCCATGATTCTCCAGGGTACACGGTTTCCTTAATAACAACAAGTAATACATCCACTTTAGTGATGGATCTCGGTGACATTAACATAGCGAATGCATCAACTGATCTTTGAATTAGAAATATGCATGATCCTTTATATGTTTCTGCACTTCTATATTTTCTATAAAAAAGCAAGAATTAAAGTCTCGTTTTCATCTCATAACGCAAAATTAATTTATTCCACCTCTAAAAGTCCTTGTAGTTTTAAACAGTCACAACAGTATTCAAATGTTCAAAGTCTCTTTGAGCCTGGACCCGCGGGGGCTCCCAGGGTCCAAAGAGCAACTGACTCAGATAATCTTAATAACTAATGTGAGCTTCTATTTAAAAGAAAATTCCATACTTCCAGTAGACAATAGCACAGAGAAAACATTGCATTTGCAAAGGGTAGCGTGAGTAGTGCAAAGAAGTATTAGACCAAAGCAAATGGAAACGCAGGAGGGAAAACCCTGAACTTGAAAGCTCTGCACCCAAAATCTGGGCCTTGTACAGGAATCACGTGATCTCCCAAGAGCTTAAGCAGCCCCATCCTCCAGCCTTTCCACCCATAACACACACAGTCCTTTCCTAGACCAGTTCTACTCTATGAACTTTCTTCAGAAAGATGTCCAGTGGTCCTAGCAATTTCAGTCTTTACGGCCTGTTAGGGAATCTGTCCTCTGAGAGGCTCCATTCAACAGCTGACTGAAACAGATGCAGAGATTCACAGCCAAACATTTAACAGAGCTTGGGGGATGGATTGAGGGATCTGGAAGGGATAGGAACTCCACAGGAAGACTAACAGAATCAAGTAACCTGGACCTTGGGGACTGAACCATCAACCAAAGAGCAAGCAGTGGACCCCAAGAGCAGCTTGGTCTTCATGTGGGTCCCCGGCCCCGCAACCCCCTGTCAGAGTTGTCCCTGACTCTTGCTTGCCTGTGGATCCTATTCCCCTAACTGAGCTACCCTGTTTGGCCTTACTGGGAGAGGATGCTCCAAGTCCTGCAGAGACTTGGGGGAGCGATACTGGGCGGGGCGGGTGCGTGGGAGGTGGGGCTCCTCCTCCTTAGAGGTGAAGGGGCGGAGGGATAGGGGAGGAGCTGTGTGAGGTGGGGACAGGAAGAAGCTAAGATCGGGATGTAAAGTGAGTAAGTAAATAAATTAATGAAAACAAAAAAATAAAGCAATAATGAGAGAAAGAGAAAAAGAGAATTTGGGAAGATAAAATTCCAATGCAGGCAATGGTAAGAGTGCTTGTCCGGTGTGTATAAGGTCCTGGTTTCCACCCTCGGAACTGCAAAGACTTTAATTGGAAACGGATGAAACGGGTAAAGCTGAAGCCCGCAGGGGAGGCTTTTCAAGTGAAGCTAGAGGAATCATCCCTGGAAACTTCAGAAGACTTGGGTTTTAGAACTGCCTGTTACCTCCATCAGATGAGAGAGATGTGTGTGGCTGAAAAGACAATGGCTCGCCACTCTGTGTTAGGGCTGCTGGGTCCCACAGTCTAACCGCTCCAGCACAGCAGGAGAGAAGAGCTCTGATTGCCCAGAGTTACTCCAGCCCCCCCACCGGGCAGGGCAGGACACAGCATGGACTGGGAATTCGGAGAGGAAACACAGTCACATGCTCACCACCAACCCAGGCAGAGATGATGTGGACCTTCACTGCTTAGTATATTGGAAAGTTTTTCACGTAGACTGTTGGAGGGAAGTCTAGAGCCCCATAGCGCCCCCCTTCTTGGGACAGCCTCACTATAAACCTATATTCCGGACTAGGATATTGTACTGGCTCGTTTTGTGTTGTCAACTTGACACAGGCTGGAGTTATCACAGAAAAAGGAGCTTCAGTTGGGGAAATGCCTCCACCAGATCCAACTGTAAGGCATTTTCTCAATTAGTGATCAAGGGGGGAGGTCCCCTTGTGGGTGGGACCATCCCTGGCCTGGTAGTCTTGGTTCTATAAGAGAGCAGGCTGAGCAAGCCAGGGGAAGCAAGCCAGTAAGGAACATCCCTCCATGGCCTCTGCATCAGCTCCTGCTTCCTGACCTGCTTGAGTTCCAGTCCTGACTTTCTTGGTGATGAACAGCAATGTGGAAGTGTGAGCTGAATAAACCCTTTCCTCCCCAACTTGCTTCTTGGTCATGATGTTTTGTGCAGGAATAGAAACTCTGATTAAGACAGATATTAGAACAAAAATGCAACTTCTCCTGAAATCTCTACAGCTAATGATGAGACTGGACTCCCCCTTAGCAAACTTGAGGAGTTTTGGAACAATCTAGCTCCCTAATCACAAATGTAGTTATTAGGAGTGGAGCAGGGGTCAGTGGATGGGTAGATAGCTTTGTGTGTAGTTCCTGAGAGGCTGAGGAGCAGCAACAAGGTCACTGAGAGGCATCCCTGTCTTTCAACCCAAGCCTTAGCCATATTCTCCTCATTTGCTGTGTTATGAGGTAATGGCGGCTCTCCTCACCCATAAGCCATATAGAGATGTCCTGGCCATCTCTACGCCCCCTTTTCCACCCGGAATGTGGTGTCTCCAGCACCAGCCTGCAGCAGTCACATAATGGCATAAAGAAAAGAATATGAAGAAGCAACCAATATACCAAGGGCAGCAGAGCCGAACACAGATAGGTCCTGTGTCTTTTCACCTACTGCCACTTGATTCTGACTGTCCCATATAAGAAAATGTAAATAACTAAGTAGATTGATAGAATTTTCCAGCAAGCTACTAGAACACACAAGTTGCATCCCCAATTATTACAAACCCTAAATTATTTAAAATACAAAATCGCTATTTTAAAAACCAAAAGAATATATATATATATATATATATATATATTTAAATTTTAAAGAATTCTTAGGGTAATATATTTTAAGTTCTAGCCCAATACACAGATTTTTGTTGTCTCTACTGTTGAATTCTCCAGTGAGGTAGTCATTGCCTTTGTATGACCATTTACTTTCAAATTGTAATTATTTAAAGTTACTCAGTTTCAAGATCAGACTACTCACATTTCCAAGGCATTTTGCCCCTTGTAAGTTTAGTGGCTCTTGTAGTATTAGGATCCAGCACATACTCTTTTCTACACATGGTCCTAGGTGCTTCTTGGAGGATCCTAATAGATGCCTACAATAATAGGGAAATTATTTTTTAAGAAAGCATATCTTATTAGACTATCTTATTTATGTAATAAATATAAATATATTAATATAAATATTTATATATTATTTATTAGACCTTTTTATTTCTTATTTCTTATTATTTGTATCTGTGGTGTACGTATGTGCTTATGTTCATGTGCATATATGTGTGCATGTAAGTGTGTGTGCATGTGTGCAGAGGCCAGAGGCTGAAATTAAATGTCTTCCTTTCTACCTTATTTTTTTGAGGTCTTGTCTCACGGACCCCGATTCCTCAGTTGCACTATACTGGCTATCCAGAGAACTACAGGGATACCTCTATCTCTACCCTACCCACCCCTCAAGCTGGGGCTATAGAACTGAAGCACACCTGACTTTTTACCTGGGTACTGGGGATCTAAATCATCCTGACATAGCAAGCACCTTACTGAGTGAACCCTCCCCTCTGCCAATAGCCCATTCTTATTCTGTTTGCCAGAACATACTTTTAGCTAACTTAGCCCATAACACAACTCGCTCCAGCTTCCTTTGTTTTGTTTTGTTCTTTGAGATAAGGTCTCACTGTTTAGTCCTGTTTTGGCTGGAGTTTGCTTTGTAGAATAGACCGATCTTGAACTCACAGAAATTCTCCTGCCTCTGTCTCTGTCTAAGCTGGCCTCGAACTCACAGAAATCTACCTGCCTCCTGCCTTCTGCCTCCTCCTGCCTCCTGCCTCCTGCCTCCTGCCTCCTGCCTCCTGCCTCCTGCCTCCTGCCTCCTGCCTCCTGCCTCCTGCCTCCTGCCTCCTGCCTCCTGCCTCCTGCCTCCTGCCTCCTGCCTCCTGCCTCCTGCCTCCTGCCTCCTGCCTCCTGCCTCCTGCCTCCTGCCTCCTGCCTCCTGCCTCCTGCCTCTGCCAAGCTGGAATTAAAGACATGAACCCCTAAGGCTTGCTTTTTTTCTTTCCTTCTTTTCTTTTCTTTTCTTTTCTTTTCTATTCTTTTTTTTTCTTTCTTTCTTTCTCCTGGTGCTTGAGGTTGAACCTACAGCCTTCTGCAGTCAAGACAGATGCCCTACCAAGTTATACTGCTGGCCCCATCCTATGATTCCAGCATCAACAATGAACATAACCCAAGGTCACATGCTCTTTAGCTTGGTGGGCTATTTTCAGACTATTGCCTTGCCCCCCTTTTGTGTGACTTCCTTCCCCTCCCCTTCCCCTCACTGAGGTTCTTTCTGCCCATGGTCCCTTTTCATCTCCTTCTGTATTATGTTTTCCTAAACGGAATCCTTTATCTCAACTGTTCCAATCAGTAGAGAGCAGAACTCACCTATTCTTTTCCTGTGCTCTGAGAACCATTTCCTTCCATGGAAACCTGCTTTGTTTGTCTAAGTGTTTGTTGTGTTGTGCACATTAAACTCATAGTCCAATGGTATCTCACTTTCTTAAGATGAGTTGTGTCCTAGTGAAGTTTCCCTGAGCTTGTCTCAGCCAACTTTGTTGAGATTTTTGTGTCTTTTGCTGGTATTGTAATGCTAAATGCTGGCCCCCAAGATCTGGAGTCTGCACTTAGCTTCTGAGAACCTGCCTCTAGTTAATTCTCATTGGTAAATAAAGATGCCAGCATCCAATAGCTGAGGAGAAGAGAGAGAGTAGTGGTTTCCTGGGCTTGATTAGGAAGGAATAGAAAAGAGAAAGCCAAGCAGCCTTGGAAGAAGAACGTGCAGGAGGGAGAAGAGCTGCCTTGTAAAGGGGCTAAGAGAAAGTGGCCAGAGAGCTGTTCAAGTGGGTCAAGAGCAGCCAAGATGGAACGCAGAAATTAATAGGTAGTAACTCAGGAGTTCTGGGTAGGAAGTGGATTCTAACAGCATAGATGTTAGGCAGGTGCCCAGCTATTGTTTAAGGCATATTAAAATATAAAGGCTGTGTGTGTCTTTCACCTGAGAACATAAACCATTGAGGTGGGTAGTAACCTCGAGCTAGAATTTTTTAAAATATTCATTCTACAAAACTTTCTTCTTTTTCTCCTCCTCCTCCTCCTCCTCCTCCTCCTCCTCCTCCTCCTCCTCCTTCTTCCTCCTCCTCCTCCTCCTCCTCTTCCTCCTCCTCTTCCTCTTCCTCTTCCTCTTCCTCTTCCTCTTCCTCTTCCTCTTCCTCTTCCTCTTCTTCTTCTTCTTCTTCTTCTTCTTCTTCTTCTTCTTCTTCTTCTTCTTCTTCTTCTTCTTCTTCTTCAAGACAGAGTCTTACCTTGTAGTTTTAGTTGTCATGGAACTCAGTATGTAGATTAGGCTGGCCTCAAACTGCCTGGAGTGTTCAGATTAAAGGTGTGTCCCACCACACCCAGGTAAAGAACATTTTAAAAAACCTTCTGTGTAATGCCTTTATTGTTACTAAGACTGTGTTTTGTACTCCTGGAAAAAATGAGTAAGGAGCAGGTGAAAAGGAAAATATACATCCCTCTGCAGAGAGGTAAAAGACATAATAAAGAAATAATATCTTGCAATTTATTATTAAACCTGTTTCATGGAATTATTAAATTGGATAGAACATAGAAACAAGGAAAACAGTAACCTTTGGCATAAAACGGAGGTGAAATTACTAACTGGAAATAGCCTGACAATAAAGTACTCATTTTAATAAGTGACTGTTAAACCGTTCTTGGGTTAGTGTCTGTGATGAGTTGTTAAGTGGCACATCTTTGCTGTATCTGTAGCTCTCTAGTGGTCCATGTTTTAGTTCCTCTGTGCGGAGCCTTACATGGGACCGCTATCTGCAAACTGCACAGGAACACACAAGTACTTCCCGCACCTGAGTGAGGCTTCAGAATGCTAGCTCTGCTCCATCCACATGCTTTACCCCATTGTGAGTAAACATCTCCTTTCTGTTCCAATCCCCTGTGCAAACGGGGTGTTCCTAATCGTGAACCGTGTTTACCAAACTTCCATTTGAATAGATCGGTATCATTTGTGTTTTAGAAATAGTGATGTTTTAAATGTTCAAAAATAAAATTAAAGATGGAAAGAAGTGAGAATGTTGGGGAGACATACAACTGGACAGAGGAGAAACGAATAAACCCATGTCATGGTTACGACTGTCAATTTGAGAGAACCCCAAATTAACTAGAAGACATAGGAGAGAACCCTCCAGGAATGCCTAATCCAGGTTAGGTTAGTATTGGGATGTACTCGGGAGGATTATCTATACTCCATTAATTGAGGATGAAAAATCCACTATTCCAGAAAAATATGAATGTTGAAACTACAAAAGAAAGGTGACTTAATTTAAGCAGGCTTTGAACGCACTCCTTTATATACTTTCAGTGGAAGAAAAAAAATTAAGAAATATCAATAAATCTTGAATCCTATAGTCAGTTACTTAATTTTTCTGTTTTTCCTGCAGGAATCTCTGCCACCACCAAGGGCAGCAGCGTAATGATCTTCAGGCGATAAGGGAATAGTTCAGTTCACAGGACTCAGTCGCTGGTGTTGGTGCAGACGTCAAGAGCCTGACCTCAGGTAGTTTATTGTAGGCATAGTTCCAGTACAGAACAATTTAGAAAAAACATTTCCTGGTGTAACACAATCTCATACTCACAAGGAGACATTATCACATGAAAACTCTTCTCAAAGGTACGTCTCACTTTTTCCACAAAGATGGGTTCTAAAAATAGGCTACATGTGTTATCTTTAGGGCAGTGTCAGGGGCTGGGGACCTGATGTGGTCTTGGCATGGATATCGGCCACCTGATAGACTATTAGCCCCCTGCAGTCCTGCTGGTGGGAACGTGAGGGAGGTAGATATGGCCTGGCCTCACCTATAGTGCAGGGGTCACCTGGATTAGAGCCACCCCATTCCTGGCTTTTTGGGTAGAAAACAGGTTATACCTCTCTTCCATAGAAGAGCTAGCCTTGCATATTTACCACTCCTGGTTTCTCTAGGCCTTATCTGTGAATGTAAGGATCTTTGCATTCTGTTTATTCTGTCCCTCCTAATTTTTAAAAGAAAAGCTGGTGGCTGTAATAGAGTGCAAGGCTGAATGTACTGCCTCCACGGGCAGTCTAATCAATATAGGCAAGCACAAGAGAATTGTAAGGATAGGAAGCAGAGGACCAAGGAAGGGGAATGTTCACCATAACAGTCATTTCAAGGTCACTCGAGAGACTTTGTCTATCTCTTTATGAAAGTTAATCTGACCATCAAAAGTATAAGAAAAAAATCTGACCCATTAAAGCAACACATGCTAGGAAATTGTTCACAGCCAAGAGATGTTTGAAGGGAAGCTGGGCGTGGTGGCGCACGCCTTTAATCCCAGCACTCGGGAGGCAGAGGTAGGTGGATTTCTGAGTTCGAGGCCAGCCTGGTCTACAAAGTGAGTTCCAGGACAGCCAGGGCTACACAGAGAAACCCTGTCTAGGAAAAAAAAAAAGAGAGAGAGAGAGAGATGTTTGAAGGGAAATAATCTACAGTGGCCTTATTTTGGAAAACTATGGTCTTCAATTCATCCACCTCTTGACTGACTTCTGCTAGCATTTTTGTTGTTCTTGTTGTTGTTGTAATGTTACAGTTTTACTAATCATACGGATCATCTTAGAGACTTCTCTTTGTATTCCAATAACCATCCCTGGGATTGGCAATAAAAAAAAAAAAAAGGCCTGAAAACAACCCTCAGAATGGCAAAATATCATACTGTCTCCTATTACAGGTATGTCATTCATTCCCCCTGACAAAAACGCATTTGAATTCTGTATTGGCAAGCTGAGAATTAACATGTAACACAGCCAGTCGACATGACAGCATGACTTTTAGGGTCACCAGTATAGTGCCCTTGTTTTTTTCCCATAGTCTCAGCTTGATGAGTTAAATGTCTCCATGTCTTTCTCCCCAAATTATCAGCTTACTCTTGGGATGTCTCCTCTTGATGGGTTTGTTGTCTACCTTCAAACATTTCATTTGGCCGGTGGTCTCTGGGATGGTGTCCTGGGTGGGTGATTCAGAGCTGGAGGCATCTGGGATTTTGTTCATTTTCTAAATAGATATAAGCATTGCCTTACTTTGACATTAGAAGAACATAGGGCCCTTTCCACTGATTAGTTTCTAGATCTTTCCATTTAACATATACTTTAAGCTGTGTCTCTTTTAAGGAAAAATGCCTTTGGGGCAACAGAAAAGAGAGTCCTTGAAGGGACAGGCAGAGAGAGCTATTTGACAAAGTCAAGTTTCCAATATGACACATGGTATTTTTCTGTAGCCTCCTGGGCTGCATGCCATGCCCGGGGCTGTGCTCTGGGTAGATAGGGAGGTAGGGTGTGCCTGTGGTGAATTCCAACACAGATCTCTACATTCCTGACAGCAGACAGCCCTAGTTCCAGATGTCAAGCAGATGTGAGAAACACTCACTAATTACACACCAGAAGCCTGAAGTAAAAATGATGCTTTTACTAGAAGGTATGCACATGGCCAGCCTGCTCTAGCCTCCTGCCTCATCAGAGTCTGAATATTCATCACACCAAGGGCAAGCACAAGAGTAAGAGACAAACAGCATCCATGTAATTAACAGTGGCTGTTAACGTCTAAGTCTTCTGTCATGGGCATGCAGTACACATGTCTGCAGACACTAGAAGTATCATATTTCTTGTGATCTGTCTGATGTGGGTCCTGGGAACTGAACCGGGGTCCTTGGGAAGAAGATCCAGTGTGCTTTACCTGGTCATTCACTTTTTTTTTTTCCTTTGAGACAGGGTTTCTCTGTGTAGCCCTGGCTGTCCTGTAACTCACTCTGTAGACCAGGCTGGCCTCGAACTCAGAAATCCGCCTGCCTCTGCCTCCCAAGTGCTGGGATTAAAGGTGTGCGCCACAACGCTGGCTCTGGTCATTCACTTTTAAAGCCTGGAAGCTATGGCTAGAAGATTTGGGACCTTTAAAATTCAGGAAAATTTTAATTTTGAGCTCAAAAAGACTCTTCTACTAGTTAGCAGGATATTCAGGAGTACCTGCGAAATAACCTAAAAAAAAATATATTTTTTTAATCTACAAAATAATCTATAAAAAAAATCTTAGAAAGGGCTGGAGAGATGACTCAGTGATTAAGAGCACTGACAGCAGCTCCTGAGTTCAATTCCCGGCAACCACAGGGTGGCTCACAACCATCTGTAAAGGAATCTGATGTCCTCTCTGGTGTGTCTGGAAACAGATACAGTGTACTCATATAAATAAAATAAATCTAAAACAAATCTCGGAAAATGATTACATTCTTTTGATGCAAGTATGAAAAAATGAGTATCCAGCTGATAATGTAAATGAAACAAATATGTGGACAATGTCAAAGGAGAACAGTTTCGAGGAGAGGCCCTTGGTCTGGCGAAGATCATATGCCCCAGTACAGGGGAATGCCAGGGCCAGGAAGCAGGAGTGAGTGGATAGGGGAGCAGGGCAGGGGGGAGGGTATAGGGGACTTTGGGGATAGCATTTGAAATGTAAATGAAGAAAATATCTAATAAAAAGAAAAAGAAACAAAAACCAAACCAAAACCAAAGTAGAACTGTTTTCCTGGAGGAAGAACTCCCTGGAAGGTTCTGATGTAACATATTTATTTAGGCTGCACCAAAATTTAGGTGGAATTTGCAAAATAATCATTTTTTGTAATTTTTATTGATTTTTTTTTGTGAGTTTCACATCGTGCACCCCAGTCCCCCTCATCTCCCCGTCCCCTCATATCTACCCTTCACCTTTGCAACCCCCTCTCCCCAGGTAAAACACACAAGCAAGCCAACGAACAACAAACCCAAAGCATAGAAAAGATCTCATTCTGGAAGCTGTAGTGTGTCACAGTGTGTCCCACAGTATACCCCGCTGGCCACACATCTTCATTTGCAATGTTCATCAGTAAGTGCCGTTGGTCTGGTTCAAGGTCTCTGGCTTCTATGACACCGTCAGTATTGGGTCCTTCCAGGACTCCTCCCGGTTATCCTGTTGTAGCCCGGTGTCATGGCTATCCTGCAGCTTTGGGACAGTGGGGCTGTTTCATGTGTCTTAACAGTAAGCAGGTGATATAGATTTTGGGGTGGACCAATTCTGAGCCTGAGCTGGCTCTTCCTTATCCACACTACCAGGGTGAGCTCTCTGGTACCTCTCTGATTAGACTACTCAATGCTGCCATCAGCCGGAGGTAGGGTCAGCTCTCCTGCTTTCATGCCCAGTAGGCTAGATCATCCCACATTCTTTCCTCTAGAGCCAGCTCTTGTGGTACCCAGTCAGGGTTCGGGACTCACTCTCCCAAGTGCTGCATCCTATGAGGGATGACTGGGCCAGCTCTTCCAATCTCACACTCTCAGAGCTGGCTCACTTGTGCCTTCCGCATCGGAGCTAGCTCAACTGTACTGTCCAGGTGAAGTTCCCTTCTGAGTGCAACAGTCAGCGAGGGGTGGGGCCAGATCACCTGCTCTCCATGACCCCTAAGGAGGTCAGGTGCAGGGGGGAGGAGCATATCACCCCTGTACTTGCACCACTTCCTGGCAGCAGAATGGCAGGGACAGCTCTTCTGAATTCTACCCCCCCCCCCCTCCCACACACACACACCACGTCAGCTTTGCTGTGCTATCCAGGAGAGGTTCAGGGCCAGCTCTCCCAAGCGCTGCTGCTGGTGAGAGACAGAGCGAGCTCTCTGGAGCTCAGGACCCTATGGGTAGCTTTCCCGACTGCTGGAAGGGGAGGGGGTGGGGATTGGAAGCATCATCTTTGCACCAGTGCCACCCCACAGAAGACGAGTGGCAGGGTCAGTTCTCCTACAATCACGGAATGGGGCTGGTTTACCCACACACCAGCCACCAGTATCAGCTTTACTGTGCTGCCGCTAGTGAGAGATGGGACCAGCTCATCCACTGAGGGGTGGGGATAGTTATGCATAGCCCCTGTACGTCCATGTGGACCCCTGCTGAGCCCCCAACCAGGGGCATCCCAGTGTTCTCTGAAGGTGATATGAGCCAGGGACACTGGCCCCTGCCACTGCATGGTCACTCAGACATGGCCCGCAGTTGCAGCTTTGGCTCACCACTGGCCCAGGTGACAGAGCTGGCCACTCATAACAGACTACTCTCCACCCTCTGGTCCAGTTCCATGTCTTCATAATGTTCAAGCTGCTCCGATTCTCTTTCTTTGCCACTGCAGGCTGGCCACGAGACTGGCAGGCCCCTGGGTGACATCCTCCATCCAAGCTATATTGGCATGATCGAAAGTGACCTGCCTGTGCCTTGTGCTGGAGGGCAGGTCTGTGGGTGACATGTCAGTCCACAGAGCTCTGTCTGTCTTCCTCCTCTAGCACTGTGATGCCTGGATTTGATTTAATTCTATTTTTATGCGTCCTAAGCATAAGACAGCTTTGGCCACCAAGCCAGGCATTAAGCTAGGATGAACAAAGGACAGCCATCAGCTCTGCTCATGACTGATGTCAGAACAACACCACAAACAAGGTGCCATTGCAAAGAGGGGCCAAAATAATCTAATTTATACTGATTACATTTCTGGTTTATTTCCTTCCAGACTCCAAGGGAATTTGAGAATCATGTAATTATGTTTGCATTCCTTTGCCACCATATTATCCAGAAGAAATATTCTTAAAAACTTTCTTGATTCCAACTTACTCTTATTTTTCTTCTCAAATCCATCCCAGGTTTGCTTACAATGTTATTTTTTATTTTTTGTTATGTTTTTTGTAATACTGATGTTTTAAAAGATGAGATTATTATTTTTTTGTTGGGCAGTGGTAGTGCATGCCTTTAGTCCCAGCACTTGAGAGGCAGAGGCAGGTGGATTTTTGAGTTTGAGGCCAGCCTGGTCTATAGCCTGAGTTCCAGGACAGCCAGGGTTACACAGAGAAACTCTGTCTCAAAAATCCCCCCCCCCCTACATGAATACAAAGGATTCTGCATGGGGTTTGGGCTCTCACTGCCTGAAAGACCTGAAATTACAGAGCCTCCATTTTTGATGTAAAGGACAAGATAAAATTCTTTATTTTGCTAATATTGCAAACACATCATTGGATGGACTTGCAATCTGACCAGAAGTTAGCAGAGAAACTTCTATGGTCTCAGTAACAGCCAACTCAGTACAATCGTGTGGAGCAGCTTTGGAGTAGCTGCCTAGCAATAACAGCCACAGCTGTTCCTGGCTTATGCTCCTAGGCAGGCCTCTTCCTGATTGTATTCTGTAGAGACAGAGGTACTAGTGTAGGAGGAACTGCGTGGCCATCTTGCCTCTACATAAATGCTGGGGCCTGCATAGCCACAAAGGCAATTCCCTACAGGAGGACCTAATTAAAGACTGTCTGAGAGACCAAGAATTGTTGATACCATCAGCAATGCCAGCCAATTGAGAATTGCTGTTTAGAAGAGATGCTTTCTTGGGACCAGTGGGGTGTGGTGGAGGGTATTAAAGGAGCTTACAGCAGCATTCAGATGGGCTTGCTGCAGTGTTTCTCACCTGCCCCCAGAGTCTGTGTTGTTGATCCTGTGCCACCTCAGCTCCAACCCTCAAGGGCAGGTAGGGTCCCTAGCAAGTATTCCAGGATACGGGCAACAGTACCAGCAGTTCGGTATCACTATCATGTTCCAATAGGATTGGTTTACTGTTGTTATTATTATTCCTTTGTTTTTAAAGCAAGGAAACTGTCTTAGTGTTTTACTGCTATAAACAGATACCATGACCAAAGCAACTCTTATAAGAACAACATTTAGTTGGGTGCTACGCACACTCCAGTGTAGTCTGCTTGACAGGCCGAGAAGCCTGGAAGCACTCATGAGGCAAAGAGTTTCAGAGAAACTCACCTCCTGGAACCTTGGAGTTCTCATAACCTGTATACTCATACCCTATCCCCGCATTAGTCTGGTGTATGGATCCACGTGCTCTCTTTTAGTATTACTTTATTTATAAGTGCCTTTAAAGATTGAATTCTGACAGAGCTAAGCCTTCGCCAGTGTTCCAACATCCTAGAAAATCCTTGAAGCTGACAAACTTGGAATTCAGTAGGAATTCAGTGAGAAGGTTACCTATTCAGTAACATTCAAATTTACTTCTAGTAGAGATGGTGAAACTAATTAGGCATTACAAAGAACGGAGCTAGAATAGCTCAGGGCTGGTCTGCAGAGTGATTACTTAGGACAGTAGCCAGTCTCACCCAAACAAGGGAATTCACAATGGCCTAGCTAATAGGTGGATTTACCTTGAAAGAGCTAGGGATCCCACTGAGACAGGAATCTTCTCTACAGCCAGGTATAGCAGGTTATATTGCATATTAGAAGCAAGTTGGTGAAGTCTTCTGACAAATGGCGATTCTCTACAGATACTTAAAAGAACAGTTATGTTGTGTCCGGCCAGCAGACCACAACCTGGGTTCTAGCCTGGAAAGGCATTTTGGAAACCTGGAAGAGAAGAGGGGCTAGGTGGCGAGAGAAAGAAATGTAGCCAAGACAGTTATTCTGATCAAAGCTCAAATTTTACTGTTGCGACACTCAGTTATGAAGGAAGGGGGAGGGGACCCGATTCCCGCCGAATAATCTCTGGTCCAGTAGAAAGGTGCACGTGTGTGGCTCCGCAGGTTCCAGCAGTGGGCGTGGCAGAACGAATGAGCAGGAAGCTCCACCCCTGAGCAAGCAGGTTTCAGGCTGGGGGAGGGGAGACTACATTCACTCATACAAGAATTTATCAAGGCCTAGGAAATGGGGGGGGGGCGGGTTGTGGTATTGCATTATTCATGATAAGGTCTGCTAGAGCAGAACCCCCTGGTGCTAGTTTTCACAAGGCTCAAAGGAGTAGCAAATTGTGACTAGAGTGTGAAATCCATAGCTGTCATTAGCTGACCCTAGGCAGGGCTGTTTTATCTTTACTGTAAATATTACCTGGTTCCTATAAGTCCTTTTGAAGTCATTCCTTTGTTTTCTGTCAGGTAACTTCAATGTACTTTGCCTGCCATGACATCCTACCCCTTTGTTTTCTGTATTATATAAGACTGGTGTTCACTTTGTGATAATACATTCAGATTCTACACACTCTCCTGTATTGTGTCTGTCTGTCATTCATTCACTGACTCCTTGTCCACATGTAACCAGAGACCTGTTCTACGCAGACAAGGGACCAAGAGAGTGTGCGGCAGTTGGGTCTGGCTTACAGGTTCAGAGGTTCAGTCCATTATCATCAAGGCAGAAGGGAACGGGGCTGCATTTCAGGCAGGCATGGTGCAGGAGGAGCTGAGATTTCTACATCTTCATCTGAAGGCTGCTAGCAGAATACTGACTTCAAGGAAACAAAATGGGAGACTTAGAACCCATACCCACAGTGACATACTTGCTCCAACATGGCCATACCTTCTAATCCTGCCACTCCCTGGGCATATACAAACCATCCCAGAAACTCACCTGAGGAAGAACACTAAATTCTTCTTCCATTTCTGTCTCCAAGCTACTCATACCCAATCCTTCCCGACTCTGTTTACTAGACTCCATCCTCGAGGACCCCGTTCCAAATATTCCCTCCCATCACTCCCTTTCCTCATTTATAGCCCTTCTGCAACATCCCTCTCCTCTCACAGTATGCCAGGTCCCACTCAGCGCATCCCTATCCTAATATGTGCTAATATGTACATGGGGTCAGTTACACCAATCAATGGCTGAGAAATAGCTAATAAGAGCTGACCGATTACAGCAAACTTACGCTGCTGAGCTTTAGAACTCAGAGAGGGCACAGCTTTATTTATTTATTTATTTATTTATTTATTTATTTTTTTGAACACATGGTTTATATAAAACATGAGCTCCTTGTCCTTCTGAAGGGCCATCTGAAAAAAAGTTTTAAAACAGCACTCTTTTTTTTTTTTTTTTTTTTTTTTTTGGTTTTTCGAGACAGGGTTTCTCTGTATAGCTCTGGCTGTCCTGGAACTCACTTTGTAGACCAGGCTGGCCTCAAACTCAGAAATCCGCCTGCCTCTGCCTCCCAAGTGCTGGGATTAAAGGTGTGCGCCACCACGCCCAGCAAAACAGCACTCTTTACAGGATGTTTCGATGTGATTTTACACAATGCCCATGAGGTATCTTCAAAGGATCTTAAGCATGGTGATTCTCTATAGAGTCTGAGTATCATGCTGATGCAACCTGCCAGTTAGTCTCTTTGGAACAAATAATCTCCCTGCATTTTGTTTTGTGGCACTATTAGTTCTATAGGTTCTTTACCAGTAGGCGGTTTAATATGTATCCTTCTCACCATCATTATGTCTCTAATTTCTTGTAAATAAGGAGTTGCTCATCACCCTGGAGAATATGGCATGCATACATTTCTATAATACCATTACCTCATCGTTGGTGTATAATTCCAGCCAGTGAGGAGTAAGGAAGGATACGTGATTGGTAAGGAAGTAATGGAGGACTTCTATGAGCTAGAGTTTTATCAGCATCACTTTTAATAGCTCATAACCCACTCTGCTTTACATGTTATATTTCCTAAAGCTTTTAACCCGAGAGTCTCCAGAAAGCAGCTTGAAGGGCCGAGCCAAGTCCTTAACAGCAATACGCAGATAAAAGTGAATCAAATTGACATGGCCCAAAGTTTTAAATTTTGATCTTTTAGTTTATTTACCATCAAGTGATCATTTTAGTATTGCTGAGATGAGCAAAAGAGATGGTTATTCATATAATGAGTAACCAGGAAATTTAAGCAACACTGGCTTAGATGCTTTCTGCCCTAGCTGCAATTGTTTCTGTATTAGAAGTTAGGCCTAGTTTAGTTTTTTTTCCCATAAAGGGACCATCAATCAACCTATATTGAGTCATTCCTGATGTAATACACACATACACACACATATACACAATCATACATCACACACAGACACACATGACTGGCAGCCACTCCCTATTCCCCATCCCCTGGAACTCAGCTGTTTCTCCACTCTAAGCCTGGTTTGGGGTGGAGGGAAGCCAGACTGGCTGTGGAGTTCACTGGGCTGCCCTGCTGAGTTCAGCACAACATTGATTCTCTCCACTGCTCACCGACACTTTTCTTTTCTGAGAAGGTCCAAGCAACACTTTAATGTACTCGGCTTGGCAGGGATTTTATTCTCCTCCTTATTGTGGGTTCTGTTTACATTAGTTCCTGTGCATTTCCGGTGATTAACGTCTTTGATTAACGTCTTTGATGGTCCTTGTTCAGGAAACTAAGGGTAGCATTTTACAGTCACTCGTACAAAGTTGCAGACCTGTTGCTCAGAATATTTTGCTCCTTCGGATCGTAACAGGTATCTCAGTGATTGTATAAATGCTTTGTCTCAGAGGACTAATTAGAATTCATTATGACTTCTACTCTCTCAGTTATGGCCCCAAACCCTGGATGAGAGGGCTGAATCCAGGGTCTTTACAAATGCCATGGTCAGCGGGATAATTAGACCCACATGAGGCAGGAAGGAAATCCAGGTCAACATGACTCAGTAGCTGGTGTTCAAACTTCTAGAGTCTAATACTGGACATTTTATTTGAACCATATTTAAGTACAGTACAATTTGGAAAAGGGTTTCCTCATGTAACATGATCCTATACACACAAGGATGCATAATTACATGTCACTTCTTCGATGAAGATGGATTCTAAAGGTAGGCTACACGTGTTATCCTGAGGGCCTAGGTGAGGACCTGGTATGGACGGACTCCATCATGCAGAGAGCACAGAGGTCACCTAGGCTATTATCTATCTTTGGTCCTGCTTGTGGGAGCCCGGGGGAACCTCTGGCCATGAAGATAGTACAGAAGTCATCCAGACTATTGGCCATCTCTAGACCTACTGTACAAGCTTGGAAGAAGTAGGTATGTCTTACAGCCAGTGTAGGGGTCACCTCTACTATTAGCCACCTCATTTCCAGTCTTCTGGGTGGAAAACAGGTTATACATCTCTTCCATTGAAAAGACAGTCTTCTGTGTTTAAGAATCTTGGTTTTCCTAGTTGTTACAGGATAATTGATCACACTGTGAACCCTGAGATTGTGTTATTTACTGGGAAAAAAACCAAAAACCTGTTTCTAGTTGTGGCGTGGCTTGCTCAGGCCTAACATCTTTCATCCAAGAGCTTCCTGTTTATAGTAAACAGGATTAAATAAAGTCAACCATTGGTCAAGAGGCAGAGCAAGCAACCACTTGACAGGAAGTGAACATAGAAAAAGACCATAGAGAGTAAAAGGAAATCAGGAGGACGGACAGAGTGATGCACAGGAAGTTGAAAGGAGGGACATTCAGTGTGAGGGTTTTTTGAGACCATGACGAAAAGGAAACTTCCTTTTGGGAGATTGTCTGAGGAGGAAGGTCAGCTGAATGCTTCCTCTCTGAGCTAGCAAGCTTTCATCCCGCATCTGTCTCCCCTGTCGTTATAGATGAAATCAAATGTTTGAGATTTTGTTAAAAACAACACCTAGTATTTATCTGTGAGGACAAAGGCCTCTGTGCTTCCAACCAGAAGGTCAGTTAGAAAAGAAACAAAGAAGATGCCCACATCAGGAGTTCCACCTGACAGAGATTTTTCAGCATTAATGAGTGGCTACATCCCTGAAGAAGAGAGCATAGCATTTGTGGAAATTATTGATTTCCAAATAACAGGAAATAACCCCCTAGTCAAATGAAACCTGACACAAATGACCACACATAACAATCCCAGTTTCTAAACTATTTTATAAAATATCTACTTTTACACAATAGCTTTTAGTAACATGTCAGACAAGTGTTCTTTCAATTTACCATGACAAGATGCACATGGAACCCATGACACTACTTAAATAGTTACTGTCTGTAAGTGTTCTTCTTAAATGAAGAAGGTGGATTGGAGCTGCAGAGATGGAGAGACCCATTACTGAAACTTCATACAGAATGCTACTCTCCAAGCCTATAGTCAGGCTTATCGCCACTCATAAGGATTGTACTTATTTATTTTTTCTGTTCTTTAAGATTTTGTTGTTAAGTGTGTGTGTGTGTGTGTGTGTGTGTGTGTGTGTGTGTGTGTGTGTGTTGGCTCATCTGGAGCTGGTACTACAGGCAGTTGTGTACCATCCAACATGGGAACTGAACTTAGGTCCTCTGCAAAAGACATATGTGCTCTTAACTACTGAGCCATCTCTCCAGTCCCTACCACTTCACTAGTACTTGAAGGAAAATACTTGTACTTAAGCCCTTTAACACTGAACAAATTCAAAACAAATCCAGGTTCATCTCAGTGCAGAAAAGAGCAACCTAGCCTCCCAGAAGCCACCTAGGGAAGGCAAGTGGGTTTCCTGGTGATGGTCCACGGGTTTTTTGTTTGTTTGTTTGTTTGTTTGTTGTTTTTGTAGTTGTTGTTGTCTGTTTTTGTTGTTGTTTTTTGTGTTTGCATGGCTCCGATGGGTGCACTCTGGAGAGGCACAGCCCCAGAGACTTTGTCTCAGGATTGTTTCTTGCTGTTGATAAGCCTTTCCTGACAATATTACATAGCCTAATGATGCCTGAGTATTGGCCCACCCTAATCAACATGAAGATGAACTTTTATGAATTAATGCTGTTTTTTTTTTCTTTAACTCTCAACCCCCGAATTAATGCTGTTTTGATGAATTAATGACTTTGTAGTATTCCTGATTTGATTCAAATAATTTTAGGAGGAAAGTTTAATGAGATGGTTTTAGTTGTTTTGCCAGGAAGATATAAATAAAGTTAAAACCAAGAATAGGAAGCACATCCTCCTCATACAATAGTCAGTAAAGGCTCATAAGAAAAAATACAAAGAGCTTTCATAAATTACTCTAAGAAGAGAATTAGGCTTAGAAAAGATTTGTGATCAAGGAAAAATTTTCATTCTAGGTCAGGTCCAAGGATGAAGCCACAGATGTGCACCATGATAAAGCAAGGCCATGTGAAACTGTTGCTTAGAACTTATAATGAGCTTATAGAGTGAAACACTGCTTTGAGCTTACTATGGACATCCTTCTGTAACTCCCCTTTTGTGAAACTTTATCTATGAGGTAATTTTATAAAGAACTTATGTCTAAGAAGGTATGAAAGAGGCTTAGAGAAGAAATAAGGTATGGCTGTTGGGGCTTTGCCCCATACACCAAATGTATATCTGTGATTTGGGGGCTCTGCATCATCTACCAAATATATGTATGTATGTATGTATGTATGTATGTATGTATGTATGTATATATGTATATATACACATAGAGAGAGATAATGTCTATGTCTATATGTCTGTCTATAGTACTTACATAATACTTATGTATGCATATAAGTATGCATATGCATTTGTAAAATTGATGAAACAGATGGTTAGGCCGACCAGAGTGAGTGAGTGAGTGTGTGTGTGTGTGTGTGTGTGTGTGTGTGTGTGTGTCTGCCTGACTCTCTTCTTTTCTTCCTTCTCTCTCCTCTCTGGCTCACAAAGAGTTAAGGAACTCTGAGCCTCTCTCCTGGCCAGTAAGGAGCCCTTGAGCCAGAAAGAGCCCAGATAACTAAGCCTTTTTGTTTTTTTCTTAATCCCCTGCCTCTATCAGCAGGAGTTGAATTGCCAGAAACCAGCAGCTTTTGGCCATGCAACTGCCACTGACTCCATACCCCTGTCTTCCTGAAAGCCAGGATAGCCCTTGGCACTAGCCCTTCTGGACAGTGCTAGATGCCATTGACCAGGTGCAGCTTCCATCAAGGAGGACATTTATCTCAATAAGTTGTCCTTATGGATCCGACTGGACTCCACAGAACAGAGAAAATGCTGCCAGGCGTGGTAAAGCTCTCAAGATTCTCCAGTGACATTTCACCACCTCCCGTGCAGCCCAAGCATCCCCCTACCGCACCATCAGTAAGGACTGAGGGACAAAGAGCTCTCTGAGGGTCTGCACCCACCTCAGAGATTCTGAAGGACAGTGCTGCCAGAGAGTTGCCCCTCTGGAATGAAGAAAATCTGTCTTCCAGGTCAAAGAGTGATGAAGTGTCAGATGGACTGCAACTGACGGATAAGCCTTTGGGGCATCACCAAAGGGACGAAAGACTCCACCACTACATGGCATCAGAAGTCTTCCCTGCTGAAATGGTTCCTGGTCTGTAGGAATTGAGCAGAGAAGTCAGGAATGGTGCATGAGTTACAGCTGATTCTCAAGCACCTATAAAGCAGTTAATTCCCGAACAGAGGTAAGCACTGAGTTCCTTCCACTCTGGATAGACCTAGAATTTATAAAGCGTGAGCTGAGCCCCGTTCTGACTTCAGAAGAAGTTACAGAGAGGGTGAGGCCTTTCTATTCCTGTTGCTTTTCCTTCTTTTCCAGAGAAGCCTGGAGCCTGCCAGTGAGAATCTGATGGTGATGCTACCATCTGCCAGCTGGTGCCTCTGCGATCTGTGACTCCAGAAGCTCTGGTTACCACGTCCTCCCTTATGGCAGAAGCTCCAAAGACTCCCCAAATATAGCCACTCCTTCTGCCAGCATCTTCATTCCCAACCTCCTCCAACCACAGGTCCTCAGAGTAGGCACTGAAACTGGAACGGATTAACTTCGGCTTCTGTATTCTTTGGTTGTTTTTATAAAGTATATTCTCATTACTGTGCATATATGACGTGGCAATTTATATTTTGTATATCTTTTATAGATATGGTCAATTTTTAAACTATTTAGCATGTTAACCATAGTTGTTCATAATCTATGAACTGTCTGACTGTTAGACTGTTGAAGTAAGTATGAGTCAATTCTGGTTGTTATCTGGTTGTTATCTTTACTGGGCCTTATTACCTTGGGTCATGGTCATCTTTGCCATGCTTTAGGAATATTATTTGTAGGAGCTCTATGGGGGTGAACATGTCACTTCAGTGGAGCCTCTTCTTTGCTTCTGTGGGTATATGAAGGAACCAGTCATTGGCAAACCACATCATACTAGTTCATGACTGAAAGTTGGATAGCCCCTGCTGTATTCTTCCTGATCTCTAATATTTGACACATGGACCCATCAAATTGGCATAAGAGGAGCTTCTTTAAACCCCAACAGGGCCTAGTTCCTACAACAAATTATTTCATTCTCCTTCAAGGTTTCTCACCTAGCACAAATATTGGGTACTACTCAGGGTTTCCATTCCTGTGAAGAGACACCAGGACCACGGCAACTCTACAGTTAGATGTTTAGTCCATTATTGTTATGGTGTGAATCATGGTAGCACACAGGCAGACATGGTACTGGAGGAGCTGAGAGTTATACATTAGGAAATGCATACATCAGGAAGAGAGAGTGACGCTGGGCCTAGCTTTAGCTTCTCAAGCCCAAAAGCCCACTCCCATTTTGCCCAATAAGTCCACACCTCCTAATAGAGCCACTTCCTCTCAGTCTATGGGGGCCATTTTCATTCAAATCACCACAGGCACTGGCAAAACTTCAGGGAAAATGGACTCTGCTTTTCTCCCACTTCTTAGTCAAGTTGTTCTCCAGGACACTGACAATACTTTGATGCTCTGGGACAGCTCGACCTGTGGGGTTTATGTCTGTTACCTTTTTACCTGAAGGAGTTCTTGTTTCTTTGTTCTTTTGAGTGGATAAGTTGTGGGGGGATTAAAAACCCCCCAAACAAATTTCAGCTGATTAACACCACTGTAGACACAGCTATGTAACTCCAAAATGGAACTGGGAACCAACCCTCTCACAGGAAAAGCAATGAATGCTCCAACAAGATCCTCAGGCTCCATCTGTAAATACAATCCCCTTACAAGTTAAAGAGTTTATTTCTCACTGGTCACTGACTCTTCATGCTGTCTCAGGGACAAAAGAAAAGGAAAAAAAATTGAAAAATGAAAATGAAAAAAATCAACTTCTAAATCATCAACTTAAAAATAAAATTATTCGAAGCAGAGATGACCACATATACTTATACCCTTTAGGCTTGTCCTACCTCATGCCTTATTGTAGTTAGTTGATTATCTGTCAGTCTGTCTGTCCATGTATCTATCCATCTTCTATCCGTCTACTTTTTGACCACTGTGTTTGGTGTTACCTTAGGACTTTGGACTATCTAGCCTCTGGTTCTTGGTTTCCCAAGCAGTGTCATGTATGGGTTCCTTATGGAGTGGGCCTTAAGGAAAATCAGACATTGGTTAGCTACTCTTACAAGTTCTGGGGCACTGACTGCCATTGCCCTGGCATTTTTTGCATACAGGACAGATTGTATGTCAAAAGTTTTGTGGCTTGGGTTATGCCCACATTTTTTTTTTTAGTAGCCTGCAGAGTACATTTTCATACCAAAGGCACCAGAATATAGGGGTGGAGGCCCCATGCAGACCTCTTTCACTAGGAGTCCTCAGCACCAGCTCCACTTCGTAGTGTTCAATGAGTCCTATGGAGTTGTCCTCCCCAGTCAGTTTGCAGAGAGCAACCCTTTGTATTAGTATTAGCCTCTGTTGTTTGGGGATTTCCATGGGACTCTCTTGACCAACAACTAATTGAATACAACCCAGAGCCACCACTGGAAGCCCTACTTGGTAACAAGAGCTGGCCAGTTAAGACTCTGTATCCTCTTTCACTAGAAGTCCTCAGGGTCGCTTTTCTAGATTCTAGGCTCTCCAATGCACCACCCTCCAAATGCTCCCTGATTCTAACTCTCTCTCTCCCTGGGTTGTCTCCCTCTATCCCATCTCTACCCCACACTGGATCCTTTCTGCTCCCCTCTGCAGCCACCCCAGCCCACCCCTAAAATCTATTCTATTTCCCCTTCCCAGAAAGATCTATAAATCCTCACCTTAGACCCGTATTTACCTAACCTTTATGTTGTATATGTTGTAGCTTAATTATTGTTTACTTAGTAGCTAATATCCACTTATAAGTTAATATAAACCATATTTGTCTTTCTGAGTTTGAATTACCTAACTTGGTATGATTTTTTTTTTCTAGTTCCATCCATTTGTCTGTAACTTTCATGATATAAGTTTTTAAACAGCTAAGTAACCCTGTGTTGTGTAAATATACCACATTTTCTTTATCCAGTCTTCTATTGAGGAACATATAGGTTATTTTCTAGATTAAAACAACAACAACAACCCACAATGAACATGACTGAGCAAGTGCCCTCATGGTAGGAAGTATCCTTTGGGTATATGCCCAAGAGTGGTATAACTGGGTCTTGAAGTCGATTGATTCCTAATTTTCTGAGGAAACCTCATATTGATTTCCATACTGGCTGTACACGTTTGCACTCCCACCAGCAATGGAAGAGTGCTCCCCTTGTAAAATATCCTCACCAGCATGGACTGTCACTTCTTTTATTGATCTTAGCCATTCTGGCAGGGGTAAGAGGAATCTCAGAGTGGTTTTGATTTTCATTTCCCTGATGGCTAAAGAATGTTGTTGAACATTTCTTTAAATGTTTCTCAGCTCTTTGAGATTCCTTTATTGAGAATTCTGTTTAGATTGGTACCCCTTTTCTTAATTGGATTATTTGGGTTTTTTTTTTTTTTGGTATCTAGTTTTCTGAGTTCTTTAAATATTTTGGATATTAGGAACAAGACAAGGTTGTACATTCTCTCCACAGCTATTCAATATAGTACTTGAAGTTTTAGCTATAGCAACGAGACAACTAAAGGAGACAAAGATGATTGTATCTATTGGATGTGGAGTTGGTAAAAAATCTTTTATTGTTCTTTTATTTATGAGTTCTTTTATTATTCTTTTATTGTTCAGGATCAATTTAGCTCTCCTGAGTGTTCTGTTTTTTCCTATGAAGTTGAGAATTGTCCTTTCCAGCTATGTAAAAAACTGTGTTGGAGTTTTCACGGGAATTGCAATGAACCTGTAGATTGCTTTTGGTAGAATGTCCATGGAATATCATTTCATCTTCTCATATCTTCTTCAATTTCTTTCTTTAAAAAATATCATACAAGACTCTCCCTTGCTTGCTTAGAGTTACCCCAAGATATTTTATATTATTTGAGGCTATTATACAGAGGATGATGACTGATTAATTGATTGATTGATTGATTTATAGTTAATCTTGTATCCAACCACTTTACTCAAAGTGTTTGTGAGCTGTAGGAGATCCTTGGTGGAATTTTTAGGGTCATTTGGATATACTATCATATCTTCTGTAAATAACTATACTTTGATTTCTTTCCAATTTGTATCCCCTTGATCTCCTTTAGTTATCTTATTGCTCTAGCTAGAACTTCAAGTACTATGTTGAACGGATAAGGAGAGAGCCTCTTCTTGTTTCTGATTTTAATGGAGTTGCTTTGAGTTTCTCTTCATTTAATTTGATGTTTGCTACAGGCTTGCTGTTAGTTGTCATTATTCTATTTAGGTATGCCCCTTGTATCCTTAATCTCTTCAAGACTTCTACCATAAAGGTGTTTTGATTTTTCAAAGGATTTTTCTGCATCTATGAAATGATCATATGCTTTTTTTTATCTTTCAGTTTGTTTATATGGTGAATTGCATTTACTGACTTTTGGATATTGAGCCATCCCTGTATCTTCTGACTGAAGCCTACTTGATCACAGTGAATGATCTTTTTGGTGTGTTCTTGGATTTGTTTCGTAAGTATTTTATTAACTATGTTTGCTTCTGTGCTCATAAGGGAAATTGATCTATAATTCACTTTCTTGGTTGAGTCTTTATGAGGTTTAGGCATCAGGGTAACTGTGGTCTCATAAAATGAATTGGGCAATGTCCCTTCTATTTTTCTTTTGTGTAATGATCTGAGGAGTATTGGCACTAACTCTTCTTTGAAAGTCTGGTTGAATCACGTGTTAAAACCATCTGGCACTGGGATTATTTATTTATTTATTTTGGTTGGGAGACTTTTAATGACTGCCTCTATTTCACCAGGGATTTTTGCTTATCTGATCTTGATTTAACTTTGTTACGTGGCACCTATTGGGAACATTATCCATTTCTTTTAGGTTTTCCAATTTGGTGGGATACAGGTTTTTGAAGTACATCCTTATGATTCTTTGGAATTCCTCAGTGTTTGTTGTTATGTACCCACTTTTGCTTCTGATTTTGTAAATTTGGATATTCTATCTTTCTCCTTTAGGTAGTTTGGGTAAGGGATTGCCTCTCTTTTTGATATTCTCAATGAACCAACTCTTTGTTTCATTGAATCTTGGTATTGTTCTCTTTTTTACTATTTCATGGATTCCAGCTCTCAGTTTCATTATTACTTGCCATCTACGCCTCTTCAGTGTGCTTACTTCCTCTTTTTTTTTCCTTCGCTAGAGCAGTGGTTCTCAGCCTTCCTAATGCTGTGACCCTTTAATACAGTTTCTCATGTTGTGGTGACCCCTAACTATGAAATTATCTTGTTGCTACTTTATAACTGTAATTTTGATACTGTGATGAGTCCTAATATAAATATCTGCTATGCAGGATATCTGCTACGTAACCCCTAAGGTGTCTCAATCCACAAAGGAGTAGTTGCTACATTAATGTTGTTAACTCAGAAGCTAGAACAAATCCCAGCACACTTACTGAAGCAGGTAGATCGCTGTATGAGAAAGCAAATTGGCTTGCCAAGAATCTTTGGAATAGGGGCTAATAATTCACTTCTAAGGCTAAAAAGATATGCACTTCTTGGGGCTGGAGCAATGGCTGCTCAGCAGTTAAGCGTACTGGCTGCTTTTCCAGAGGACAGAGGTTTGATTCTCAGCACACACATGGGAGCTCACCGCTGTTTGTAATTTCATTCTTGGGGAATCTGGCGCTCATTTTTGGAGTCTGAGGGCATACGGTACACAGACATACCTGCAAATAAAATACCCATACACGTAAAATTAAAACTAAATTAATGAACAGATGGATGAGTGAAAAGAAGATACATACTTATTTACCTTTGTTCATATTCTGTTATGCACTGAAATGGCTGTATGCATAGAAAACTATTTTATTCCTGATATAATGCAGTACACCCATAAAACAAATTCAAATCAGAAACCTACTTTCTCTTCTACATAACTGGCATCTTAACATCAGTTTCAAGAGATGCCATTGATACAAAGTTTAAGAGCCCTGACTTGGTGAGGCAGAAACGTAACCTCTGGCCTTACAGCCAATGAGCAGAGCATGGCTTCATCCATCTGATCTTTGTGTCTCTGTATGTGGTTGACTCAGTTGAATGCTGCTTTCAATATCTAAAGCCCATAATTAAGATCTGGTAGTTATGACCCTGAAATAAATACCATAAACCTACTGCATCTTCCCATCATGTGCCTCATCACTCAGGAAACAAGCCTGCCCCACTCTAGTTCTGTCCTAGGAGAGTGTTACTCTTCATTCTTCAACAACAGAACCTAGATGCCACCCTTGGGCCCCCACATTCCTCCCTTCCATATGATTCCATACATAGCTGGGAATTCACTGGATTCAGGTAACTCCAGGGTGTTGGGTTGCAACTAAGAATACCAAACTCTTCCCTGAGTGAATGGTGGTAGCTTAAGACAACAAAGCTTTAGCTCAACCAGTCAGAAATCACCATCTGGAGATTTGTCACTCTTTGGTGAATACACTATAAGAGCTTTCTTTTGTGCACCATCCATGGACCCCTGAACCATTGAAGTTTTGTACTCGCTGATTCATGAATCATGTCTGTGCAAGTTCTGTTTCTAAAATGGTAACGCTCTGAGGTCCATCTATTAGCACATGTTAATAGGTTATGGTTGATAAAGCTTGAGGTAAATAAGTCAGTGAACCACAGTCATTTTCCCTGGACTTCTTATGAGTATTTCCAGATACTAGATTGCTCAGTGCCTGAGGAATACACAACACACACACACACACACACACACACACACACACACACATGCATGTGCACACTAATATATATTTCTTTTGGGCATCATGATACTTGATTTATATTGCTGTCTTAGGGTTACCATTATTGCTGTGAAGAAACACAATGAGCGAAGGCACCTTGTGGGGGATAGGCTTCCTTTTTGGATATATATATCCTGAGTCACAGTCCACTGAGGGAGGCCCGCCAAGACAGGAACTCAAACGGGGAAGGACCTGGAGGCAAGAACCGATGCAAAGACCATGGAGGGGTGCTGCTTACTGGCTTGTTCCCCAAGGCTTGCTCAGCCTGCTTTCTTACAGAATTCAGGACCACAGCTCAGAGGTGGCACTGCCCACAATGGGCTGGGTACTCCCCATTAATCACTAATTAAGAAAATGCCCTACAGGCTTATCTGCAGCCTGATATTAGGAAGGTCTCAATTGAGGTCTACCCCTCTCTGATGACTCAAGCTTGATAAAACTAGTCAGCACAATTGCTAAGACTGATTAATGGCTTTGTATTTGAGGTGGCTACAAAAGTTAACATCCTACAGCCTTATCTATTTGTTTTAAGGGGAATTTTTTTTGAAAAAAATTAAAATAAAAGTGGTTTGACAATATTTTATTGATAATTAGTTATATCATCAAAATGTATATAACCTTTATAGATATAGTTTGTCTATTTTTCCTTATTTCTTGGACTTTTTCCTCTGTGCATCTGTGTCAAGATGGCTTGATGACAGAGCAGTATACATAGGTTTCCATTTGGGATCTAAGTAGGAGGTTGCTATTTATGGAACTTAAAAATTGTAGACAGATTCTAGCTTTAAAACTGAGGAAAATCATAGTGGTGATATCAAATGAATTTGAGCAGAAATGGAGCATTTTAAAAAGTTTTTTTTATAACTGACAAGAAAAAATACTGAGTTTTCCCTGGCCATAGTCCCTTAGGGACTTACCTACAGAGAGTGGTTATTATTTTTTTTTTCTAGCCCTCCCTTACCTCCTATGGAGACCAACAAGGAAATAGCTTCTATCCAAAAATTGTAATGGTGGTGGTGTGGGGAGGTGGGAAGATTGCTCAGTGGTTAAGAATGCACTTGTGATACCATCATGAGGACCGGAGTTCAGATCCCAAGAAGCCCACATATATGTCAGGTAAGGGTGGTAATCTACCTATTAGTCTAGCTCTTAAAGACAGAGACACAGAAATACCCAGGAACTACCTTAGTAAGGGTTCTCAACTGCTTTGACCTTCTAGCCCACTGTCCAAGGGTAGGGGAGAAAAAATGGTAAATAGGACAAGGGGATGTGGACTTGTTTACATCTTCCTTGGGGTTCCTTGGGGCGATTCCAATTTCTGTTTGTCAGGATACCAGCAGTCCAATTCAGTAGTGTCAGGATTCCAATAGTCCAGTTCAAAAGTCTCACCAAACAGGAATCAGCAGTTAGGGGAGGTGGGGAGATGATGATCCAGCAGATCCAGATGATGATGCCAGGCCGCTGCTAAATCTGCACAAGTCATCGGGAGAGAGAGTGACCAGGACCAGCTGGGATGCCAGGAGAAGTTCTCTGCCATGCCTCTCTCAACAAAGTGAACATCAGCAAAGATGCAAGACCGAGGAAATGTTGCACGGCTAGCTGTGGAAGTGCCCTGCCACTGTCTACTGAGTCCTATTTATACTCTCTCCAAACATCATGTGTGCTCCCACAAGCCAGAAAAGTCACCCAGCAGTTAAAAGTGCTTGTTATTCTTTCAGAGATCCTGGGTTTAGTTCTCAGCACCCAACTTACCCAGCTTGCAACTGGCTGTAACTCCAGTTTCAGGAGATCTGATGCCCTCTTCTGACCTCTGTGGGTACCAGGTACAAGAATAGTGTACATGCATACAGACAAACACCCACATCCATAAAATAATATCTTAAATAAGTGGGGTCAGTTTCAGACTGTGTGAAATTCTTGGCTTACTTACCGAAAATGTAGGTGAATGTTTTGTGACAATTTATGTTCTTAGAACAATGCAGAGTCCAGTTAGTCCAATTAGTCCCTCCAGGTCTCCTCCAGAGCTTTTTACTTCTCTCATACAGGGCATTCGCCAGACCTAGTCCACCCTCATGAGACCTGGTCCACCCTCCTCTTCCTAGGCTATTGCCTATATCTGTATATGTGTTGGTTCATTTGAGACAGAGCCTTATGACATCATCCGGGCTATTCCCATACTCAAAGGCTCTAGCAATCCTGTGTTCTCAGGGACTACAGGTACACATCATGTGACCTGACTCCAGGTAGTACTTACTTTTTCATATTGGTGTTAAAAATCTCAGGAGAGCCCGGATCAATGAGATGGCTCTGTGGTTAAAGACACTGCAGGTAAGCCAGGCAACCTGACTGGTGGGTGGGAAAAAACTATTTCTGCAATTTGTCCTCTGACCTCCACATGGCATGCATGCCTTTTCACACACCCCTTCCCAGAAATAGACTAATAATTCTAAAAAGATTCTGAGTCATATTTTGAAAAACACTTACTAGACAAAATAATTTCATTAGTAAATTTGCAAAAAAGAATTAAGACAACACATGTGTAGGGCAATATAAAAGTTTTAAAGTACCGATATTTCTAAATCAAAACAACTGTCAATATAGATGCTGTCAAAATGTCCTTTTGAGTGAAAAGATTATCTGATATTACTGACAGGCCCAATGGCTCAGCTCTGAGATGCCAACTTCAGGTGTAGGATATCAGGGCTGGGTGACAGTTTCTGGGAACCACTGTAGGGAAAGGAAACAAACTTACCTTTCTAGTTGGTGATGGAGACTCAGGCTGTGAGGAGATGAAGGAAGTTAAGCCCAGTAGATTTACCACTTTGTACAAAACCACAATGGTAAATAAGTAGGCATTGGCTCACAGGCATGGGAGGCTACATAGGGAAGGAATTCACTCTGAAGTAATAGGTAGTAGGACTCCATTTATTTTAACTCAGAATGGCATGAGCCTTTTCAGAATGGCATTTTTTCAGAGGGAATTTTGTATATACATACACACAAGTACACACACACACACACAGACTCAGGTTAGAATGTGGTGGATCTAGGCTAGGTAGAACACAGCACTTAAAAGCTAACCCGAATATTTATCTAGAGACAAGGTCAAGGCTGCAGTGATAGCAACTTGAATTAGTTTTCATTTTTGCATGGGAAATTAACATCACACAGCAAGATAAATTAATGTTTCCACAAGCAAAATGGAACCAAGCTGCTCTTCCAGGCCTCACCTGGCTGAAATCAAAGTGTTGGATGGGCTGTGACCTTAGCCGAGGCTTAGAATCCTTTACAACCTTAAAGAGGTTGGCAGCGACATCAGGGGCGGAGGGAAGTACATCTCCAGCTTTTCGTTGGCAGCTCCCCGAGGAGTTCCTGTCATCTTTTAGGCGTCTGAACCCAGAGAAATCAAGATTAATCACTTCTCCACACAAAATAATTTCAAGACCAACCAGTATGAGTTTATCTTTATTTTTATTTTTAAAGATTTATTTATTATTACATGTAAGTACACTGTAGCTGTCTTCAGACACTCCAGAAGAGGGAATCAGATCTCATTATGAGATGGTTGTGAGCCACCATGTGGTTGCTGGGATTTGAACTCAGGACCGTTGGAAGAACAGTCAGTATACTTAACCGCTGAGCCATCTCACCAGCCTGAGTTGGAGTTTATTAAAGACATTAGTAAAAGAACATGCTTTCAGATTTGTTGTTACAAGTTCAATAATAGGTACTATTATATTCTGGTCCTTGGTTAGCATAGCAGCAGATTTCAAAATAAATAAAAAAGCTGGGCATAACTTAGTTCAATGGAAGTAGTAAATAAGAAAAGATACCCAGGTTTATGTCTTAAACCTAAAGCATTGGCTTATGACTGTATTGAGGTCCTGCAAGGAACCTGAAATTACTTAAATTGTGATTTTGCTACAAATAGCCATATGCTTTGTGCTACATTTTCTACTATAAACTGTTCTTTGTAATTTATGAATGTTAATTTGGGTTCTCTAAGAAACAGATGGCAAGACAGGATGAAAACTGAGTTTTATTGGGGGAAACATCTGTGAACTATCCAGATTGGGGGCGGGGGTTAGTTGTAAGGGTCTCTGTGATGTCCAGGGTCAGCGAGTGATGACTGACCAGTGGGAGGGGAGAAGGCAGCTCAGCCTATCAAACTCAGGAGCCGGTGTTGACTCAAACTTCCGAGTCTGACCCCGAGTCGCTTATTTTAGGCATATTTAAGCCCAGCAAATTTTGATGATTTTTTTTTTCTGGTGATAATGAATTCAATCCTGTGTGCCCAATAAAGCATGCAGAAACCTCTTTGAGGAACAAAGGAAGCTAAATAAGAATCGGACGTGACGACAGGGAAACGCTTTGTAAAGTCCATCTGACAGCTTAAAGATAGGTTCCACAGATGGACAACATATGACATAAAGATGGGACTTAGAGACTAAGTGAGAAAAGCGAGCTTATGATCGGGCTCTGGGGAAGGCTCCGATGTGGTCTCGGCATAAACAGCACTAGCGTAGAACGCTTGTCCACTCCCAGGTCTCTGGGTGGATGACAGGTATAGAATTCCTTCCCTTGGGATACAAATTGGAAAAGATGAAGTCAAAATATCATTATTTGCAGATGATATGATAGTATATATAAGTGACTCTAAAAATTCCACCAGAGAACTCCTAAGCCTGATAAACAGCTTCGGTGAAGTAGCTGGATATAAAATTAACTCAAACAAGTCAATGGCCTTTCTCTATACAAAGGATAAACAGGCTGAGAAAGAAATTAGGGAAACAACAGCCTTCTCAAGAGTCACAAATAATATAAAATATCTTGGCGTGACTCTAACTAAGGAAGTGAAAGATCTGTATGATAAAAACTTCAAGTCTCTGAAGAAAGAAATTAAAGAAGATCTCAGAAGATGGAAAGATCTCCCATGCTCATGGATTGGCAGGATAAACATTGTAAAAATGGCTATCTTGCCAAAAGCAATCTACAGATTCAATGCAATACCCATCAAAATTTCAATTCTTCAATGAATTAGAAAGAGCAATCTGCAAATTCATCTGGAATAACAAAAAACCTAGGATAGCAAAAACTCTTCTCAAGGATAAAAGAACCTCTGGTGGAATCACCATGCCTGACCTAAAGCTTTACTACAGAGCAATTGTGATAAAAACTGCATGGTACTGGTATAGTGACAGACAAGTAGACCAATGGAATAGAATTGAAGACCCAGAAATGAACCCACACACCTATGGTCACTTGATCTTTGACAAGGGAGCTAAAACCATCCAGTGGAAGAAAGACAGCATTTTCAACAAATGGTGCTGGCACAACTGGTGGTTATCATGTAGAAGAATGTGAAATGATCCATTCCTATCTCCTTGTACTAAGGTCAAATCTAAGTGGATCAAGGAACTCCACATAAAACCAGACACTGAAACTTATAGAGGAGAAAGTGGGGAAAAGCCTCGAAGATATGGGCACAGGGGAAAAATTCCTGAATAGAACAGCAATGGCTTGTGCTGTAAGATTGAGAATTGACAAATGGGACCTCATGAAACTGCAAAGCTTCTGCAAGGCAAAAGACACCGTCAATAAGACAAAAAGGCCACCAACTGATTGGGAAAGGATATTTACATATCCTAAATCAGATAGGGGACTAATATCCAATATATACAAAGAACTCAAGAAGGTGGACTCCAGAAAAATCAAATAACCCCATTAAAAAATGGAGCTCAGAGCTAAACAAAGAATTCTCACCTGAGGAATACCGAATGGCTGAGAAGCACCTGAAAAAATGCTCAGCATCCTTAATCATCAGAGAAATGCAAATCAAAACAACCTTGAGATTCCATCTCACACCAGTCAGAATGGCTAAGATCAAAAATTCAGGTGACAGCAGATGCTGGCGAGGATGTGGAGAAAGAAGAACACTCCTCCATTGTTGGTGGGATTGCAAGCTTGTACAACCACTCTGGAAATCAGTCTGGCGGTTCCTCAGAAATTTGGACACAGTACTACCGGAGGATCTCGCAATACCTCTCCTGGGCATATATCCAGAAGATGTTCCAACCAGTAAGAAGGACACATGCTCCACTATGTTCATAGTAGCCTTATTTATAATAGCCAGAAGCTGGAAAGAACCCAGATGTCCCTCAACAGAGAAATGGATACAAAAAATGTGGTACATTTACACAATGGAGTACTACTCAGCTATTAAAAAGAATGAATTTATGAAATTCCTAGGCAAATGGTTGGACCTGGAGGGCATTATCCTGAGTGAGGTAACACAATCACAAAAGAACTCAAATGATATGTACTCACTGATAAGTGGATATTAGCCCAGAAACTTAGGATACCTGAGATATAAGAGACAGTTTGTAAAACACATGAAACTGAAGAAGAATGAAGACCAAAGTGTGGACACTTTGCCCCTTCTTAGAATTGGAAACAATCACCCATGGAAGGAGTTACAGAGACAAAGTTTGGAGCTGAGACGAAAGGATGGACCATCTAGAGACTGCCATATCCAGGGATCCATCCCATAATTAGCCTCCAAAGGATGACACCATTGCATACACTATCAAGCGTTGGCTGAAAGGACCCTGATATAGCTGTCTCTTGTGAGACTAGGCCGGGGCCTAGCAAACACAGAAGTGGATGCTCACAGTCAGCTATTGGATGGATCACAGGGCCCCCAATGGAGGAGCTAGAGAAAGCAACCAAGGAGCTAAAGAGATTTGCAACCCTGTAGGTGCAACATTATGAACTAACCTGTACCCCGGAGCTCTTGACTCTAGCTGCATATGTATCAAAAGATGGCCTAGTCGGCCATTACTGGAAAGAGAGGCCCATTGGACACGCAAACTTTATATGCCTCAGTACAGGGTAATGCCAGGGCCAAAAAGTGGGAATGGGTGGGTAGGGGAGTGGGGGAGAAGGTATGGGGGACTTTTGGGATAGCATTGGAAATGTAATTGAGGAAAATATGTAATAAAAAATATATTAAAAAAATAAAAGGAAAGCAGAGAAAGTAGGAATAGAGATGATGGAAGGCACCTGTGAGCTTGGTAGGACAATAGATGGCAGAGAGGATAAAGATCAAGCTACATTGTATCCATGAATGAAGATGTCAGGATGAAGGTCACAGTGTATAATTACCGCATGCTAATAAATTTTAAGTATATTTATTAAACCTATATCCTAACTTTGAAAACTAATTAGGAAATAAACAAACAAGAAAAGCAAAAAAAAAAAAAAAAAAAAAAAGAATTCCTTCCCTTGAAGGGACAGCCTTTTGGGAAACACTTCAGGTCCCCTTGTGCTTATCTTTGAACATGAGGACCTTCATACCTCCTATAGCAGGTTGGTCTGATATCAATGAATGAGAGTGAAGGCACGGAAGACTGGATACACAGAGCCTTGGACAGGAGCACAGTTCAAATAAAATTCTGGGCAGTCAGTGACATAGCCTAATGAGGGTAGAAGTGGGAGGGGCTACATGAATAGCCCTGTGTATTTGTCACTCTTCCTACTAAGGTGGTAAGATATCGATAAAAGCAATGTAAGGGAGGATGGGTTTATTTAGACGTATGGTTTCACAGTTCATCATGGTGGAAACCACAGCCACAGAAGCACAGCGCAGCTGGTCACACTGGATCCAGTTAGGAGCCAGGAGAGAAAAAAGGATGAATGCCCACTGTACTGACTAGTTTTATGTAAACCTCACATAAGCTAGAGCTGTCTGAGAGGAGGGAGCCTCAACTGAGAAAATGCCTCCTGGGATAAATGGAATGACTCTCATTTACTGTATATTATACACGTTATTGAAGTATATAAACTCTTTTCTCACATGTTGTGCTAAGTAGTCTAGACCAGCACAGTTTTGATTTCTTATGGTCAATTCAACTAATAATTCAAAACTAATTTAACATAGTATTTTTCAAAATGTTAATTTAATAAATGTTCACTAATTTGGTTGACTAAATTACAGGATATTTTCAAAATATTTTTACTTAGCAGAAACAACAAGAAAGAGAACAAATGTTGCCCGTGGCTCACAAGCATTTGGACCTCCGGTATCTGGACCTCTGCCACCTCTTCTGGTCTCCAAGGCCACTGCATGCACACGGGGCTCCCAGACACATGCAGGTAACAGCAACACACATGAAATAGAAATACCTTTTTTAAAGAAAGGAACTAACGTTGGCTCATAGGTGACAAAAGCAAATCGAGTTTAATTAACACAAAAATTAGCCTCTGGTCACAGTTAGTTTAATAATGATCTTCCATTGGCCAGAGAGTTGGCTCAGACGTTCACAGCACCTGTTGGTCTTGCAGGGGACCTGGGTTTGATTCTCAGCACCCACCTGGCAGCTCACAGCCATCTATAATTCCAGTTCCAGGGAATGAAGTGCCCCTTTCTGACCTCCTCAGGCACCGGGCATGCATATGGTGTGCATACATACATGCAAGCAAAATACTCATACACATACAATAAAATACATTTAAAACTTTAAAAAGTTTATCGTCTTCAATGATTTCAGCAACGCCTCTATCAAACCGCACTTACAGTTGACATCATTTAATGATCAGCCCACTGCACTGTCAGTCTGTCTGTCTGTCTGTCTGTCTGTCCGCAGTGTTTATCAGCTCTGCACACCCTTTCTTTCTAAGCATAGCCAGGGGGCTGCAGGCCTAGCCTCAGCGCCACAGAAAAGATGCCTGAGGTGTGTAGTGGGTCTGGCCCAGGTATCGATGGGATAGGAGCTGTCGAGTTATCAAGATGAACTCAACAGAAACTTCTCCCCCTGCTTTTCTAACTTGCTGTCTTACCAATACACATTTCATTCTGCCCACCCAAATTATCACTGTTTTAAACTAATGATTCTTTCATGTGAATATATCAAAGTAATTTAGTTCATATATTTCGAATTTCGCTTTTCTTGATCATTCCCACAGGAAGGCCTAGTGATCTGGAAAAATCCATTCAGGGTTCAGAATAGTGAACGCAAGGAAAGCCATGCCTTTTGCTCTGCTGTGAATGGCGTGCACGCTGAAACTGTCTGTGGACATCTACAAGGGTGCCTCAGAAAGGGATTCTTGTTTGCTTGGAAGGGGATAGGTTCTTACTATACTGTCCAGGCTTTCCCCAAACTCTGCCTCAGGGTGAGGTGGCTCAGTGGCTAAAGGTGCTTGCTGCTAAAAGTCTGACGACCTGAGTTCCATCCCAGGAATCTACACAGTGGAGAATGAACCTGCTCCTGTAGTTCTTCATAACTTCTCTGTCTTTGTGCACGCACACAAACACACCCCTCTCCCCCGTGGTTTTCTCTCAGGAACTGTAATATGAATGGATTCTGTGATGGTTTGGATATTCTTGGACCAGGGAGTGGCACCATTTGGAGGTGTGGCCTTGTTGGAATAGGTGTGACCTGGTTGGAGTAGGTGTGTCACTGTGGGTGTGGGCTTAAGATCCTCACCCTAGTTGCCTGGAAGTCAGTCTTCCACTAGCTGCCTTTGGATGAAGACATAGAACTCTCAGCTCTGCCTGTGCCATGCCTGCCTGGATGCTGCCATGCTCCCACCTTGATGATAATGGACTGAACCTCTGAGCCTGTAAGCTCAATTAAATGTTGTTTTTATAAGACTTGCCTTGGTCATGGTGTCTGTTCACAGCAGTAAAACCCTAACTAAGACAGATTCATTTATTTAATCTACTCAAGTGTCCTGCCAACTACTATCATCTCCCATTTACACAAAAGGATACAGATGTACAAAGACATTGAGTAACATGTTCAGGATTACATAGACAGCAAGGAGTGGGGGCAGGACTGGATTTAGCTCATTTGGCTTCAAATGAAGTAGTCTGTCTCATTACTGTGGCCTTCATGAACTCTACTGTATTGTTTAACCTACACTTAAAGTCACTATGAGGCCTGGGAGGTGACTTACTGGGGAAAAGCTGACTGCATGAGCTTGAGGTCCTTAGTGCTCCATCCTTGGAACCTATGCTGAAGGAGAGAACTAACCTCCACAGCTCTCCTCTGACCTCTGTGCTTAGGCCCACATACATGCACACATGCATGTACACACGTACACACAGCACATGTATACACAATTCTTTGAGTGTCCCAATTTGGTTCCTGTTGCTTTAATAAAACATGTACTAGAAGCCACTTGGCAGGAGGGAAGGGTTTATTCCATCTCACAGATTACACAGATGTAAAAGTCCATCACAAAGGGAAATCGAGGCAGTAAGGGCAGTTCCTCGAGGCAGGACCTGAAACAGAGGAAAGCCGTTTAGTGGCTTGCTCCCTGTGGCTAATTCAACGTGCGTTTGTATACAATCCAGGACCAGCTAACCAATGGTGGCACTGCCCACAGCAGGCTAGGCCTCCCACATCGGTCATTAGTCAGGAAACCGCTCTACAGACTTGCCTACAGGCCAGTCTGATAGAAGCATTATATTAACTGAGGTTCCCTCTTCCAAGATGACTCTAGCCTACAGAAACGTGACTCAAACTAACCAGCACACCTAGTCTTAGAAATGATTGTGTAAAAGCCACTTTACTGGGGCTGGGGAGACAGCTCTGTGGTTAAGAGAGAGAACAGCTTTACGGAAGACCTGAGCTTGGTTCGTGGCAACCCAGGACAGGAGGCTCACACCAGCCCAGAACCCCAGCCCCAGAAAAATCTGCCACCCTCTTCTGGCCTGTGAGGGCAACTGCACTCACGTGTATGTACACACAGACATACCTATGTAAACATAGTCTAAAATAACAGTACCAGCTCTTGGGGGTGGGGAGGAGGGGAAGAGATGGCACAGAGGTCTTGACATCTATTGCTCTTGCAGAGGTCCTGGGTTCAGTTCCCAGCAACCAGGGTGGCTCACAACCACCCACAACTCCAGTTCCAGGGGGGTATAATGCTTTCTTCTGGCCTTCATGGGCTCCAAGCACATACTTACATACAGAAAAAAACTCACTCATACTTATAAAAATAAAATAATAAATCTAAAGAAAAATTTCAAGAGGTCTTTATTTACACATGTATTTTATAAGCAACTGATTAAATAAATGACAAAAAGATCGTGGCAAAGACTTGATGCTCTCATCCCAGACTCTGCCCTGACACACTTAAGGTGAGGTTAAGATGCTAATGGAAGCGTTTCCACATTCCTCATCTATAGCAGCATTTGCTATTCAAAGCTGTCACATGCATTTTAGGACATACGATGGAAATTACACACTTAAAGGACACAGAAAAAGAAAACAACTTGAAGTAAACAGTTCAGGTAATGATTCTGCAGTTGTGAGAGTGCGTGACTTAAAAGTCAATGCAGCGTCCCTTCCGTTCCCAGTCTCCATATCGTGTAGGCTCCGGGCCCTTGGGTCCACCTTTTTCTTTGGTAACTGGATTTACATCATCCGGAAACTCTGAGGAAGACAGAAATATGGAGAAGGCAGTCAGCAGAGACGGCGAGAAATGAAGTGGTCAATGTTGAGGACAGGACTGCATGATCTAGGTGTGAGTGCCTGGGTCATCCCACTCTTTCAAGGAGCTGTAATGGGGCTCCTCCTCTCCTGCCCCCAGAGCTCAAGCAATGCATTTTCAATCACCTTTACCCCCGACACTAGTGACCCCCGACTCTAGGCATGCTTTCAAGTCTAAAAACCACTAGACAGTAGTTTCCTAAGTGGTGCTGGACCCGACAGGAGGGAAGGAGAGAGAACGGACAGCAGCTTCACTGAACTTGGAAGGTTTAGAAACAAGATCAATGTCGCCATTTTCTTCCCAATTTTGCCTTAGTGTTGAACTGAACAAGGTCTGTCTCAGTAACAGGTATATACAGGTGCTGACAGGTTCTATTTATGAGCATCCCTGCTGCGTAAAAGGATTTTGGTGTCAGCAGATGGTTTTAGGAATATAAGGTATAATCATGAATGCATACACGTATTGCATGTTCCTGATAAAAGTCCTCACTATAAGTCCAGCCAAATTCTGAGAATTTCATTTTTTTTCTTTTTTTGAGACAGGGTTTCTCTGTGTAGCCCTGGGTGTCCTGGAACTCACACTGTAGACCAGGTTGGCTTTGAACTCACAGAACTCTACCTGCCTCTGCCTCTCAAGTGCTGGGATTTGCCACCACACCTGGGCAAGGATTTTAAATTTTAATTAATCATTGGTATTATTACTGTTTGGCGTTAGGTGTTACTAATCCTGTGCATGTTGTTGTTAAATCCTGGGGTCAAATCGGTTACAACCTGATTCTGGGCTTTCAATTCTCAGCTCTTTATACACAGTAACTTGCTCACTCCATGTAATAACCACATGAGACAGGAAACAACACTGTCCCCATGTCGCAGGTGCACAGAGTCGTTCAGTGTGGCACTGAGACTGAAGGCTGAGACCGAGCCTTACACGCCATACCGCTTTGTGTGTGTGCAGAAAGAGCAGATGAAAAACCAGCCTCTGATCTTAAGTGGCATATTTTTGGAAAACTCAAAGATCACTCCCCCCAAATTACGCAGCCCCTCTGCAGACATACCAAAGAAGATATGGAATCTCACCTTGAAACTTTCCAAAGGTTTCGTCCTTTTTTTGTCCTTGCTGTACCATGACTAACTTTCCTACCCTTGGCATTATTGTTTTCTGGAGATCATCTGTGATGTCCCTGTGAACCCCTGTAACTGAAACTTGTCTTTGTCCCCCACTCCTGGGGCTGAGTGTGACAGCTGGGAATGCTGAGGCAAAATACACAGCCTGTGTGGCTTACCCAATAGAAGCTTGGTTGGGCTGGAGTGACCTGTGGACTGTCCCTTCTGAGTTATCCAAGGGAAGGAGTGAGGCTTCCAGTGTCTCTCATAAGGGCCCCGCTCTCACCCATATGATCTGAACCTATCTCCAAACGCCCTCACATTTGGGGTCAGGGCTTTAACAGCACTGGGAGAAGAAAAAAATAAGTTGGGCTGGGTTTAGTGTGTGCCTCCAGCCCCAGCTACTCAGGAAATGAAGAGGGGACCCTTTCTACGCACGCACGCATGAACACACGCACGCACATTGTGATGCTTCTCAGTGCTGACATCTACCACCAAACCTTGACGGGCTCTCTTCTGCTGAATCCCATGCCACATGCCTACCCAATGCTTGCCTCTAGAGTGTAGTAACTCACTTTTCTATCTTGCTCCAAAGATGAATACTGGATTAGTTTCACCCACCCCCACCCTTCATCATCTCAACTCCATACTAGGGACAATCACACACCGAGGCAACAGAAGACCCTGAACCTCCTTCTAAGAAGGCTGACGTTACTTTGACCGACACTAGACCTTCTTATCCCCTGAATGTTTCTTCTTCGAGTCAGCTGTACTTGAGCTCTCTCCTCTGTGAGCACACACTTCCCCTTTCTTATCTCTGCATTTGTCTAATTTTTGTGCTTGTTGTACCCAAAAGTTTCCTGAATTTTCCTTCTTCTACTACCACCTACCATATACTCTTAATGCTGCTGTAATTTGCTAATCTACCTGCTTTTGCCTCTTACATCTCAAGCCACATGGGTACAGAAGCTAAAGTATCTTTCTAAAGCAGGCCCTCTTCTCTTCCACAGTAGACTGAGCAAAAGAGCCAGTCATGGAAGATTATATAGTCTCTCATTTATCTAAAATCCTACAAAGAGCACAGTGACAGGGGTTGGGGGCCGATCAGTGGGTGTGGAAAGAGGTGAGGTTAGGACTGATTAAAAAGACACAAAAGATCACCCTGTCATGTTAACCTCATGCTGCCTACACGACTGCACACATCTGGGAAAGCTCACCGACTCACATACATAGATCCCACTTAAATAAAAATGGTTAAGCCCAAAGTATTTTTAATAATGAGACCACACATGGTGGTGCAGGCCTTTAATCCAAACCCTTGGGAGGCAGAGTCAGGAGGATCTCTGTGAGCTGACGTCCAGTCTGGTCTACACAGGGAGCTCCCGCTCAGCTAGCCAGGGCTACATATTGAGACTGTAACCAAAACAAGTCTTTCTTTCCTCCCTGAGGTAGGATGCCATGTAGCCCAGGCTGCATGTCTTCAACTTGTGACTCTGCTTCCATCTTCCTTATGTTTGCATCACAGGCCTGCGCCATGATGTGTGTGTTTGGAAGGAGGCCAGAGAGGCCGGCTCAGGTTTGCCTTCTTCCAATGACTTACTCCCACTTCCTTCACTGACCACACCCAGATTTAAAGAATTTTACTTCTATTGATTGCCTGTGCGTGTGACTATGTGTGTTGTGTTTTGTGTGTGCTATGGTGTGAGTGTGCGTCAGAGGATGGTATTCAGGAACTCGTGCTCTCCTTCTATAGTGGAGCCCTTGGGACTGGACCCACTGGTAGTAAGAAAGTATCTTTATCTACTGAGCTGTCTTGCCAGCCCCTAACCTCAGACTTGGCATGAAAAAGCCTGACGTTCTATTAATCTACCACCTATACTTTATGCTGAGGCCAAAGAGGCCAATTAGCCATGTCTGGCATGCGCCACATTCTGTGGTCTCTCTGCATGGCCATACCTTCCTCTCTCTTAAACATCTTCCCAGCACATCTATTTGTCAAGGTTTTACTTTTCCTTTCAATTTCACCACACTACCCTTTTCTGATCTATTTAGTCTGCCGTGCTAATTACCACCAGATGCTCACAGATAGCTATGTATCTCATCTTCCGCTTACCTTATTTATTATTTATTTTTTATCACAGGGCAGAGTCTGGTACTGTATCCTATGCTGACCTATCAATCACTACACCACATTCGCAGCCTCCTGGGTAAGTCCATGTGTAAGCCATCATGCCTGGCTCCTTTATCATCTCAGTAGTGAGACATATGCTCAGCAACAGGACAGCCTAAAAATTTTCCTTAGAACTGGGGCTGGAGAGATGGCTCAGTGGCTAAGAGCACTTACTGCACTTCCAAAGGTCCTGAGTTCAAATCTCACCAACCACATGGTGGCTCACAACCATCAGTACAGCTACAGTGTACTCATATACATAAAATAAATAAATCTTTAAAAAAAGAAAAAGAACAAAACCAAGACTTAAAGGAAACAAGTTAGATACTGCTTGCTTTGGGGCTCTCCTGGGAGGGCGAGAGGGAACGAGTCTGAGAAGTAAGGGAGAATCACAGGCTTATAACTGGCTACAGGAAACAGTGGGGCTCTAATGAATGACCCTGGACAGTAGGCTTCTATGAGCTGGAGGATGGAGACTATTAGAGAGAGAGGAGAGCAGAAGGAAAGAGGCTGGAGGAGGAATAAAGGTGGGGCAAAAGCATGGGCACAGGGTATGTTTAATTTCAGAAGCAGCCATTTTGAGATGTTTGGAACACACACAGATCAGACAGGACAACTGAGAAGCATATATGAGATATTTAAAGTTGTCTGAGGAAGGTACGGATCTTCTGAGGATGCTTAGGGCAGGCGTGGACAGAGGCCTGGCAAAACCCACATTCAGATGTTGGCTTGAGACAAATGAGTTTGCAAAGAGCCCTGGAAGAAATGGCAGAAGCAACGGGGAAGACGAAAAAAGAGGACCAGAAGCTGAACTGGAAACTTCCAGAAGTGCTAGGTTGACACAAATGAAGGTTGTGGACTGTTCAAGGAAGGCTGAAAGCTTGTCTACTGGCACTCTAAGGAATCGTGGTTTGAATGTGATAGCCAGGGACTAATAAATGAAGAGACTGATACACATTGCCCCATGTCTGCCTCTTGTCTATCTCGCGTCCGCTCTCTAACAAGTAGGACCTGAAGCCTGGATGCCAGCTATACTTTTAGCATCTCAGCCTCCAGAACTGTAAGCCAACAATGAACTTCTTTCCTGGTTTTCATTTGCCTATATTTCTGTAAGCAGCCTTGTGGAACAGTTAATCTCCACTGTCAACTTGACAAGATGTAAAGTGACCCAGGGGACACATGGCCAGGAGTGAGCTTTCGGAGAGAGGGAGAGATCCACTCCAAATGTCCACCCCATACCACAGCTGGGATCTGTTGGAGGAGGAGGAAGCAGAGCTGAGTACCAGCGTTTGCCTCTCTCTGCTTCTTGACAACAGACGCAAGGTGACTGTCAACTCACGCTCCTGCCGCCATGTTTTCCATCACGATGGGCTGCACCCCTTCTTAAACTGTGAGCTAAACATACCTTCCTAGTGATGAGAGAAAGTAACCACGACACCCCTTCCCCATGCTCCTCCCGGCAATCACAAACCACTTGTCGGCTCAATTAGACAGAAGCATTTCCTTGATCTACTGGTGCCCTATCTGAGGTGGACTGAGCTTTTAAAATGTCTCCCCATGAGAAGTCACCCAATGCAATCAGAGTGGGAACGACAGGGCTGGGGCAACGGCTGGGGGAACCAGAGTTTGCTTCCTAGCAGCGATGCAGGGGACTCACGACTGTTTTCATAACAGCTCCAGGGATCCCACGGTTCTGGCTGCATGCACATATCCACACAGAAAGAGACATGCATGTACATATATGCATAATTAAGGTATTAAAATTAAAAATAAAAACAAAGATAAATTATGTTTAGTTTATAACTACATTTAAAGCTCTTCATTCTTTTTTGTTGTTGTTGCTTCTGTTTTTTTTTTTAAAGGTTTATTTATTTATTATACATAAGTACACTGTAGCGGTCTTCACACACACCAGAAGAGGGAATCAGATCTCATTACCACCAGAAGAGGGCGTCAGATCTCATTACAGATGGTTGTGAGCCACCATGTGGTTGCTGGGAATTGAACTCAGGACCTCTGGAAGAGCAGTCACTGCTCTTAACCACTAAGCCATCTCTCCAGCCCTTGTTTGTTTGTTTGTTTGTTTGTTTTTAGACAGTGTTTCTCGGTGTACCCCCTGCCTGGCCTGGAACTTGCTCTGTAGACCAGGCTGGCCTTGAACTTAAGAGATTCACCTGGGTGTGCACCAACCCTGCTCATCTTGAAGCTACCTGTCCTGGGTCCTTAGCTACCGTGTTGCCATGAGAACAATCGTGTTGAGCTGTTTCCTCTCTAAACATCTAACGGTCACTCTGAGGGGCTCGGCTGTGGGTATCTGAGCTGAACTTGCTTACAGGCCGGCCTTCTCCTCAGAGAGCTTAAGATCAGAAGTGAGAGCCGAGCCCACGTGTGGCTGCTCTGGACTGACAGTAGCGAAGAGAGGCTCCTCTCCTTTAGTTCCAGCTGACAGGCGACCCGGGATGAAGGAAGGTTTAATATTAGTTAAGAGAATGGGAGACGTCTCCCCTCGAATACGCAGTTCCCGTTGTTTTCTGAGGGCCAGCTTCTTCCCTGGACCTTAACGCTGCCTCGGCTTTCCCCTGAACGGTAATCATAATCGTACTGCAGCTGATTCTTTTTCTTTCGTAACAGCCAAAAGTTTCCTCAACAAATGCAGGTTTGTTATTTGTATCAAAGAAGATCTCATCTTACATGTTTTACCTTTTGAATAATAAAAGCACAGTAAAAACCAACTAAACAAACAACTCCGCCCCTGCCCAAAACCAAGTGAGTACTAAGAACTTAGAAGCCCTTTTTTTTGAGACAGTCTGTGTTGTCTGGGCTGCTCTCACATTCCCGATTCTCGGGCATCAGTGCTGGTACTGCAGACATGTGCCACCGTTTCTAGCTCTAGAAAGACTTTTTTTTTTTGGTGGTGGTGGGGGTGTTGCATGTGTACTTGTGTATGTATATGTGTATGCATGTTTAATGTATGTGTGCTCCTGTGTGTGCACCCATGTGCTTGTATGCATGTGCATGCTGAGATCAGAGACTGACTTCAGGTGTCTCCCTTCACTGTTCTCGACCTTAGACATTGAAGCAAGGTCTCTCATTTGAGCTCAGCGATTGCTGACTTAGCTAGTCTAGGTAGCCAACTTGCCTCAGGGATCCACTGTGTCTTCTGAGTGTGAAATTGTAGTGGGTTGCCTGCCGCAGCCACTACCACAAGGGTGATGGGATCTGAACTCTGGCCCTCATGCATGTCCTACAAGTACTTCATGCACGGAGGCATCTCACCAACCGAAAACTTTTTTAAAGAAGTAACAACTACACATATGGATAGTCCACATGGTATTTTTACTCACTATATCCTTTATAACCGATAATAACAATTATGACCATATTTCACTTCTTTCACCTTTTCCAGTAATGAGCATCGACCTTGCCATGTTAAGTATGGACAGGGGTTTACTAACCACTACTCACTCTGCAGTGGCTCTCTCTCTTCGGGTGAATCCTCCAGTGAGTCAAAACGACCGAGTGGCAGCTTTGACTTCTTAAGGGCTTGCTTCGCAGGCTCAGGCTTTCCTTCCTGATAACTCATTTTCCTCAAAGAATGATTCAGAAGAGATGGTCCTAATGGAGAAAGAAGGACAAGGCATACAGTGAAAATTCCTTTCTGAACACATACATTCTACACGGATGGGGTATTTCCCTTCATTCTACATGGAGAGGAGATTTCCCTGCCTTGGAGATAACCAATGTTACACGTTTTCAAGAAGAGCTATAAAGCGATGAGACAGTCAAGCACAGGGGAGATAGTTCAGCAACCTTAGACTCCACCTAGTTTGGATTATGCACAGAGTCCTCTTCTAATAATGTACTTGGCAGCTTAGTTTCCGTATGTGTATATATACTATAATACACATACTTTTCTCCAAGAGATGCACCTAACAACCTCTTAGTGACATAAGATACCTCCAAACACCAGGATGTATGTACATCCATCTTTGGACAATGGGATTTTTCTCTTCTCTAAATAACAAACCTAGACAGATTCTATTCATTTGTACTCTCCCCATGTTCCAATACAGGGCCAGAAAGGCCCATCTGGCCTATACTGGGTTTTGGTGCTTACTCACTGTCTTAGTCAGGGTTTCTATTCCTACACAAACATCAAGACCAAGAAGCAAGTTGGGGAGGAAAGGGTTTATTCAGCTTACACTTCCATACTGCTGTTCATCACCAAGGAAGTCAGGACTGGAACTCAAGCAGGTCAGGAAGCAGGAGCTGATGCAGAGGCCATGGAGGGGTGTTTCTTACTGGCTTTCTTCCCCTGGCTTGCTCAGCTTGCTTTCTTATAGAACCCAAGGCTACCAGCCCAGGGATGGCACCACCCACAATGGGCCCTCGCACCCTTGATCACTAATTGAGAAAATGCCTTACAGCTGGATCTCATGGAGACATTTCCTCAAGGGAGGCTCTTTCCTCTGTGATAACTCCAGCTTGTGTCAAGTTGGCGCACAAAACCAGCCAGTAAAACATTCAGTAAGATAAACTGAGCCAAAAAAGTGTATTTTTTCTTTAAGGAAAATCTTTTATTTACTATGTCATGCCAATTTTGGCAGGTGTATTATTGAAGTCAGATGCATTATGGGAAGGAACATACACAAAATTGATAATGCTGCCTAAAATATCAATCAGAGTGCAAACCGCCCAAGCTATATGCCCCTTACTCTTATCCTCTTCCTGTAGCTCCATAAAAGACCAGAGGCAACGAATCAGGCCTCCTTCACTCTGGTTTAAATAAAGTGTCCTTGCTACTTTATAATCAGTATGGGTTTTAATTTCAATCCCTTGACTAAGGAAGCACCTGGCTTGCCCTGATCCTGACAGCAGAATCATTAAATCAGCATCCATTAAGGATCCATTGTGCTGGGGCATGGGGAAACACACACCAGCAGGTGTAGCAGCCTATACTGATGTTTCTAGAATTGTCCAAGTATCCACGAGGGTACATTTCAGGGTGGTATGATCTTGAACTGTGAGTTGTTAGAAAAAGCAATGAATACAATCAGCATAAAATCCTTTCCAGGAAGAAAACCTCATACAGGCACTTAATGGAAAAGGTCTATCACATTTGTACACGGGTTTGTTAATGTTTCTTTTGTTTCAAAACACTGGAATGCTGGATAAACAGTAATAAGGATTTGGAGCGACCCTTTCGGTTTCTATAATTCTCACAGATCATTTAAGATTTTAGCAGCCAACAGGTATTAAATATGTGAAGGGAAACATTAAAAAGTAAAATAAAAACCAGGCCACTTGTTATGAAAGCAGTAATTCTGTCTTTGGTTTACAAAACTTCTCAGGGTTATCATCAAGTAAACTTGCATTCTGCGTGCTCTTTGATATGATAATTGAGGGGTATATTGAGAAAGAATGCAATAGTTCTGAAAACTTTAGCTTCTACAGAAAGACGAGGGCATCTCTTCTAACAGTTCTTGGCTTTGTGAAATTTTTATTTTGTTCTTTGCTCTACGTGTGCACTTCCCCAACGTTTGAACCAGGCTGACCTTGAACTCAGAGATCCTCATGCCTCTGCCAGCCTAGTGCTGGGTCTATAGGCATGCGTCCCTTGTCCGGGTATAAATTATTCTTGATGTAAATAAACCTGTAAATTAATGACACTGGTCTTTTCCGTATTTTTCTAGCCGCATCTAAGAGCGAGGCGCTTTTCGAAAACCCTACGCCAAGCACCGCTAATGCTTCTGTAGCCACCGCGGCAGCGTCTCCGCGCCTGCGCCCTCGCATTTCGGAACTCGGCTTCCCACGCGGGCCCCCAACTCTCAGGACCCCGGGCGGATGGCCTTACTTGCTGCTCTCCAGACGAAAGTCATCCGTGAAACGGAAAGGGTCGTGGAGACCATTGCGCCGGCTCCCACAGCGTCTGCGCACGCGCACCAAGGTGGGAGGGGCGCTCCACAGGGGAGCCCGCGCCCTCTGCGCAGGCGTCAACGAGGGCAGAGAAGGGCGGAGCTTCGTTGTGTCCCTGGAAATCCTCAACTGCTCAACTGCCTCGGGTAATCCTGCAGTGCCTTGTCCTCACAAGTCCTCGCCCTTGGTCCTGCGCAGTACCTGGGCAGCGCTCTTAGCTATTCCGATGGACTTAAAAGACAAAACCAAAAGCCTGCACGAAAGTAATAAATTCTAGAGTTCACACCACCTTAGTGTATGATGCTTTAAGGAGGGAAGTTCAAAGTCCAATACAGAGATGGAAACTTGAATCACCCTAATTTAATTGCTCCATAAATCTGTAGTTAAAAATACCTAACATAAAACATTTAATTAGATTGAAGATTCCCACATTTTGAAAAAATTTTAGTACGTTCAAATATTGTCATGTGAATTGATTATTGAGATTGTTCCATGACAGGGATCTGTTAGAAATTATTTTAAAACACAGGCTGGAGAGATGGCTTCTCTTTCAGAGGACCTGGGTTCTATTCCCAGCACCAACATGGCAACTAGTTTCTAACCCCAATTCCGGAATGTCTGACACACTCTTCTGGACTTTGTTGGCACTAGGCATACACATGGCATGCAAACTTGCATACATACAAACATACATTGCAAACATACTTACATCATACCAGCAAAGCACTCGTACAAAAGAGATCTTTTAAAAATATTGAGCTTAAAACCCTTGAAATATGACAGCTAAAAGTTTCCCCCCATTATTAGAAAACAAACCAAACTCATAGCTGGTCAGACGAGTGGTCCATTAAATTCCCATCTTGCGGTCAAGAGTGCTGACCCCCAAGAACACCTTGATCACCTCACCTTCCTCCTAGCACAGCTGTGTTTCTCAGTGGCTCCATTAATACAATAGCCACAGTGATAAGAACAAAGGCACCAATGTACATTGAACTGTCTTTCTCCTCCCAGGACTTACTGGCTAGCACCACTAACTTAGCAACTCGTGACTGACTTGATCTGTGTCTTTCATCACTAGAGTGGTTTTGTGTTGTTTGTATTTTTTGTTTTTAATGCAGGAGTGCTGTCTACATGTACACCTGCATGCCAGAAGAGGTTATCAGATCCCTCTATAGATAGTCCTGAGTCACCATGTGGTTACTAGGAATGGAACTCAGGTCCTCTGAAAGAGCAGCCCATATTCCTAACTCCTGAGCCATCTTACCAGCTCTCAACCTGCACTATAGTATTAAGCAGCCTGGGAGACAGAGCTGACTTCAAGAGAATCAATTCACCTATCCAATTATGAAGGTAGCAACTTGCTCTTAAATAATTATGTTTGAACTGTGTTAGATTATAGGCGATTCCACTAGACGCCTCCCAGGGACCTAGCAACAGCTTGTCTTCCCCTGCTACTACCTCCAGCTCTGCTCCCACATTCCTTTCTGTCCTTCTCTGTGCTCCATCCTCTTCTCTGCGCTCATAGCTCTGCTCCCACCGTCTACATGTCTGCCTCTACCCTTCTCCAGGTCCTTACTCCCCTTCTCCCCCCACCCCCAATAGGAGATCTATTGCATGGTATAAATTCTCAGGGGCACACCTTGGCATGTTAGCACCAGGTACACCCTTACTGCATTATCTTTCATAACAAACTGTTTTCCTGGTTATCTTTCCTTTCATACAGTTCACCTGTGGCCCTAGTGAATGCTTTGTACTACATAAAGTGTCCTACACAAATTGCATATCAAAAGAACTTTTTCCTGTGGATGTAAATCAGGGGACTGCTATTGAGAGGATCCACTGATCGTATCAATTATTCCATCTTCCAGGCACTGGCCTTCTAGGATGATGGGCTGATTGGGGTTTGGAACCAGGTGATCAAATACTTGGATGTGCTGTCCCTAAAAGATGTCATATACTCCAAAAATCAGTCTTGAGAGATCAACTTGGGTTGAAAGAGTCCCGAGAGTAGAGTGGGGAAACACCCCGGTTACTTCTTAGACACTTCCGATGTTTTACTTTCCACTTGAAGAAACAATCTACCATACCCTGTCACTGCCTGCTATGGCCCACTGTACCAGTGTTGTGAAATGCCTGTAATTCTGCTCCAGCTACACAAGGCTTGGGCAATGTATCACCTGAGTGAGGTAACTCGGACTCTAAAGGACATGCATGGTATGTACTCACTAATAAGTGGATACTAACCGGAAAAAAAAAAAAAGCGCTGAATACTGAAGCCCACAGAACACAAAAAGGTCAACAAGCTGAAGGGCCCAAGTGAGAGGAAAGCAACCACAACGGGGAACGGAGGGACCTTCGAGGGAAAAGGGATGGGGAGGGGTGGAGAGGGGAACATGATCAGTTATTGGGTCAGGGGAAGGACTGAAATCCCTGAGGGCCAGCAGAAAGAATGGAAACAGGCAACCTCTGGAGGTAGGAGGTTGTGGGGACCCTTCAGAATGTACCAGAGACCTGGGAGGTGAGAGACTCTCAAGACTCAAAGAGAAGGACCTTAGATAAAATGCCCTACACTGGGGAGCGGGAACTTATAGAGCCCACCTCCAGCAAGAAGACAGGGCATCAAGTGAGGGATGGGGTTGCCATCCCACAGTCAAAACTCTGACCCATAATTGTTCCTGTCTGAAAGAATTATGGGGATGGAAATGTAGAGGAGCCTGAGGAAAAGAAGGTCCAGTGACAGGCCTAAAGTGGGATCCAGCTCAAGGGGAGGCTCCAAGGCTTGACACTAATACCAAGGGTATGGAGCCCTCACAAAAAAGAGAGCTATCATGACTGCTCTCCAGAAGACCCAACAAGCAGCTAAAAGAGTCAGATGCAGATATTTGCACCCAAGCAATGGACAAAAGAAGCTGCTGAGCCCTGTGGTTGAACCAGGGAAAAACTGGAAGAAACTAAGGGGAATGGTGACCCTGTAGGAGAACCAGGAGTCTTAATCTGGTTCCCCAAGATCTCTCAAACACTGTACCACCAAACAGACAGCATACACCAGCTGATATGAGACCCCCAACACATATACAGCAGAGGATACCGGGTCTGGGTTCAGTCAGAGAAGATGCATCTAACCCTCAAGAGACTGGAGGCCCCACAGAGTTTAGAGGTCTGGTGGGGTGGGGGGCAGGGGTATCCAAGTGGAGACAGGGGAATGGGGAGGTGTGGGATGTGGAACAGTCAGAGGGTGAACCAGGAGGGGAATAAAATCTGGAGTTTAAAATAAAAAAAGAAAAAAGAACAAAAAGGGATTATCTTCCTCCACAATTAAAAGGCTAGGCTTGTAGCAGGGGAGTCCTGGTATGGGGCTACCAGAGACCAGCCATTTTGTGACGCTGTGGAGGTGAAGCCTGGATTGGTTTGGTGATCCTAGAGATGTGTGCCCTGTCAAGAAAAGCTGTAGAATCAGCCCAAGAGATTAAAGTTGCTGTCAGCAGGGATGGAGGTAAGAAGAGTCATCTAAGTCCTTTGCCAAAGGACACAGGATATGGAGTGTGCTTTGACTCTTCACTGTCTCGTCCTCTGTAGAACGGGGATGTATATTCTGTGCCATTATATGCTGGAGTATGTGATTTGCTTTCTGCTTTTACATGGGGGTTAGTTAAGAGATTTCCTTGAGACAGTATTGAGACTGAAAGACTGGAGACTTTTAAAGCTGGACAGAATATATTTTGCATTGTGATATGGCTAAGGCTACGGGGGTCAGGGAGTGAAATGTGGTGATTTGAATGAGGATGACCCACCCACGGGCTTGTCTGTCTGAATGTCTACTCCCTAGGTGGTGGAGCTGTCTTGGGAAGGACTAGGATGTGTGGTTTTGCAGGACGTGTTACTAGGGGTGGGCTCTGAGGTTTCAAAAAGCTCACGCCAGATTTAGCATCATGCCTGTCTGCTTCCTGCCATGAGGATCACAGACTAACCCTCTAAGACTGTTAGGCAAGTTCCCAAGTAAAGGTTTTCTTTTTAAGTGATGCTTAACACTTAGTAACAATAACTAAGACACTGTTACTGAATATAGAAGTGATGGTTCTGACCCTAATTGTTAGACTGATCACTAAAGAAGCAAATGATACCCACAGTGGATGACAGAGATCAGGTGAGGGCACACTTTACACGCTTCATTGGTGACACCTGTCTCTTCCTGAGAGCAGTTGGCAATGCTCAATGGCAAGGTCATTTACAAGTCAAAGATCAAAATCTGAGTTTGGTGTGCAATTGGTACCGTTCTACCTGTTCTTACAGATGAGGTCGAAATGATTGTTTTAAGTCAAAGGATTTGCCCAAGATCTTACAACTACAGACTGGTCAGTTTATGCTAGGACTCGGGATCGACCTGTTTTGAAAAGCGTCAACACCTTCCCTGGGCCACACTTACAGAACTTCATGATGTTAAAGTGAGGCGAGCAGCATGATTCTTTCTACATTTGCCCGCTTCCTACTTTGGAAACTCGGGGTCAGATACATTTGCTGTCCTTCATGACCTTAGCACATGACTGGCACAAAACACAGCCCTGGTCAGCTGGGCATTCCCACCAGACTCTGAGTCCAGAGGGAGCATTTGAAAGCCAGTGCCCACAGGTTCTCTGCCAGCGAGTTCATGCATCTTCCTTCATTCTTATCACGGTCAGATGACATTTGATCTGCATTTTCCTTTGGCTGCTGTCCACCAATCCTGTTCTTTAGCCTTTCCATCCATTCTTTGACAGACCTGCTATTCTTCCAATGCGTAAGTTAGTCATAACTATGTACTGTGTGCAGCAGGCTTGGTACTGGCACACACTGAGGAGGTTCATTCTTTGAGCAACTGTTCTATGTAAGACAATCGTGTCCCCTCTCTTTCAGAATGTCACTTTATGGAGGTAAGTGATTTTCCTGATCAATCAGGGATTAAGCATCAGATTCTAAACCACAATCACTTAATGAACTATGATCCTACGAGCTTTCCTTTAGGTATGACTTATATGATTATGAATGAGGCCTCTGTCAAGTCAGAAGGTGTTTAAACTTAAAAGACCAACTACCTAACCTAGCCAAACATAAAAAATATGGAGCAAAAAAAAATATGGTTGACAATGAATGCATTAATGTTTTCCAGCTACAATACCTTTGGAAAATTTATTGCTTAGTTCAGTTAATAAAAATTTTGAATAATTTTTAAAAAGTAAATAATTATAAAAAAATCAATGAAATTCTTTAAGAACTTGGTATATCTGAAAGATTACACTACCGAGTTATGGATGAAATCACAGGCAACCATTTATCACTTAATGATGGGAACACATTCTCAGAAGAGATCTGGGTGCTGTGCAGCGAGCCCAGGATCCCCCGAGGCTGGGTGGCCATGCCACTGTGGAACTGATCCAGCATTGAGGAGTGTTATTCAGGCCACTGCTGCACGCCCAAGCATTCTTGGAGTAAGCAAGCATTACAAATGTCATTGCTATCCCTGCAGAAAGGGCATTGCTCCTTTATTAACATCAGAGGCAATTAACAGGATACTAAAAATAAACACGCACCCATTATACACAACACAGACTCAACAACCCTTTGTCCACAGCAATCGGTGAACGGAAACAGTCCTTTCTACTCACCCTCAGTGCATTACTGTTTTCACAAGTAAAACAGGAGGAAAAATAGTGAATTTAATGCTAATCAGCACCTTTTGTAAAGACTCAATATTTTCATGTATCAAAAACACCTGCATTTGTACCACCAAACATGTAAAGTTAATTGTCTCTCAATTTTAAACTGAATATTTGATTTACATGATTTTTTAGCCTGATAAATTTTAATAGTATCTAAAAATTATCTAAATTCATAAAAGTATTTCATAACTTTCCACATTTAATTATTCTGTACAAGGAACTCTATGAAAAGGGTCACAGAGCTGCTGTGAGAAGCTCAAGCAACATTATTAAATCCAACAAAATTACAGCCAAGTCACGGCAGAGGGCAGTCAAAATCTTTATACGCTCGTCATGAACAAGAAAAGTTCCAGTAATAAAAGTCAACATGAGAAATAATGTTGAAATTACCAGTAAAAATATATTTTAATAAGCATGACACATTTAACAGCAACAATATGATTTTATAGAAAACCTTTAAAACATTGGCATGTATGAACCACCTGGTTTGATCAAATGTAAATTTAATATCTTAGGATTAAAGAAGTTGATTTCAAAAATACATTTTAGCAGCCATTATTTTACTTCCAGTTTAAACAGAATAAAGTGTTAAAGGTAAAATTTATTGTCCACCAAAAGCCCCAAATTAGAGAATTTAAAATACTATGCTAGCAATAACAGCTCTTAATGTGATATAGTCTGAATAAGGATCGTGGAAGCCAATAATAAAAGATCAGACATACACATGGGCACAAGGTTCACTGAAATACTTAGGTAGCAAAATATATGAAAAATAGAAAAGTAAAAAGATAAAATTAAAAAACTATTGCACAGCCACATTACCTAGAAAGTAAAGTTGATGTTTAAAAGGCTCTACACATGGATGATATAAATTATCTTCCATATAAAAAGGTATAAATATGTCATAAACTTAGCATCTACACAACTATAATACATTATTTAAATCACTGCTGAATGAGGTAATTGGTAAGTCTCTAATGATGCTTCGGTCCTACTGAAAATATTTGAGGGCGGCAACCAGGAAAAACTTCTCTAAAAATATCTCAGAATCAAGAACAGCTATGTGTGCAGCTCTTCCGATGAGCGAATCAGCCGTGTTGGGCAACGCATTAATGACATTGTACCGAACCAAATTACAGCCTTTGCTTTGCAGAACTGGGCGAAGCAAGTTGTGGATCATTTCGGAATAGATTTGTCCTATGAAGTAGACAAAAAGAAAAATTATTTGCATAACTTAAAAAGTCTATGTCAACTTTTCTCTAATTTATAAAATTTATATTATTCCCATATAAAGCAGAAAAGTATCATCAAATTTGTTCTTCAGCTATTATTTTGAGAATGTTTAACAGGAAATATTTACGGAATTCATAATAACACCTTTCCTGGCCAGCTCAAATTTATTATACACTATTTTGTCAATTTTTAAACTCAGAACAAGGCATGTAAAATTTTTCTTTGAATGCAGTCAATTATAATTTGCTAAACAAAGAAAATAAGCTGACCGTGATAATGTTTTCATTAGGTAAAATAAAATATTTTATAGTCTAGCAAGAACTTTTTGACAAAGAACAGCAATCCGTCTTGTCAGAACATGAGTTGGCTCGCAGAGCTGCCTCTGTGGTCTGGGAGGTTATTGAGCACTTTTCACACTCTCCACCCACCATGTATTTACATTTGAAGTTTGATTCTTTCACCCATCATTGAAGGAGAACATGGTGTTTCTCTTTTTGAGCCAGGCTCATTTCATTTAACATGGTGATATCAGATTTATCCATTTCCCATGAACACCATGATTTCATTCTTTTTTAATAACTGAATATGTACCACACTTTCAGAGGTCAGAAGAAAAGGGAAAGAATGAGAATAATTAGATATGTACTTCACAGAAGCAGAACAGAAGAAGGAGACCAGGAAGGGAGAAGGGTAAGAGAAAGAATACAGGGAAAACAACATCACAGCGGACCCCACTTTTCTGTATACAAAACAGACAACACCTTGAATCTGCCTCAATTCAAAGATGTACTCCTACTCTCTGCTCCTTTTCTTTTTTAATATTTATTTATTATTATAATATGTAAGTACACTGTAGCTGTCTTCAGACACACCAGAAGAGGGTGTCAGATCTCATTACAGATGGTTGCGGGCCACCACGTGGTTGCTGGGATTTGAACTCAGGACCTTCGGAAGAGTAGTCAGTGCACTTAACCGCTGAGCCATCTCTCTAGCCCCTCCCTGCTTCTCTTTAAGTTAATTCATACAAGGGGTTTAGCAGGTCATGTTAAGCAAAAGAGATAAAGATTAGACATATCATGCTTGTACATACTAAGTATGGGAACTACTGAAAGGTGCAAACCCACTGCTGATACTGCGTCTGTACTGCTTATCAGCGATGGGTAAGCAGCTAATGCGTCCATGGAAGGAGCAGCTTAAGTATGATAGATTACACGCAGGATGGAGCCCTGAGGAATGACAAGAATGGAGTATACAGAAAAATAAAGACAAAGAGACATGCATTAGAAGACTAATAACACATAAGATGACTGCCCCAACCCAAAACAACAAAAACCCACAACCAACCAACCAACCAACCAACCAACCAACCAAAATAACTACAATCAGTCCTTTTCATTCCCTTTCTTCTTCAGTTTTCAATGGGATTCAAACTGTCTTTGTGTGTCCATGCTATTCCTACAAGTATGTTTAAAAAGGAAGACTTCTTGTTGATGTTAGGTAACCCAGGAAGCTGCAGTCCTGCAGCTCGGAATCTCACTGTTGAAAGACATCCATTTCCTTTTGGCTGCCTATGAACACCTTTTGTACTTCCCCTATGTAGGCTCTGGTTATTCAGACGTCATAACAAATGTGAGATGAAACAAGTGCCATGCGACTGTACTGTAAATGCACACTGTAAAAGCCCCTGCCAGAAGGAGCTGTCTGCTGTCATAGTGCACACCGAGAAAGGACCCAGTGTTTAAAAAGGGAACAGAGACAATAAATACTGAAGGCAGAAGACCCGGATCCTCGCTTTAATCTTGTATTTGTCAATATCTTTGAGCTTTAGTAACTGAATGAGCAAATAAGACTCAGGTTGCCTTGAAGCTTCAACTAGCTATGATTTAAATTTTAACAAGCAGCAAAGGAACCAAGAGCGCTCAGTGGCATTGTAAAGGGTGCAGTCCTTGCTGCCATCTCTTCCTAAGCAGTGCACAGAAACACACGAAGCACAAACGCTACATAACAACCAAGCCCAACAATGGAGGGGAACCAAAGTTCAGGTTCCTTTCCAGACAGCCGACTGCAGAAGCATTACGTACACAAAAGACAGCTCACATATCAGGAGGGGAAACTGAAAACCATGGAGAACCATGGCCTTTGGTCACAGGAGGGGAAGGAGGAAAGGGAAAGAGGTGACTTCAAGGCATATTCGGGAACAGTTCATTCCCAAATGACACTGCCTGTGGTACGGTCACGTCATTACCTGACTGCTTGTCCTTTAAAGCTGTTTTACACATTTCAATGCGGGCAGAATGGTAAGGAACATAGCGATCCTGCAGGGATCCAACCAGCACAACATTCTTGAAATAATGAAGTCCTAAAGGTAGAAAATAATGAATTACAATGCAGAACCTAACCAGATTTAAAACTAGTATCATAAAAATTAAACTTCCTCACCAGTACTACATTTTTTACTTTGAAAATAATTATGAATCTACTCTTCAAATTTCTACTTTTTAGAAAAAGCCTGTTTCAATGTATGCAATCTGCAATCTAGGAGAAATCCTTATTTGTACTTTCTGACGGCACAAGGACTCTGACATGGTAGACTGAGGACGCAAATGTGGGCCTCTAGGCTTCTGTAGGAGCATGTGATGGCATTCTTACCTCCCAGAATATACTCTGTAATACGTATGGATAATCCCAAAGACACAAAGTCACATTCTTCCATAAAAACACACCACTCTCCTGGCAGTGGTGGCGCACACCTTTAATCCCAGGACTTGGGAGGCAGAGGCAGGTGAATTTCTGAGTTCGAGGCCAGCCTGGTCTACAAAGTGAGTTCCAGGACAGCCAGGGTTAAACAGAGAAACCCTGTCTCAAAAAACCAAAGGGGGAAAAAAACAAAAAACAAAACAAAACAAACCCACCCAAAAAAACAAAAGAAAAAAACCACACCACTCCACTTAAAATTATTTAAAGCTTTTTCTTCTGTTTTCCCTCATAACACTTGTCTATCATTACCCACATGTTCTGCTTATTTGACTTGTGAAGTGAACACATGCTTAGAATTTCTTAGTGACAATAGTAATGGATGCTGTGACCCAGTCACACTTTTGTCACACACCCTCTCCCCCCGCAGACCTTTTTGGTTCGGGTAAGGACAGGGGTTCTTGATGACTAAAAAAGCCCATGTAGTACTTGACCTCTTAGCATCAGCAATATTCAAATTTGCTGTTTGCCTTGATTACTGAATAAAAATTTTTGTGGTTATTAACTATACTAATGGCAATATATTAGAACTGAAGTACGTAGACAAGGTATTTTGTTCTAGAATGTGCCACAGTAAAGATTTGGTACACACAGTAAAGATTTGCTTGAGTCCGAATCTTAGGACAAGGTAACTGTGGGATGACTGCTGATTCTGCAGGCTGGACTTTGGAGACATCTCCTTTTCTTTTGTGACTCAAGGAGAGTGACTCTTAAAAGGCTGAACCTACAGAAAGACCAGCAACACTCATGGCCAATATCATACATGCAGAATACAAAGCCATTCTGCCCTTTTCCTCATGAAATGCTAACAACTGTTCTGAGTGACAAGGTGAAAACCACAATTCTCAAGCAGTAAAAGAAACAATCAAATATCTATAAAGGAATTAATCAACTGCATACATACATAAACACAAATATTTCATAAAAATCTGGAGAACATGATTGCCTTCTTCATCATCCCATTTGAACAGATAGGGTGATCTGTTGTCCCTTTGGTAGCACATGATGGGGCAGGTCTCAGCACTGAGGTCCGCAGCCTGACTGCCCCTCCGTGACTGCCCCTCCGTGACTAGCCCCTCCGTGACTAGCCCCTCCGTGACTGCCCCTCCGTGACTAGCCCCTCCGTGACTGCCCCTCCGTGACTAGCCCGGCCTCTCTGAGGGGAGGCACAGAGCGCTGTCAACACTGATTTCCAATGCTTTCTCATGATGATTTGTTGTTCTTTTCCCACTTAGACAAAACAATCTGTCGATTTTTATTTTCTCTGTGTAACTATTTTGCCTCCGTGTATACATGTATACCACAATTGTGCCTGATGAGGCCCCCAGGGGCCAGATGAGAGTGTAAGATTCTCTGGAACTAGAGTCACAAATGTCTGTGAGCTGCCATACTGATGCGAGGAATAGAACCTGGGTCAGCAAGAGCCCCTAACTGTGAGGCATCTCTCCTGTTGTGTCACAGTCTTTTCCCACGTTGTGAGGATAAGGCATTTCCTCACTTTTAGATGAATGTTAAAAACATCTTTAGTCAACAGGGAAATGAAAATCAGTAGCCTTCCAATATACAAATGACTGAGATAGAAACCAGGCAAACAGTACTTTTCATAATAGCATAAAAAATACATTATTGAGATCATTAACTAAACAAGTCAAAGAATTTTATAATAAAAACTTTAAGACGCTGAAAAAACTTTGAGGAAGATAGCAGAAGATGGAAAGATCCCCCATGCTCATGGATTGGGAGGATTAATATAGCTAAGATAGTCATCCTACCAAAAGCAATCTACAGATCAAATGCAATCCCCATAAAAATTCCAACACAACTCTTTAGAGAAATTGAAAATAAAAATTTAAACTTCACATGGTAACACAAAAAGCTTAGGATAGCTAAAACAATCCAGAATAATTAATAATAATAATAATAATAATAATAATAAATAAAAATGCTGGAAGTACCACAATCCCTGATTTTAAGCTGTACTGCAGAGCTATAATAATAATTTAATAAGTATGGTATCAGCATAAAAGCAGACACAATGATGAGTTGGGGTTGAATTAAAGATCCAGACATACGTCCACACACCTATGGAAACCTGATTTGTGAGAAAGAAGTCAGAAATTGACACTGAAGAAGCCAGTGGCCAGTATCTTCAAGTGATGTTGACCAAACTGGATGGCTGCATCTAAAGAATGCAAATAGATCCCTATCTATCATCTTGTGCAAAACTCAACTTGGAATGGACCTCGGACCTCAGTATAAGAGCAGATACCCTGAATCTAATAGGAGAGAAAGTGACGATTAGGCTTGAACTCATTGGCATGGAAAGGATATTTTGAACAGAACACCAATAGCATAGGCCAACAATTAATAAACAGGATCTCATGAAACTGAAAAACTGCTGTATGACAAAGAACATGACCTGGACAAAGCAACAGACTATAGAATAGGAAAAAGATTTTTTTTTTTAATTAACTACACCCCTGTAGCATGCTAATATCTAAAGTATATAAGGAACTAAAAGAAGAACATTAAGAAGAAAAGTAACTTCATTTAAAATGGAGTTCAGAACTAAATAAGAGAGTTCTCAAAAGAGGAAACATAAATCTGAGAACAAAAATGTTCAACATCTTTAGTAACCAGGGAAATGCAAATCAAAACTTTGAGATTTCATCTTACCACAGTAAGAATGGCCAAGATCAATAAAACAAATGACAGCATGTGGTGGTAAGGGTGTGGGGAAATCAGAACACTCAAGCATTGCTGTTGAGAGTGACAATGTGTGCAGCCACTTCGGAAATCAGTGCAGGCAGTATTCAGGAAGTTGGGAACAGGTCTACATCAAGGTCTAGATATATCACTCTTAAATATATATATATCCAAGGATGCTTCATCCCACCATAGAGTCATTTGCTTAACCATGCTATTGCTGGTCTCTTCATAAAAGCCAGAAATTATATTCAGACCAGATACCCATCAGTGGATGAATGGATAAATAAAATGTGGTATGTTTACACAGTGAAGTATTATTCAGCTCTTAAGAGAAATAAAACTCACAGGTAAATGAACGTAGCTATATATATTTTTTAAAAAAATCATCCTGGGTGAAGTAACCCAAACCTCAAAAGACAACTGTTGTGTATTTTCTCTTACATGTGAATGTTGGCTTTTAAGCTTCGATGTGTTCTGTAACCCATATAAACACAGAGGTTAGGTACTTAGTAAGGTACCAGGCAAGAGAAGATCCTCCAAGGAAGGGTCATTAGATACAGTGCCATGGGAGAGATAAGGGAGAAACTAGAATGCACGGCTAAGGAGGAAGGGGATGAAGAGAAGAGCAAAGGATGGAATATAGAGGGAACAGAACACATTGAAGACCATTTAAAATCCAAATGGAAACCTACTTTGCAGCTCTGCAGAGGATATACACATAGCAACAAGGAGAACTGAGCCACTCAACAACACCCCAACTAGGTATCTTTGGCTACCAAGTAAAACCTCCAACGTCAGAAATGGGTTAAATCTTGAGTCATTCACCAACTCCTACACAACATCACAGGCTATTGGACGCCCCCCATAACCTGATGGTAAGGCCCTATTGTTGAAGACAACACTCAAGTGCAGAGTTGTTGAGCTGGTGCCAAGCTAGAGGCTTCGTCTCTACTGACCAGTATTCCTGGTATTTTAAGGTATTCTGCATCCCACCAGAGAAAGAAAAGCCTCAGTATCTCCCAACTACACATTCTATAACCCACAACAGCAACCTGCTGTGAGATGTACTTGTGCAATAATGGCACAAATGTTAAGTGGGTAACCATCACTTTCTGTTTGAATTTAAGGCCCATTCCTTGTTAGAACCTATATATGCCACTGCTATAGTGGCTGATATCCTGAGATTAGATAGGTCACAAGACTAAGGGAAACCCAACACTATTCTTCTTCTTTTTTTTTTTTAAAAAGATTTATTTACTTATTTATTTTATGTAAGTACACTGTAGCTGTCTTCAGACACTCCAGAAGAGGGCATCAGATTTCGTTACGGATGGTTGTGAGCCACCATGTGGCTGCTGGGATTTGAACTCAGGACCTTTGGAAGAGCAGTCGGCGCTCTTAACCACTGAGCCATCTCACCAGCTCCCCCAACACTATTATTCTGCAGATGTTTTGCTATATGCACCTATATGCATAGGTGGGTACCTCACTCAAACCACATTAAAAATCTTCTTTCAGCAGAATTAACTTTTCTTCTTGTAGTGAATTAACACAGAGACCCACAATTGGACAATGTGCAGAGTGAGAGAATTTGGAGCGCGAAGTCATAAATAAGATGTCTACATCAAACCCCATCCCTCAATGCTCAGGCATCTATGTGGAAGAGAATGATTCTACACGCCAAAAGTGATGGATGACTCCGAGCAAACAGTATTTGCACGGCAGGATTGATGCACATAAGAAGTCACAGAGATGGTGGCAGCACACACAAGGCCTGTACAGAGACACATTGCTGAGAGGACACAGTGGGCACAAGCTCTTGACTCTAACCAAGAAGCTAAGTGTAGTTGATACTTGCTGACAAACAGGAAAATCAGTGGAGTCCCACTAGATATCCACAGCTCAGGGCAAGTCCCAGGCCCAGGAGTAGTTGGCCAACACACAACAAACTTAATTTTTTAAAAAAAATTTTAATGTATTTTTTACTTTTTTTTTTCCGGGGGTGGGGTGGGTGTGGGTCCTAACAGTCTGTTCTCATCTTCATTTCTGTGTTTCTGCAGTGTTTTTGTGTTTTGAAAGAAAGAGGAAAAAGAACACACAGCTGGGTGAGTAGGGAGGTGGGAAGCATTAGGGAGGAGTTGGAGAGGGGAAACATGCTTTCAAAGGGAAGAGGAAAGACGAAACATTTAGCACTCTATCCCCAAAGAAAGTGCAATTTCTGACATTTTAAAAACATGTTTAACAGACAAGAAACAAAAAAGAAAAATATCTGGCAGTTTATAAAAAAGGCTGAAGGCTGTGGTGGGGGACAGCTAGAAGATCACAGTGATGGACAGAGACAGCGCTAGACAGTCCTGACTAATAGGGTTGGTGAGACAGCTGGTCAGGTAAAAGTGCTTGCTGACCCACAATTCCACCATATTGTCCTTGACTTTCAAATGTGTGTTGTGGCATGCATGTGTCCACCCTGCCTACACACACATGCAAATTTTAAAGTTCTGTACAGCTTGTTAAAGCCATAATCCTATCAAGAAATTAAGAACTACTTTAATAGTTTAGCATTAGATTCTGCTATTTCTTTCCAAAATTATGCCAGAATGATACAGTTCTGTCGCCAGAGACATCTGACAGTCTGTTAGCTCAGAAGCTTATCTTCTAAACTGCTGTGACATACTCACCCGCTTTATTACTAAGCTTATATAAAAATGTTTGGCGAGGGTCTGAATGATCTCGACATGTCAACTGTAAAAGAGAGCCTGATTTTTTCCATTTCTGCATAAACCAGAGACCTAGAAAGTTGAATATGATATGTGAGCACATATGGGAAGGTAGTAATACATAAATTTATTAATGTTAATATATACTCATTAAAAATAACATTTAATAATTAACATTTTGTTGGTTAATAAAAATGTATTTGCCAACTACTTTACTCTCTGATAAACATCTTTACATGTATTGCTTAATGGTGGTTCATGGAGGCACAGTGACAGAATATATAGTAGTATACAAACAGCAAACTTGGGATGAGTCCACCTTTAGGCAGCCAACTTAAAAGTATAAAACACAGAGAGCAAAACTTTAACCACAGTAGACCCAAATGTCCATGCGCTGGACTTTTAGTGAGAAGGTAGTTACAAGGAAGGTAAACAGACTTAATTTAAACAGCACTTGGAATGAATGACTCATCGACATCTTCTAGTGACAATTTGAAACGACTGGTTGGAAATGGGTACAAAGAAACTGGAATGATTCATCAATGAAATTTTAAATGTATTTTTACAGTGGGGATCTGACTAAGCTATCATATTAAAAAAATCCAAGGGAAAAATTAAATCAACCTATAGGTAAACTAAGGACCTGTCACATCTTAATAACTTTTTATATTGGTTTGGCAATATGACACATAACCTTTAATCCTAGAGTTATGCTTTTTTACTTTTTATTGATGTATTTAGTTTGTTGAGTATAAATGCTTGCCTGCATATAGATGTGTGCACTGCATGCATGTCTGTTGAAAGTCCCTAGACTTGGTGTGAGTGAGAAATCACATGAGTGCTGAGAATCACACTTGGATTCTCCGCAAGAGCAACACGTCCTGAAGTGCCAAGCCATCTCTCCAGTCCTCCATTATGCTTTTATAATTAAAGCTCTGAAAAGTGGCCAGCTGGCTAGTAGGGAAGATCTGTAAGTAACTGTTATAACAGTATTCTTATATACAAGATAAAAAATGAGCTTTATTTTCTATTTTATGAGAGTTCAGGTTATGTGACAAATTGGCTCTAAATATAAATAGCAAAAAATCCTAAAATTATCTATGTCACATTTTTTTAATACACAGTAACAAACCTTTCTACCTGTATTGACGAGAGCACTGCTGTTGTAGAGTGTACCAAGATGAGGTCCAGAAAGAGAGAGAAAGGTATGAAGTTTGCTGAGGTAATATTTAAACCTTGGCCTTGTAAGCACTGAACGGATTATTAAATTGCCTAACGAATGTCCAATAAAGCTGTAAGAAAGAAACAGAAAAATGTATTTATCATACAATATTCATTTTAAAGAGAGACACAAAGTAAGAAAAACCCTCAAATCTGATACACAAGAGATTATTTTGAAATATTATGAATTTTGAGATTAAATTATAGTTTAATACTTGAAATACTTTAACTTATAAAAATATAAGAATTGGATCTAAATTATGATAAGAAATACATTTTATAACACCTATCATAATGAGTAACTGTGTAGAAATAAATATATTTAAAAATATTTGTATAGGCTGGAGAGATGGTTAAGAGCACTGACTGCTCTTCTGAAGGTCCTGAGTTCAAATCCCAGCAACCACATGGTGGCTCACAACCACCCGTAAAGAGATCTGACGCCCTCTTCTGGTGTGTCTGAAGACAGCTACAGTGTACTTACATATAATAAATAAATGAATCTTTAAAAAAATTAAAAAACTATTTGTAGAGGTTGGATGGGTCACAGACGGCTCAGCAGTTAAACGTACTTATTGCTCTTGCAGAGGAGCCTGGCTCAGATCCTGGCCGCTGCACTACAGCCTCCAGGTGTGTGTGTGCTTCCAGGTCTTGGGGCTCTGGTGCTCTCCTCCAGCTTTCATGGTCACAGGCAGACAGATCTCACACACACACACACACACACACACACACACACACATACACACACACACTCTCATGAAGATAAAACATTTGTATACGCAATGGAAATCTTTAAGAAATAGTCATATAATAACTCGGTCCTAACTTTTCCAAATTATTTATTTGTTAAGCCTCAAATATAACAATGAAATTGTACATATAAAAGACAAGACAACTTGTAAGAAATTATCTATTTGCTGCTCTTATGCTGTTGAGAGTTTAAAAGTAATGGAATGAGGAGATAGTGTAGTTGCCCAAGTGCTTGTCTAGGAAGGTGAGGACCAGAGTTCAGTCATTAAACGCACATCTCAAAGAACATGCTGGGAATGCAACCTCTCAGCAGTCCCATGATGGAAACTGACTCTGGCTAACTGCCCTGCAGTCACCCACGTATGCTGGATGCTATGGCACCCCCCCCCCCCAAAAAAAAAACACAGAGTAAATACATTCCACTACAAAAAACAAAACAAGATGTGCATGTGGGTGCTTCCTTGCATCTCAGGTGCTGGAGAGGTAGGGACAGATGGACTTCTGGGGTGTGTTTGCAGCTAACCACTCTGGTCTACTTGGTGAGGTCAGGGCTAGGGAGAAAGCCTGTCTCAAACAGTGCCTGAGAATGGACACCTGCGGCTATCCTCTGGCCTCTCTGTGTGTGAATATACATGCATGTGCATGCACACATACACCAAAAATTTAAGGAAAAATAATTTAAAATGTTAACCAACATGTATTACCACTATGTATCTGTAGGTTCCAATGTTTTGGTTCAAATCATGTATGTAATGTCTCATCACCAAATGACGGTAGTCAGCATTTGCGTGTCCTCAGACAGCCGTCACTTCAGTCTGGGGAAAACTGCTGGCTCTCGGCACGGGAACAGTACCTGCTACTACTCACCTAGTTTCTGTCCCTAAAATTTATTCTGAACATTCTATACAATAATATAACCTTTCCTCAATGGTGAGTGCACGTGTACATGTTTCTGTGCATATACATACAGGTTCATATATGTGCATACATGTGTAAAGGCCAGAGATTAACATCAACTATACTCTTTTATTGTTTTCCATTTTACTTCTTTAGAGACAGGGTCTCTCAATGAACCCAGAGCTCACAAACTGACTAGACAGACTGGCCAGCATGTTCCAGGAACCACTTACTTGTCTCTGGTCCCCAGCACTAGACTGACAGATGTGCACCATTGTGCCTGGCGTTTACATGGTGTTGGGGATCTGAACTTAGATCCTCATTCTTGCATAGCAAGATACAAAGCAATTTACCAACTGAGCCAATTTTCCTAGTTCTAAGATATAGTTATAGGTTCTTGTAATTCACTACACGATCATAAGTTATTTTGTATGTATGTATGTATGTATGTATGTATGTATGTATGATGTATATGTGTGCATGTGGAAGACAGAGGACAGTACATGGATGTTGGCTCTCTCCACAGCACCACAGTCTTGTTATCAGCTGAGCAGATTAGGTTGACAGTACTACAGACTGTTTTGTTCTTTAAGTCACAGAAATATAAAAATAGACAGTGTAATAATGTTACCTTATTTTTGAGACTGTTAAACTATATATCTGAATATACTGTATGATCTCATCCAAAAGGCGATCAGTCATGCAGTCAAAATCAGCAAAAGTATCATTCTAAACAAGAGGAGAACATGTTATATACTAAAATATACCATAACATGAAATACAATCATACATTTTTTTTTAAATTTAGGTTTTATCAATATAGTTGAGTTCACTTTAAGGCAAGTTAGTGATTGTAGAATTCATTATATTAAAGTGAACAAGAAAGTTTCTAAGGGAAAGGAGTCTCAGTACCTGTAATAGCACTTGCTTCATTTAGCTATGTCTTAGGCTAGTAGGATTAAACACAGGGCCTCCAATAATGACTTAATTAATAAAACTTTTGTACAGAAATGTGAACTCTAAAATGTTTTACGCACAAAGAGAACTCCTAAGTCAGAATGTATGTCCTTTGTCTATGAACTGATGGTAATTTCACAAAAGTCAGAAGTGTTTGTAAGACCACAGGCATTGTGTAGCAAGCAAAATGTAGGAACTGGCACAAAAATGTTTGCTGCCACTGAAAATACCGCCTTATTGTACCTGGTTTCTCTCAGACATAAGAAAATCAACTCTTCCCCCAGGCAGTCCAAGTTCAATGTATGTTTTTACTAGTCGGAGATCTGCACTGTTTCCTAGAAAATGAAAAGCAATGTTTAAAGATGAGGAGGAGGAGGAAAAGGTGTCACGCATACAATCATGCACTTTCACGGTTTTTGGAAACAGAAAGTTCTTGTCTTAATCCATTTGCTGACAGACAATGTGTTGTGTAAAAGAGTTTTCAGCCGATATCCTTTAACGGTTGAGTTCTTAAGAAGTTTGGTTCACGTATCTACCAAACAGCACAGCCCTTTACAGACTAACAGCAGTCAACGAGTGAGTTGCTCTCCATTACTGCCCTAGGTAATGTAATAAATTTTGAATGTATTTATATTTATGTTTAGTCTGTTGACCTTCCTTCGGTGGCTACAGTTTAATAACCATTACGTAAAAATACATCAGTAGGCATATTTAAAGAGAGAAATAAAATATACAGATATAAAATATAGAACGCCTTTAAAATTAGTAGATTTTTCAGATTCCTTTGGTTTGCTAGGAATGTATACATGCTATTATCAGGTGCTCAATTTTATTTTACCCTTCTAATATCTACTGTTTGGTACTTCATTATCAATTATTGAGATGTTATTCTTTTTTATTTCTAATTTTAAAATGGATACCTCTAATTTTCACTATTAAATGTAAGACTTCCATGGCTTAGAAACACATCCAATTAATCACAACTACGGGCTGGAGAGTAGTTCTCCTTACTACCTAATGTTTAGTTCATACTTCATATTCACTGGGAATGGTTCTTGTATCTCATCAATTATTCATATTAATTTACTTATGTACTATACTGTAAAGAAATTTCTTTATATTTATTGCTGTATTCTGGACATAGAAAATTTGTTATAATAATTTAATATTAATGCTACAAGCTAGAGTTTTATTTACCATATCAAATAGTCTGTTTAGGGGAGTATGATGGTGTTACCAGATTTGGTACCATAGTTGGAATAACCAAAGAATGGGCTGCAGTCCATCTTTTTTCTATTATTCTGAACCAATTTATGTGACATAAAGACAGTCTGTGTTGTGAAATTTTCAATAAAGGAAATCTGCCAGATAATTCTGTCAAAAATGTTGTTTTGCAGATAGTTCTTTGACATGACATTATTTGAAGATAGGGTTAAAAGATTGTTATTGAAGATGTTTTATTTCTTTTAGAGTCTTTTAAAAAAGATCTTTATTTAACATTTTTATATCCCACAAAATAGTTTGTTGTAGAATTAAAGTAATATGTCATATTAATCTAGAAATAGTTGGTGTTTTTCTATTAGCTTGGAAAATTAGAAAGGAAAACCTGCTGCTGCTGTGAAGCTACAGCATGACGTCAGTGCTGCCTAAGCTTAGCAAGGATGCCAATTTCCTCCCAGTCCCTCAGGCCTAAGAAGCAAGGGAAAGAGAACAGGAAACTGTTAAGGGACAGTCCTAAGGTTATGGTTGATAAAATCAGCAAGAATACCGAAAAAATTACAATGAAAACATTTACATGAGTGTCAGATCATCATTCATATACATACATATGTATATGTACTATATATACACATACATACATATAGTCAGCAGCAAATTTACTTTAAAAAGAACAAAAATCAAAATCTAACATTATATTTAGTAAAGTACAGTATATCTGTTTCAAAATGTAATATTCAATTAATTTTAGCAATTCACCACTTTTCAAGTTCAAAGATTACAGAAAACTGACTGTCCTATTAGGAAAAGGTACAGAGTTGCCATGGCAGGTGTCAATGGCTGGCACATACCATCTAGACCATGGACACAGACAATGAGATGCACGCCGTCCTCAGAGCCGTCCTCTTCGTCCATGCTGAAGTACGGTGCTGAGGATGCCAGCAGAGGAACATCACTGTACATGAAACCAGGCAGTCTGAGTTGCTTCAGCTCTTCTTTTGCCTGAAGGAAGCTGAAGTGAAGTGTTATAGGAAACAGCCTTTACTAAAGATCAGTCACCCTTTGTTCTTAGAAACAAAAAGAGCACATAATGAACTTAGAGAAGTGTAGGAAAAGAGGCTCAGCAATATTTGTAAAAACCAAGAAACTACGTGGGTCATCTAAGTGATTTTATCAAAGGATTACTGTTTTGGTTCTTTTAGTACATATTCTAATTAAATACAATGAACACTTCAAGCCTGAAGTAACTTGAAAGTAGTCTTTTCAACTTGAAACTAAGAAAATGTTAGAAGTGGTTTACACTTTCTCCAAAATTTAATATTACATGCATAGAATAACTGAAAGCACTGGAAAATGGCAACTGGTATTTACATGTAATCAAACTCTTTCTTCTTTATTCTTTTACAACTTGGAAAAAAAACAAGAAAGAAAGAAGCTATCATATAAAGCACAGTTGTGAGCATGGTATTACAGCAAGGTAGGTTCTTTGAATTTTTCTCTAATATTCCAATAAGGAGCAGCACCAAGAGAGGTACAGGACTCTAACAGGCAGCATGTAGTATTTGGCATGATAATAAATCTAATTTGAAGACTGTGAACACAACTGCTATTTAACATGACAGCCATTTGGCTGAAACTACGTGGAAAGAACAGAGTAGACGGATCGTAGCCTCTTGAGTATACACTGGGTGAAGACAGAGACTTTGTCTTCTGATGCCTCAGAGGAACTGAGAAGATCCCAAAGGTGCCATCAGTTTTTGTTTGTTCCTGAGACAGGGTCTGTCCCTGGGAGGGCAGGCTGGCCTTGAACTCATAAAGATGTGCCTGACTCACTCCTGAGTATGGGATTAAAGAAATATGCTATCATGTCAAGCTAGTATATAAGTTTTCAAATCAGTGACGGTTACCCTATTATTGCTTAGGTTTTATATATAATCCATAGTAATCTATTACTTTAAAAATCGACTGTACACACGCTCGACTCCTCACCTCACAGATGATGGCTTGGTCTAGGTTGAAACAAGATCTTGGGAACCTGTGCACACAGATCCATCTGCTACTGGAAACAACTGACTTAAGCAAGGTGACTGACTGAGGCCCGTAGGCTTAAGGAGGTCCTACAGATGTGACACTCACTATCACCCGTATGTCCCACGTGTACTCATTACAGATCAGCTCTTCCTTGAAGTTATGAGGGAAACTGATGTCCTGACAAAAGCAGGGTTTTAATCTTAGCTACTGTACAACTCTAATGTGAAACTGCTGAAAAACAAATCCAACCTATACGACACGACCATTTGGAAAAAGACTTCCAAAGGTATACTGTGCCCATTTCACCATTTTTAACAATCAAGGAAACATGTTTTGTTAAAGGAAACCCTCTGGCACTGCACTGATGTTCCAGATATATGCTTAGCACACAATATTGAGTTCCATTACTTACGCGTGTATTTGAGGTTTTGGTGAATTTTCATACCAGGAGGTTGAAGAACTGAAGTTGTAAGAAATGCTGCTTGGTTGCTTTGTAATGGCATCAACTTTACTTCTAGAAGAATATTTAACACAAGGAGACTCTCGCAGAGCAGATGGGAAGGACAAACAACCAGATGTACAAACAGCAGGAACAGTCACACCAGCACTCAGATAGTTGCTGCTTAGTTTTTCAGACTGTTCATGTCTTCCTTCTCCTAACTCGTTTCCACTTATATAGTGAACACTTACTGTTCCATCCGTAGCTGAAAAATCTGTTTCTTCATGATACCCATTTTGAACCATTTCTTGATCCTCCTCTTCCTCCTCTTTGCCCTGTTCCTGCTGCAGATCACTAATCCCTTTGTCGCAGGTTTCCTGAGAGCTAACTGGACTGTGGCAGGTAATAGCACATGCATCAGAAACATCTGTAGTGCTCTGAGATCCAAAATAATTTTCCACCAGCCCTTGTTTTACCACATCAGTACTGCTGGAAAGAGGGTCACTTTCCACAACAGGGGCTGCTGAACACACTTGTTTGTGATTTAATGGCTCACCGCTCTTTCCTTCCACAGTTCTATCTGCACTGAGCCCTGCATCAGTGCAAACAGAACCTGAGACCACACAGGGAGAACCTAAGCAAATCAGTTTTGAATTTAGTGTTGGCACTGATTCCGTGGAGTTGTTACTAGATGTACCCTGACTCTGGGGGCCTGTAAAGGGAGCATCCAAATGAGGTTTGGAGCCCCAGCTACTTCTCACACCACTAGAAGCATCTTCATCCAAGAAAACGAGCCGTAAAGGGTCCTCAGTGCTTAAATCTAAGGAATGCATTGCTAACGTATCATTGTCCAAATGTCCTGAAAAAACAACACTTTGTTGTTGCAAAATAATACTTGACTTTTTAGTATCGTCGCATTTTGGCAGATCCATTGTTCCTAGATTGAATACAGTTTTACTGTCACTTAGATGACAGTCAGGCACAGCAGACTTCTTACAGTTGTCATCGGGTGACAGTTCATCATCTGAAGGCAGGGAGTTTATGGATGTCAAAGATGACTGTATTTCACTTAAAGCACTTGTGCTCTCAGTGCAATGACTTCCTAATGAAAATTTTACATTGTGATCAGGCTTCATCAAAAGCTGAGGAAATAACCTTTCATTATTGCAAGGACCTGGCCCTTGGAGAGTCTCAAAGGCTATCTCCGGATTTGGATGTGTTGCAAAAGAACTTGGTTCACTTTCAACACCTGAATCTGAGAATCTAGAGGAGGCATACGTGGCATTAGTGTCTGGTAATTTAATCGTGTCACTACTTACTGCAACATGATATTCTTTTGTAGAAGGAGCAGGTAGATTACTTCTGAATTTAGTTAATGATTCTTCAGTAGAATGACATTTTGTCTCCTGTAAAGCATCCCTTTCAAGTGGTATATCTATAGACTTGGGTTTATCATTAGAGTCTAAGGCCTCAAAATCTGGCAGTAAATTATCCACAAATAGTTCAGCTTCTTGAAGCTCTGTCCAAGGTCCTATTTTAACAGTAATTTTCTCTCCATTGAAAGACTCTTTACTGCTGGACTTGACTTCAAGTGTTCTAACTCCCGAAGATGGGGTTGTCTGATAGTCATGGCAATCATTTGATGAACTTGTAGATGCCAGATTGTGTTCCGTATCTGGAATATCACTATTGTCTTGGGATATAGCAAGTTTACCTGAAATGGACAAATTTGCACAAAGATTTAGGCTGCCAGAGTTCAAGAGCTCGAACTGGTCTGGTTGCATATTTTCAGTATCTGGAGACTTATGTTCACTTCTGTCTGTGTTAGCTGACAAAGAGCTAGCTTCCTTTTGACTTGGCTGTCTGGTGTAGGTCTTTGGGTCAAAATTACCTGCACACAGTGTGGGATCCAGACCTTCCTTCTGACTATGTGAAGGACTGCCTTCCAAGCATTTAGTGAAATCACTTGAGGCTGTAGTTTTCAAACATTTGTAGCTTACTAAAACCACAGAATCTTTAGAGTTCTGTTTTATTAACTTTTTTGTGTTTTCTGGTTTCATTGTTTTCATGAGCTTAGTGACCTTAACCTTGGATTTATTTGATTCTTCATTCTTTCCTTTTAGAGATTTTGTTAGCTGCTTTTCACCTTCTGTATAGCAATTACTGGAGGCAACAGCAGGTCTGACCTTCAACTCTGGGCTAGAAAGTCCTACTACAGAGCTTTCTTCAGTCTCATGTTTATCCGTTTTACTGGCCTCTGATATCTGAAGACTTTGAATTCCCATCCAGGGCGCATCTAAGTCTTTTATTCAAAGAAAAAAGATTCAAGTTTACAAGTGTGAGAACTCAAAGGATCAAAACTACTTTTTCTAACTATAACTTTCTACTTTCCTCAAAAGTAAATGAAACTAGAAGGGAAAATGATTTACTATTAGGGGATGGTTTTATGTATACTTGGAAGAATATACTAACATTGACATACAGAGCTTATGTATTTTAGTTAGATTATACTTACCTTCAATAACTGAATCTAAATACCTATCTTCAAAGATTATAGGTAATGAATTGAGATCTCCATCTAATTCACTACATTCAATAGGTAGGGGTGGAAGAGAACTGCAGAAGGAAGTATTTTTGATAGCGGTGCACATCTGTAGATGACTCTGAGCACTGAAAAATATTCTTAAGTCAGATGGTAGTGAAAAAATAATTACACCCACTCCACTTTAAACTCTATCCTGTTCTCTTCCCCCACCAGTTCTAGTCCCTTTCAAGATAATATATCCTTGGGAGCATTCTCTTGCTCAGAGGGGGAAAAAAAAAACAGATAAAATGAAAACTAGGGTTTACTGATACTAAATTATTGACATAAAATTATAGTTTGTTGACAAACTAATTCTTAATCTATTGTATCATTTCCTATATTATTTCAAGGTGAATGTCAATGCATACTGGTTGAAGTGTCAAATTTGCTGTAAACAGCCCACAGAAGTAGTACCAAAAGTTCAACGCTTCCTAATTATATAAAGAGAACACAGGGAAAATGTGTGTTCCACATGGCTGTTTTATTAATACATATTGATAAGTACAGTGAACAGCCATTTAAAACAAGATATATAAATTTCTAAATCAAAATAGTGATCAGAAAAATATTCTAGGGGGGCTGGAAGATGGATGACTGAGTAATTAAAAGCATTCAAGTGTTCTAGCAAAGGGCCTGGTGTGAATCCCAGCACCCACATGGTGGCTTACAACCGTCTGTAACTATAGTTCCAGGAGAGCTGAATCCCTTCTCTGCTCACCAATAGCACCAGGCACACACATGGAGAAATATACACATTCAGAAAAAAACATCAGACACATTAAAAAAAATACAAAAATTTTTTAGAAAAACTCTAATAATTTTTTTTAAAAGTCAAAAGTGTATAATAAAAACTCCATTTAATTATTGCCCAGTCTGAACAATTAACACTTGTCCTGGTTTTATAATTCACTACTGACTACCTTTAATGTCCAGTTATTGTTTATGGGTAATTTTAGGAGGACACACACACACACACACACACACACACACACACTAAAATATATCCTATGATTTAACAAGTGAATATACAACACAGAATATTTCCATGATTTAGTGTCCTCCCGTTTCCATAATTTCCCGGTCATGTCAACCCCAAGAGGACCACTGTTTGGACTTTTTTCACTTTACAGTTTTGCTTGTTCAAAATTTCATATATAAAAAATCATACAGAATTCAAAAAGTCTGCTTTACTTTTTTCAAGTGAAATTACTTCCAACAATTCTTTAAGGACAAGGAAAATGAGCCCTGACCATAGTCAGTAGAAAAGACGAAAGGCATTTCTTTGGGTTTTTGTTTTGTTTTTCAAGACATGGTTTCTCTATGTAGCCCTGGCTGTCCTGGAACTCCAATGTAGACTAGGGTGGCCTCAAACACAGAGATCCACCTCCCTCTACCTCCTCACTGCTGGGATTAAAATGTATGCCACCACTGTCCAGCTATTTTCAGTTTATCACTTATGTCACTGAAGGCAGTGCCATTCATATTCAGACTGTGGAGATATTACACAAAAACGATGAATGTGAGCTATTCTGACCTGAGAAAGGAGAAGCAGAAGTTGGCAGCATGGGCAGAACAGAGGCCCATGGTACTATCAAAGGTGTGGCAAAGCTTACATCAAGGGACACAGTGCTAGTCCATTATGCTAGTCCATTATGCTTTTATTTGATCAGAAAGGGACTTTCAAAAGGTAATTCCTAGGATTAAACCTAATACGATTGGATTTCTAAATCTGAAATGCCTTCATTTTCTTCTGCTTTAAACACTATCCAGTCTGTTATTAATTATGTCTAAGATATCATATGTAAAAGGATATAAAATAGAATTAGCTGCATTTTGAATTTGTGCTACTTACTGGAGTTCTTGGTATGCAATGGCAGCTTCTCTTGGATGTTCAAAACAAAAGAACGCCTCCGAAAATCTGCGAACCTACAGAATTTAAAAAAGGAGCATTGATCACGTGGCGGCTCACATCAGTCCAGCACAGAATCCAGGTGGAGATGCCGACTCCACCAGGCACCCAAAGCCAGGCCTGTGAGGACTCAACTTCTTCCCTTCAGTGCTAAATCACTGCACTTCTAGGTTGTGTGGACTAAAGAAACAGAACTGAGTGAGAGAAGTTAACATTTTGTATCCCACTTCTCCTCCATGGTTCTTGTTCTGTTTGCTTCCTGACACATGGGGGACGGACCATGTCTGCTCCGACAGACACTGATGTATGCTGACCATGAACTGACTGACCTATTAGCACTGGGACTTTGGGCAGTTGACTTCTGAGCTTCAGGTGATGCACTTTGAAATAACAATCAATACCTGCTGTGCACATGGCACCCTGAAGAACAAAGACTATGTGCCCAGGAGTTTCGATGTGGACAGTCTATAAGCACATGCTTCTGTCTAGCACTCACTCATCCTGCCTTAACACGACTATGCACAGATCACATCCTTCTCTAGTAATATGGTGTTCTTTACAGGAGGAACTCTGTTTTATACTTTGCTTTTTCAGATGGGGTCTAACTGTTTAGGTCTGTTTAGCCTGGGTCTTGCACTGTAGACCAGGCTGGCCTTGAACTCACTGAGATCTACTTGCCTGGGCTTCCCCAGTGCTAGGATTAAAGGTGTGCACCGTGATGGCTTCTGTGCCCACTAAGAACACATTTTGGCATGCTATAGAAGAATGTACTTCGTAAATATATACTGAATTTGCTATTTCCTCCATTGTGTTTGTATTTTGACATTTATTTTTAATTATAAAAGGGGAGGGTTTTTGTTTGTTTGTTTTTTGGTACTAGAGTACTTACTAGTAAGCCAATTAAGAGGGGAAGATATCTTACTTGGGTACACAGAGGGAAGAGAAATATTCACATGTTCAAATCATATTATACTAAGGACTTTTTGGTGTGTGTGTACACATTCATTTGGTGACTATAAAGTATAAATGTCTATTTTTATTACATTAGGTGCACATTATATTTCTTTAATAATACCCACCCTTTCCCTTATGTCCTTTCTGTCTCCTTTGGCGGTTCCTCAGAGGACATTCCTTTCCTTTAGCTTCCATTGGACTTCTAGAGTCAGTGAGCTGCTTCCTTTCTCTCCTTAGCAGCCCTGATTCCTGCAGTAAGCCTGTGTTGAGGCTGATGTAAACCTTAGCATGCTACGGGGGAGGTATCTTCCTTTAGTACTTGAGAAATCTACTGCAAAAAGAGCCAAGGAAGTGATAAGCCTGGCCTTTCAAGTACACATTTGGGAAACTCCAAAACTGTGCTCTAAAGGTCTTAGCTTTTTGCCTTTTTACACCAAGGCTTGTTGCAGAAATACTTCCTTGCCTTATGTACTCAAATGAAGTTCTTTTCCCAGATTCTCTGAGTTATATTAGCACACTAAGATAACATGCAATGAATGAGTCTATTGTGTCATGGTAACTGTGGTATGACTGCCACCTGATGGCAACACATAATATTAAAATTTGTTAGGTTTGCAAATTTAAATTGAAGGGATACCACACCTCCCTATATCATTGCTTTGTTACAGCTGCTTATAAAGGTGAGTTTGGTTGTATACTCTAATTTAAAAATAATCAATATCACAACTATTCAAACTTGAACAAATAGAAAAAAAGCTGAACTTTTGCTTTAAAGAGCTCACTGTTCTTTTCTGGGTTCACTCTACTATTTTGTTCAAATTGTTAAGAGTATTTGTTACACTAATTCTACATGCCTAACCCTGGATGTGCAGCGTCTCCATGTCACAGATCATAATTGTTATAGTAACCTGAAAAGTGAAGGCACCTGACAAATGTTTGATTGCATGTCCTTTGCTCTTTGTGTTACCGTAATGCTTTAGTACACAAACTATCTCACATTTAATAACAGATACAATTCTAACTTACTTAAATGAATTGATTTCTCTATCCACATCTCTTCCAAAGGAGCAAATTTAAAAAGTAAAACTTTATTTTTGTACATGTGATAGGCCATTTTATTTTACCTATCTTTATTGAAACTTTCTAGGCCTTTCTGCTCTTCCTGGTGCTGGAATCTGAACCCAGCACACATGTGAGGCAGTGCCTACCCAAGGAGCTCCATTCCTTGCTCAGCATTTTCTGATTCTATGGAGTGATATCTGAATTATGGCATCACACATTTAAAATACATTTTGATGAATTCACATGAGAGCATCACTGTACTAAGGACAATATCCGTCAAAGAGAACATGATGATTTGCAGCGACAACAGCATATAACTAGTCAGACAACACTGTGAGAAGCAAAGCTTGCGTGCTTTCTCTTTCCTTTTTTGAGACTGGGTCTTATTCTGTAACCTTGCACTTGCTTTGTACTTCATGTTGATCAAAAGCTCATGGCAAGCCTGACTCTGTTATCCAGGCGCATGGATAACAGACATGAACTACCATGCCCAGCTATAATAACCTGATATAGAATATCCACCTCAGGCATGGCAGCACACGCCTTTACTTCCAGTATTGAGAGGCAGAAGTGGATCTCTGTGAGTACAAGGCCAGCATGATCTACATGCTGAGTTCCAGGACAGCTAGAGCAGCATAGGAAGACTGTCTCAAAAAAAGAAAAAGAAAGACGATACAAAAAACTGACTAATCCAACTAGCTAGCTAATCCCCTTCCAAAAATTCTTGTAAGTAAAGGATAAAAAAAGAAATACTAATAAAAAAATACAACTTGGGACCTTTTAACATAGGAACTAATATTCCAATAATTTTGGAAGAATAGGATGCTTGTATGTTCAGGTTGAGTTTATCTAAACTTTGTAATAATTCTATCATTAGGAAAGGGCTAAATTACAGGTATTACTCTAAAGAAAGTAGAAAATCATGAATTACATAAATTTTCCAAGTAAAAGTTAAAATAATTTAAAAGAAAAAAATGCCTTAGAAAGTACGTTATTGGCAATTAAAGTTTACTTTGGACAGCTATATTCAGGAAAATGCTATGTATGTTTTTGAATGCTTACATATAAAAGTTATTTATAATTACAGTAAAAGCCAAAGTCTGTTCAAACCTTGTAAAAAATAAAACAAAAACTATTTAGAAAATATTCCTTAATAACTTAACATTCATAGTCACAGTTGTATTAAAAGAATATTAAATAGTTTTAGAGAGTAGTATATCTTTAAAAATGCAAGACAAACTTTTTACATCACTGTAAAAATGTCAATGTGGCTATTTCAAACTCTTCCTAGGACATAAATTGTACCTACACTGTTAAAATATTAATTCGTTCATTCATTCATTCATTCATTCATTCATTCATTCATTTTTGGTGTCTTGGGTCAAACTCAGAGCCTTGTACAAGCTAGGCAAGTGACTTACCACTTAGTTGTAATATCAAACAGCCAACATTAAAAAAAAAAATCTTAAACCTTAGTTAATGCTTCTCATAGTTCCCTGGCCCACTGGTCTTACTGGATGCAGTATCTACACATTAGAATGAGGGACATTTAATTTGGTAGTTTAAAGTGCCAATGTATTACCTCACTCACACAATATGTACTCACTGATAAGTGGATATTAGCCCAAAACCTAGGATACCCAAGATATAAGATACAATTTCCTAAACACATGAAACTCAAGAAAAATGAAGACTGAAGTGTGGACACTATGCCCCTCCTTAGAAGTGGGAACAAAACACCCTTGGAAGGAGTTACAGAGACAAAGTTTGGAGCTGAGATGAAAGGATGGACCATGTAGAGACTGCCTTATCCAGGGATCCACCCCATAATCAGCATCCAAACGCTGACACCATTGCATACACTAGCAAGATTTTATCGAAAGGACCCAGATGTAGCTGTCTCTTGTGAGACTATGCCGGGGCCTAGCAAACACAGAAGTGGGTGCTCACAGTCAGCTAATGGATGGATCACAGGGCTCCCAATGGAGGAGCTAGAGAAAGTACCCAAGGAGCTAAAGGGATCTGCAACCCTATAGGTGGATCAACATTATGAACTAACCAGTACCCCGGAGCTCTTGACTCTAGCTGCATGTGTATCAAAAGATGGCCTAGTCGGCCATCACTGGAAAGAGAGGCCCATTGGACACACAAACTTTATATGCCCCAGAACAGGGGAACGCCAGGGCCAAAAAGGGGGAGTGGGCGGGTAGGGGAGTGGGGGTGGGTGGGTATGGGGGACTTTTGGTATAGCATTGGAAATGTAAATGAGCTAAATACCTAATAAAAAATGGAAAAAAAAAAATAAAGTGCCAATGTAAAACTGTGCTTTCCCCAGTCAGAACTGCACTCAAAGGAGGTCATGCCAAAGTTTAGCTCCCACTCTTCCTACAAGAATGGTGCTAATTTAGGCAACAGTAGAACTGATAATAACTTGGCAAATTTAAAAAAAATTTACCTAAGTCTGGACCTCAATCATTATTTTATGTTTTTTTTTTAAATGTTTCTTAGCTAGGTTTGAAAATTTGTTTTAATTTCTACTTTAATTTCATTACTGAGAAACTGATACAGAACCCATAATATAATTAAAATAAACAACAAAACTGAATGAAATACATCAAACAACAATAGCAAGAATTGAAGAAAAAAGCACTAACATTCAAGGAAGCAGGAAGATATAAGGCACAGTCAAGAAGTAAATACAGTTCGTAAAGATGACTTCAAGGTAACATAAATGTTATAAAAGTAGGGGTTCTATTTTTAAAATCTTTTAGAGAAAGTTTAGCTTTATGAAAGGAAACCAACAAGCAAACAAATCCCAGGCCCTGGTTTCATCCCCAAGCAAACAAATGAATCAGCCTCCACTAAAACACGATGACAACTGACATGGGATCATTTAGATGGGCAGAAAACATCACTTCCAAAAACAGTAAAAATATTTCCAAAACAAATTCAATATAATGCAAACAAATGGTAGCTATGTGCACCCCAGACGTTCATGTATCCTGTATACACAAATGCACACCCAACAGAATACAGAGATTAACTGTTAGCAAGGATCTGCAGAAGTCACAGAATCCTTCTGTACTGCTAGCAAGAATATAAAATTGTACAAATTCCATGTAAAAAAGTTTGAAGTTAGCCGGGCAGTGGTGGTGCACGCCTTTAATCCCAGCACTTGGGAGGCAGAGGCAGGCAGATTTCTGAATTCGAGGCCAGCCTGGTCTACAGAGTGAGTTAGTTCTAGGACAGCCAGGGCTACACAGAGAAACCCTGTTGCGGAAAAAACAAAAACAAAAAAGTTTAAAGTTTCCTCAGAAAGCTAAACAGAGAATGACTGAGCTACGCACTAATCCAATTCCTGGCTATGTTGTCAACAGAAACGACAACAGGTAGTCATCCAAATATTCTCAGACAATTTTCATAGAATTACTACTCATAGTAGTCAGAGGCAAAGGGTTTTGTTACTTTTTGTCAAGGTGACAGAAGTAATGTAAAGGGAGATGCTTACATTAACTTACAATTTCAGAGGATATTGTCCAAAATGGGAGGCACAACATTCTTGATGCTGTGTCTTGGTTCAGAAGCAGAAGATACACTTTGAAGGTGTGACCCCCTTTTGACAACTAGGCCAGTCTCAAATGTTGCAGAACCTTCTAAAAGGGTGCCACCAGGGGTTCCTACATACAAGAGTCTGTGATGGGTATTTCCCACTTAAACCATACTAGCGGCTCATCTATCCAATGGAATTTGGCCATAAGATAAAGTACTAACAGATGCACTAACAGGCTGGACTCAGAACAGTGTACTGAAAGAAACCAAGTGCAATGGCCATGGCTGTGTCCACTTATATGAAACATGCAGAAACTGTAAGTAGACTAATGACCACAGAAGAGGGAGGGAAGGGAAGAATGGTAGGTTCACATCTGGGTAAAAGTCCTGGATGAAGGTAAAGGTGACAGTTGCATAACACTGTAAATACAATAAATGCTACAGAGTTATATATAATCTTTAACTTGTTTTATATATTTTTCTGAGTGCAAAAAAAGAAGAAAAATTCTTGGGAAACAGCTATATGTTACCTATTGAACTGACTCTCAAAGTCTTATCAATACATATTTTGATATCCTAGCCATTAGGCTATTGGTGGGATGTTTACTATTTTAGGTCATCAATTCCAGTACATTAAGTGCAAATGAAACATGTTAATATCAGTTCATGTTCAAACAAAATGAAAATTCAAATCCATATCTTTTATTGCCATGGTGATCACAGAAAATATAATTGAGATTATATGTCACCTTATGTGTAAAACACAGATGGCACATCATGCAAGAATCAGAATGAAAGGTATGCTACGGCACACTGGACTACTGCTTATTCTATGTGAACATATTTCATGTGAGCACACTTCCTCTCATACCCTCCCTTCTCCCTCATTAGTCCTCTAGACAGCTTTACTTCTTTCCTGTCATGTATACACTAATGGTTTTAGATATTCATATAAAACCTGGGAGTTACAAATGATAAAAACAAACTAACAACAAACAGCATACAGTACTCTTCCACCAGCAGTGTCAGGGTCCCCTCTTATCCACGTGAAGTCTGGTAGTGTTGTTGCTATCTGTTTGTAAGACAAAGTCTTACCATAGCCCAGGCTGCTCTTAAGTTTGTAAGTTTCTCACAGCCTCCTGAGTGCTGAGGTTACAGACATGTTCCACAAGTTTAGCTGTTTAAAGTCTAATTATAATCCTTGCCCCCATCTCTACTCCCAGGTTCTACCCTTCCTCTTTCCTTTTGAACAGTTTTGTGGCAATCAAACAATTCAGAGCCTGTGTGCACACTAGGCAATGACTCTCCCTTTGCTAAGTTACAATACAATGGAATCACCATATTTAATTGGAATTTCGTTGTTGTTGGTTAGAACTACAAAATTATAAGCCCAGTAAGACCAAATGTTTGCCGCAGGCTCCATTTGAAGAAAATGAACTCAAAATGAGTTCTCTTTTTACCAAGGAGTCACTTTCTGTAGCAGGCATACTTGATTTAAAGATACAGAGACAGAGAGAAGCTCTTTGATGCTTTAGTATGCACTTATATAGGAATACATTGGATATGCTTATTTCTAGATGGATATAACCTTACTATATGCTGTTTATTTAAAATCCAAATATAACTAGGTATTCTGACAATACTATATTGACATAAATATAAAAAAACAATTCAGACACAACAGAATTGTTTACACAGGTTGGGGATAATTCATCTCTATATGATTGTCAAACACTTTGACCATTAGGCCCAAAAAGGGATTTTCCAGTTCATTTGAGACTGATACAAATCAAAGAGACTGGAATAAGTCAGCACTATTAAGTACATGCACAAAGTTTAGCATTTCAAATCTTCAAACTACATACAGTGATCTGTTTAATACTGGACTAACAACATTCTGGGTACAAGCTATAATTACATTAAACATTAATAATTAACATTAAATAATTGATAAATTACATTAACTATAGTCATCTCTGATCTTACAATATGAACACTGTAATACAAGAGATGTCACTAGGAATTGTGGATGCAACTCCGTGGGAGAACACTTGCCAATACACCCAAGGCTCTGGGCTCAATACCCAGAAGCAGAGTAAGCATAACAAGGGAGCAAGGGGGAGAGCCAGAGAAAGAGCAAGAGACTTCTTATCACAAGTTCACCTCTGTGAGCTAGCACAATGCCATTCCTACTGAATACATCATAAAACCACTCACTTCACTAGGCTCTCTTTCCATGAACAAAGACTTTTGGGCTACTTTGGCTATTATAGGCCTTTCAGAATGTCAAGGCAGTTTAATAAGTTCATGTTGAATTGAATAAATGGGAGTCAGAAATCAATCAAAGCTATAACTGCCACAGTTTTTGTGATACACTACAAAGCAAGGTTCTACAGCATTTTCTCATTATATCTTAACTACTTCTTTTTCCACTAGGAGTTAAAGTATGGGCTATTTTGGTATTAAAAAATAGGGCATGGAAAGGGATGCCTGAGTAAAATGTTAAAATTTGTCTGTGTCATTTAATGAATGTGCAAGTGTAAGAAGATATTCTATGTCTTCCTTTACTGCTCCCTTGAAAAACTGGCCTCTTACTGAATGAGAAACTAGTCGTTTTATCTAGGCTGCCTGACCAAGAAGCTTTCGGGTTCCATCTGATTTCATCCTATACGGTGGTTTGAATATGCTTGGTCCAGGGAGTGGCTCTATTAGGATGTGTGGCCTTGTTATTAGAAGAGTCACTGTGGGCATGGGCTTTAAAACACTTCTCCTAACCACTTGGGAGCCAGTCTTCTCCTAGCTGCCTTCAGAGGAAGATGTAGAACTCTCAGCTTGTCTTGTACCATGCCTGCCTAGACCCAGCCATGCTCCTGCCTTGATGATAATGGACTGAACCTATAAGCCAACCCCAATTAAATGTTGTCCTTCTAAGAGCTGCTTTGGTCATGGTGTCTGCTCACAGCAGCCAAACCCTAACTAAGCCACCCTCCAATGTTGGGATGGCAGGCATGTATAGCCATGTCTGACATTTTCCATGGTGTTGAGCTTCTGAAGTCAGACCCTCATGCTTGCACAAGTGTTCTTACCCATCTCTCTAGCTCCTAGCATTTAATCTTCTACAAATCTGATCTCTGTCTCCCCTTTTTACACCTTCTCAAAGTGTACCCACCAGCTGATGTCAGTATTTACATTTATATTTTTGTTTCTATTCAAAACATCTTTACCTCCATAAGGTATGTTATAAAGTTGTCTCCAATCTTTGCTATCAATTTCTTTCCACAAACTACACTAGGGTTCAGAAGGTAGTAACAGTAATTTGACAAAACTATAGAACATATCTATTAAAAAGTTTAATATATTTTGAAGAGTATCTTCTCTGTGCTAAACTATCTGTGAGCTTTATAAGGAGTAACATTCAAATAAACTTATTTTTTATCAACTTGTATTAAGAATTACTTATCTTCTTAGCCTTGCTTAGGATCAAAGGATTTTTGTGTTGTTTTCCCTCTTAAGTAATAAAATATTTAAGGATGGCATACAGAGCAACATCTTCATAGAACTTTCATGCATGCATGCCATCTCCTTCGCCCCCTCTATCAGAGTTTCCGCTTAGGCTTTCCATTACCCACACTTTTCCCACAGCTCACTTTAAAATCTCTTCCATCTCAGCCTCACCTCTCTCCCTATCCCCACTCCCACTACTGAAAATCTATGTTTTGCATATGAAAGAAAACGCAGCTTTGGAGTCTACCTCAACCAATTAATGAATGGCCTAGTGAACTATTTGGAAACAAAGTTCTCAAAAATCAATAAACACGTGAAACAAGTGTTGAATATCTTCAGTCCCTGGTGGCTCTGTGACTTCATGGCATTCCAGTCAGAACGGCTATCAAGAAAACCATGACAAGCATATGGTGACCTCCCTGAGGAGGCAGCCTGGCACTCAAGTCCTCATTTCCAAAGAGCACCAAGTAAAAGGCTTTAGTTCATCAGTGTTAGCACCACATCACACCACAACACAACACAACACACCACACACCACAACACACACCACGCCACACACCACACCACACCACACCAAGCTGGCTGCATTTCTACAAAAATTCATCACTGCTCAAGGTCTTGGTGGTGAAAAATGTTAATGAAAAATTGCCTGAAAGAAATATACTGCATTTACTGAGCTATTCATTTTAAATTACTACACTAAGCTAAAGATCATTAGTAAGGTGACTACTGCAATTACACTATTTTATCCACTGTGAAATCTCATATTAGGCCTTTTAGAAGTGACTAACCTTTATTAAAGAACTTCTAAGGAAGAACTCTATAAAATGTTTCCAGTATTATAATCCTACTTACTGAAATATAGTAACAAGAACAAGACACAAAACAAATCACAGCAAAGAGAGAAGTAACAACGTGACAAAACAGTCCATTAAAAATACTAAGAAGAGACATTCTCTTTAAGGCCAATTCAGAAGAAGGGCATAAAAATATTACTCATGAGTTGTGGAAAACACTACAGAACTTGCAGATACTTAAAAAAGGGGGAGAATTCTGTTATTTGGTAAGAGTAAATTTAAAAATATAGACAGAACATAAAAACTCCTTAGAAAAATATGATTTATCAAACTATAAAAAATGAAATTAATATCCCTACTTACATTGTGTCATTTTACTCTATTTACTAGGAAGAATAGACCAAACTGAGGGTACTCTATGCAACCAGTGGCCAATACTCTGCAAAACACAATCAGTCACAAAAGGTAAAGACATAAGACACAGTAAATGAATTTAAAGGGCCGTTAAAACTGAAAGTGATTTGTGAATCTGAGTGTGAACCTGAAAATAGAGACGGGGTGAGGCTGTCAAATAGGACATGACAATTGGACAATTGGTCAAATTTGCATATGGGCCATGCTGAGCCTTTGTGAAAGGTCCTCTCCCCTCCCTCGCCTTCCCCCTGCTTCCAGACTGCTAATGTAATGCAACCAGCAGACCTCACGTTCCTGATACCATGCTTTCCAAGTTCTTATGTGGCTTCTCTCAGGATACTTTATATCAACAAAAATTTACCTAAGACAGGCCATACACTAAACATTATTATTATATCGGGATAAAAATGTCTTAAGTTGGCTACTATGATGGATTAAGTATTCTGAATCTTGGAAAATACATATTGCAGTAGTATATGAAGAAGGGATAAAGGTCCCCTTCAGGAAGACTATTCTTGGTTTGTAACAGTTACAAACATAGGAGAAATCTAAATGTCTATCAACAGATCAAATTTTATGTGTATATGTGTGTGTGTGTATTCTGCATATTATGCATAAATGGTGCATATTACAAGAGAAAACAATTGGTAGCTATAAAAAATGTAGCATAAAGAGGATATACACACAGTATAGGATCTGATTTATACAAAATTTAATAAGCATTTGCTATATAATAAAATAATTTTATAAACTTTCTGAGTAAGGGCAACAGTAGATCTATAGCAAATATATCTATTTTCTTTATCTTGCAAAATTCCTAACACATAAGGTTAGGAAGACAATGGAAAACCAAGGTGAGAGTAAACAAAAGACTTTCACAGATGAGATACTGATTTCTGCCTCCTGCTTCTGGGTTCCAGAAGCTATCTCATATCACAAATATTCATGTTTTATTTTTTAGGTGGACTTCTTAGTAGCAGAGTTTCTTAGTTGGCTTCAGAACCAAACAATAACACAATGAAGTCTCTCTTCCGAGTTATCTACATATTACATAAGAAATTCCTAAACATACATAGTGCTCACTAAAAGTACATTAAAAAAAAAAAAAACTTACCCTCAAAGTATGGTGTTCCTGTGCTAACAGCACTCTTAAATCTTCATGCAGTGTTATAGCTTCCAAAAACTGTCCCCATAAAGCCATGAGAAGTGAGCAGAGCTGTGCAAGGTTCATGTTGATGAGTTCTGCCAGTTCATCAGGGTTTTCTACTTTCTAAAATGACAAGGACAAACAGCTTCACTGCTGCCCGAGAATTACTCACCTGCCTCTCATCACAGTACTACTGAGAACATCAGCGTGAAGGTAAGTGTGTGCGTGTGAGAGAACAGCTGAATAATGATCTCTTATTTAACTCATAGATACCGAAGCGATTTCAGTGCACTAGCCAGTATTGTAATATCATACATATATATAAACAAAACATTAAAATCATAAAAAGAAGCTGGGCAGTGGTGGCACATGCCTTTAATCCCAGCACTTGGGAGACAGAGGCAGGCAGATTTCTGAATTTGAGGCCAGCCTGCTCTACAGAGTGAGTTCCAGCACAACCAGGTCTTTACAGAGAGACCCTGTCTTGAAAAAAAAAAGTTGTAAAAAGAAAACACAGGAGTTCCCAACATGGAAATAGAGGCTGCTCAGCTGGAATGGAGAGGGAGTGGAGAGTGAAGGAGACCCGCCAGGGGCTGACTGATAAGAACTGTATTCAGTGTATACTGGAACATAAGATGCAGACTAGCCATCCTGACTCTGCAAGAGCGCTAACTCTGTCGGAAGAAGGGACAATAGAAACCTCACACGACAGATTTACAGAGATGTGGGATTTAAAAGAAGGTTCAGCACCATATCCTGTTAGTGCCTGACATTGAGAAGAGGGGTTGGGGGAGATAGGACACATGGAGGCTCCCCTTGAATGAAAGAAATGTGAGGGAAATATAAGGGCAGCTATGAATAAAAGTCAGCCAAAAGAATGAAATGTATAGAGATTTAAATACTAAAAGATCAAAACCCAATGAAACCAAACCTAACCTAACCCTTAATCTCCAAAAGACTAGAATTTTTTTTTAAATATTGAGTGCATACTTTTTACAATTGTTTTTAAATGAATATTGCCCTTTGGGTAACTATTTAAGAACAATTGTTTTATACACACACATACATACACATACACGTATGTGTGTGTATATATACATATACATGTATACACACACATACATACACACACACACACACACACACACACACACACACACATAATCCAACCCTTTATTTTATATAGACAGGTGCTTTGCCTGCACATATACACACACACACACACGTGTTCAGTGCCCATGGAGGTCACAAGACAGTGCTGGATTCCTTAGGAGTCACAGATCAATGTAAACTGGCATGTAGGTACTGGCAATAGAACTTCCAATCCTCTGGAGGAACAGCCAGAGTTCTAAACTGCTCAGCTACCCCTTCAGCCCTACACTGATAACTTTTTAAAGAAAACGGTCAACTGAATAATAAAGAAGCCTTGTGATACTACATAAAATTACATCCTTATCCATCTTGCATACTTAGAATCATTAAAGGGATCGTTCTCACAGAGAATCTAGTCTTCACTGAAACAGACACACACTCCAAACCAAAGGTAAAGTTGCCTGTGGCTCAGGGCTTTGATGTCTCCCACGACACAGCTGTGAGAAGGGGATTTACAGAGAACCTAACAGTCAGGGCACTTGGCTTCCTGACCAAAAATGAAAAAACATATCCCATGTGATTGTAAGAATGAGCTAGAAAAGCAGCATGAGCTGTAAGTAGTCTGTTGCAGTGAAACCTGTCATTCTAAAGAGCTGCCAGGCAGGAGGGCTGGCGAGAGTGCCCAGCTGCAGACAGATAGGGCGGTGTGGGAGGAGGGGCAGATGAGACAAGTATGACAAGAAGTGTTTTAGAGTGTCACCGGAAACTTATTTCTTTGCATACTAACCAAAAGTCATTGGATGAAAACAATTATGTTACAAAACAACACAAGTATTTTTAAAACCTGTCTAGAAATTCCTTAAAAATCACAGAAGAAAACATATACATTTGATCAGTTAACTGTTTTATGTACAAAATAATAAACTTTTCAAACCAAAAGTTAACTTTATGTTGAGGCTAGATGCTTTTGACCATCTAATCTGTGATTTTACCATGAATACACAATTTATCTTTGCATTTTTAAAAAAGGACAAGTAATTAGATTTTCTTAGACAGATATTTAGACTAGAAAATAGAAATCACTCAAAGAATGAGTATTAACAAAAAAGCTACAAGTACCTTAACTTCTTCACACAGTTCAGTAAGACGAGCTTCTACATCCATTTCCTCTGAAAGGGGTAAAAAATAATTAGAGGAAAGATTTCAATGTTAGCTCTGAAAACTATCTTTGATATTATATGAAGGACAGAATCTTTTGCAATAAAAGTTACGCCCTAATTTAACAGGATATCAGATACTGTTACAAGTAAGGTGAGTTTTGTCATATAATTATGATTTACTTAAGTACACTCTAAGCATGTTAAGAAATTTATAATTAAAGTATATAATTATCAACAGGGAACAGTATAATAACACAGGGAAATATGAAACTAACAACATAAAGATTAGTTATTTTTAAATGAAGAGAATTACATTAATATCTCAAATATAATCTTTAAATATTTTTAATATCTAACAAGAAAGATATAACTAAAATGTACTCCTTTTTAAAGAACTCATTTTCACACAAAGATACATCCGATGCCATGCTGCAATGAACTCATTAGCTCATTGGTTTCACAACTAGTTTCACTGTCAGAAATATCAGTGGCCTCTAATGCTAAGTTAGAAACAAAAACCCAGCAGCCAGCCCTGCATAATGCCGACATGCCAGCATCTACTTTCAGACTGCTCATCATCTTTTCCTATCACAGAAGAGAAAAATCATTAAAGTTAGATTTAGTATATTCATCCCATTTCAGAAGATAAACCAAAAAATTGGATACCCTTTTCTAATGTTTCTATCTAAGAGTCCAAATATCCATTATAGTCAGCCAACTACTTCAGGGAGAACATTCTTGTGTGTAGCAAAGATCCATGCTGGATGTCTTCAGTCTCTCAGTGGATCAGAGCGCACCGTTTTAGGGAACTGCTTAGCCAGCAAACCCCAGGGGTTCCTCAGTCTCCATGCCCACACTGCTTAGGATACAGGTACAAGCGGTTGACCCTGGCTTGTACTTCAGAGACAGGAATGCTACCTCGGGTTCTCACACCTCTGTAGCAAGCACTTGAACCACTGACTCATCCTCTGCTCAACAGCAGCCTTAACAAGGACTGAAAGCAGAATTTAACTGCTGAACTTAATCACTTACAGAGTTTTATCTCACTTTAAAAATTAGTTTTAATTATATTTTTCTTTCTAAACACTATATTATGATACAGCAATTAATAGAAATGTAAAATTATACCCATTATTTTATTCAGTTATCCTGATGACTTCTGTTCCTCCTACTGTCCAAGGTTAAAATATAGAACATATTCTTCCATGTTTTTGAAATAATGAACACACGTGCATATATGAGGTTTAGAGTTAATGGTTTCTAACAACAGAATTTTGTTTTACACATTCTCTGAATTTTGCGTCGTTTTTTCAGCAGTTATTCAGTGAAATCTGAAAGCTTAAGTACTTTTAATAAAGCTACTTTTAATGTAAATTAAACAACAAAAATTTCCCTATTTCATTCTTTGGTCAAATATTGGTGAAAATAATGTAATAAACTTACTTGCACAAGTTTCTTTAAAAATGTTAAAAAAAACATTCCCCACAAAAGAACAAAACAAAAGAACTCACATTATTTTTGTAATCAGAACTTGGGCTATAAGAGCTGTATTCGGGTACCTGGTATTTTCTAGATCTGACTGTCTACACACTCATATGTTATTTACAACTGGCTTTTGTATGCTTTAGAGTTTTTGTTTTGTTTGAGACAAGGCTTTTCTGTAGAACACTGGCTGTCCTAGAATCTGCTTTCTAGGCCAGATTGGCCTCAAACTCAGAGATCTGCCTGCCTCTGCCTTCTCAGGGCTAGAATTAAAGGTATGTGCCACCACTTCCTCACCCTCTGAGTTTAAGCCTTAGTTTTAGGTCTTTCCCCAACAAATAAAAATACACACACACACACACACACCCTTTAAGAAAAGCCCTAATTATATTAAGCAGCATTTTAGAAAACTATGCTGTTGACAAGCTAAGCAGAGAGGCTGGCAGTACACTAATTTAACCTAGTGTATATTTTAAACACTATACAGAATGCTAACATATGCCACAAATGGTCATAGTGTACTATAGATTGTAGTATAGATTTAATTGTAAGTAACTTCTTTCCATCATGATAAACAACAAGCAAGTCAGTAAACTAAGTATAGGTACTATTGCTATGCAAGGACAAGGCGAAAATGTATGGTGGCCGTGCATGGTGGCTCACACCTCAAATCCCAGCACTTGAAAAGTAGAGGCAGTCAGACTTCTGTGATCCAAAAATTATACATAAATAATATGAAAAAGCATAAACAAAAACAGATAAGTGGACCTCCTCCTTTAATAGAATAACATTTAGATAGCAGGCATTCAGTATCATTGTCTTAAGTCTAGGATGATGAAAAACATGCAAATTGACTACAGCCATGAAACCAATTCTGAGGGTTTTTTATCCCTCCCACTCACAAAACCAGCTTCAGTTTTTAAATCACATCACTAAGGATTAGGTTCGTCCAAAGATGAAATGACTTTAAGGACTTTAATGGCAATTTTTATTCAATAAGCACATTTTTGTGGTGTAGATGGTTTTGAAAAAGCTAGAATATGTGAAAAGCCAAAGAGATCTTCATACTATCATTTTCACTTCTAAATAAAAACTTCAACATTAAAAATCAATTAGATTATTCCAAATTTATCTGCAAACCAAACTGATTATATACATTAGCTCTTAAATAAAAGTGCCGGGAATACACTCTGCTCTTTACAAAGTTTAATTGAAAGGGATTATTTAATTAACCTATTTGTAAACATACCTAGACACGTGTCGTTCTGAGTTCTTGGCTGTGTTCTTCTGAGGAGGCGCTCATATAGGACCTGCATGCTGGCCTTGGCTAGTCATAAGGGTTGCACACAGCACTAGTTACTATACTCTTTTTACAATAAAACTTATTTGAATTTTCCAATTTGTTAATAATAGACTTAGTATTGATAGGGCAATTGGTTAATTAGCTTATTAGAATTACAAATGATGTACATTCAAGTTTAAATTATTTTCTTTTTAATATTTACATTGTGCTGATAAATATTTCTTATTCCATTATTATTTTGATGTTCAGTTTTATAGATTGAGAATTTTAGTGGGGGCAAGAGTCTCAGAGACCAGCCAGCTCAACTCTCCACTTGAGCAAGGGTAGGTGTTAGGCTCAGACAGGCTAGTGACCTGTCCAAACCTAGACTCCAGAAGCCCTGACTTTTGTTTTATGAGCTTCTTTAGAGCGGAGCTCTTTAATCCAAACAATGTTTATTGCTACATCCTCATAACAAAATGTACATCATTTATCTAGGAGAGAAGAAAAGGACAAAAGAGCAGGAAGGAATTTAAAGTATTATTTTAAAAGAGGGAAGAGTTTACATTAGTTTTTCAAAGCATGGTGCTTAAGAAATTTAGCTCTATGCTTATTTGAAACATTAAAAATATTAGATAATATAAAAATATATTCTCTAATCAGGAGCTACTTTATATCCCTTATTAAAACCAGTGATCATAGTGATGCTTAATAAATAAATAGTGCATTATACACCATGGAAATATATTAGTATCCACAATTCAATTTTACTGGAACAAAAACAGTGTTGATAAGCTCATAATGCAAAACATTTTTACTCTAAGCAGTTCATAGTATTTTTAGATATTCTCTAAGAGGATGCACTCAAGAGTAAACTAATCTACAATCAAGAGAAAGACAATATAAATAGTAAAGTTTACAGAGACACAGAATTTACTAATAAATATTTGTTGAAGATGAGTCTTAATTTTTAAAAAATCCCTAGGAAACTACTATAAGCTGTGTTTAGCTATACTTTTCAAGCAACACAATAAAAACCCTATTTTCCCATTTTTATTAATTAAGTAATTCAATAAGTATATTCTCAGTAAGTATAAGCAATATACTATAATCTTATTTTCTAATACTGAAGTGTAGGCCTTAGAATTTTGTTTTGCAATATTTTAAAGTAAGTAATTCAGAAATCTTTAATAACTGCCAAATTTAAATAAGAACATTTTTAATGTAAAATTTTATAAAATGTACTTATAAGCCCAAAGTTATACAACATATTAAGAAATCTGAGAATATTATATCCAAATAAATTATTAAGCTAAGTTAGACTAATAAAATAAAAATAGCTCTAGCACTGTCTAAGCAATTTGACAAAAAAAATTGTTTTTGCCAGGGAAGTGGTGGCACATGCCTTTAATCCCAGCACTTGGGAGGCAGAGGCAAGCAGATCTCTGAGTTTGAGGCCAGCCTGGTCTACAGAGTGAGTTCCAGGACAGCCAGGGCTACACAGAGAAACCCTGTCTCAAAAACCAAAACAAACAAACAACAATCACTGACTGTTGCTATGTGACTCTTCTGTCAACCCTAGCAAAAAGCTGGTTTGTTACCACAGATGCTAGAAGTTATTTAAGTCTCAGACTGGTTCCACCTGCACCTAGCAGGGTGGCTGACTTCAAAGCTGCCTTAAAATCCAATGAAATTACCCTAACAAGTGTCCCCACTGCTACAACTTTACAGCTTTGGCTCAGGAGTATTCTTACCCTGAGTTTTTGATCTTCATGCACAACAGTGATTTCCTTATCTGGAGAGTGCAAACTAGCTGGTGTTTATAGAAGCAAAGTGAACAATACGTTGCCTTTAAATGTACACTTTCAAGCACAGAAGATGAACAAAAGCCTCTCTTAATTCTAATGCAGTAATTTGATTTTTCCTCATGAAAATGCCATCATCACACGAAGTTGAATTTTTTATCTTATGCTGGTACTGAGGACACAGCCCAGGGCTCATACATTACCAGGCAAGGACTCTACTGGGTCTCCCACCCAGCCTGCCTGTACATTTTAGGTCATTGCTTTTCACAAGTCCTCCCTTCTAGCACACAGTGCCCTTCAACTACACTGTGGTTTCAGAATTTTGTGTTCTAGTCAATAATCCTAACCAAATTTATAATTTACTTGCAAAAATATTTTGAGTATCAAATTATATCTTTTGGACATTGTTTTTATCAGAGATAAAAGATGAGCAAAATTAGCTCTACTTTATAAAAGATGATTTTTTTTTCTTTTTCTTTTTTTCCGAGACAGGGTTTCTCTGTGTAGTCCTGGCTGTGAATCCAGGGAACTCACTCTGTAGACCAGGCTGGCCTCGAACTCTGAAATCCAACTGCCTCTGCCTTCCAAGTGCTGAGATTAAAGGCATGCGCCACCATTGTCCGGCTTAAAATATCCTTTCATTCCTAACAGAGAACTTCATTTCTGTCTGAGGCAGCAGTTTCCTATACAATCTTCCCAAGGGAGACAGAGGCATCTAAATACTTGAAATAACCAGAACAAAAGGGAATTTCAGAGAACAACGATCTAAAACCTCCCTTTCCATACCATCATTTTTGCTTTGAGGAGGACTGTGTGGTCAGCATATCTTCCTACTAACTAAGAGAGCAGGCAAGTGTATTTTCCTCGAAATTGTGTTCCCTTGAGGTTCCAGAATCCAATCAGCAGTGCACTTAATGATAGCTGTGTTTTGTCAAGTGAAGAGGAGTGAACTCAACTGACGCTCACCACATCCAGCCTTCTAAAAAGCAGTACACCGCCTAGCATTCTCTCAGAACTAAACTGAAGTGAGGTGACAAGGATTTAAGATTTCTTGTAATGTTTTTGAAAATTTTCTTCCTTTATTTTTAGTTTATGCACATGGGCATTTTGCCTGCATGTATGTATTCACATCACATGTGTGCATTGCCTGAACAGGCCAGAAGAGGTTGATAGACCTTTTGTGACTGGAGTTATAGTGATGAACCCCAAGTTGAGTGCTAGGAATTAAACTTGGATCTTTTGGAAGAAGAGCCAATGCTCTTAATCACTGAGCCATCACTCTAGCCCTCTAGCAATGTTTTATAACCTCAAGGACACAATTAAAACAAAACAAACAAAAAAACCTTCACTTATTCTCAAATCCAAAAATATTTAAAATAAGTTACCATATTAGAGAACATATTGCTATTGTTAAAATACTTTCCTTGAGGTACAAAGAAATATATGAAGAATAGTAATTAAGTAAAAATTTCAAAAATTCCTAACTTATTTAAATAAATAATGATGAAAAAAACTCATTTAAGAAAATTAAATTAGGTTTTTATGAACTAATATCTGAAAACTGAAGTTTATAAACTGTTCGTGAAGCTGGGTGGTAGTGGCACAAACCTTTAACCCCAACACTCAGGAGGGAGAGGCAAATGGATTTCGGTGGACTTGAGCCAGCCTGGTCTACAGAGTGAGTATCAGAACAGTCAGAGCTACACAGAGAAACCCTGTCTTGAAAAAACAAACTAATAATTAGATGAAACATCTGAGAAAAACTAAAGTATCTTTGAAATGTTAAAACACTGAACACTGTTATTATTTTTAACTTAATCTCTGAGAAAGCGAGCCCTGAGGTAACTATAGCCAACTGCGTACAACAGTGTCTAAGTGTCTGCACTGTGCGCTGTGCTGCTGACGTGCGCGTCTCACTTACCTTCTTAAGACTGCAGATAATCATACTTGATTTCTAGGATACTTTTAAATTAATGTATGCCTTGTTATTTTAAAAATCAACTAAGACTCACTTCAATTTTAGCACATTCTAAAATTGAGATTATTTTTCCACATTCTAAGAAAAAGTTTCAAATTTCCAAACGTGATTATCAAAGGTAGAAAAGTCAGAATTAAGAGAGAAGTGAAGCACTAATGCAGGAAAACTGCGGCAAAGCTGGTCACTAGCAAGAGCGGTGGAGAGAAGGACTAGGAGATCTGGCCGCTTTTAACATACCCAGGTCTAGTTTCTGACAAGAGGGAATCTCTTCTGTTACCGTAATGAAGTAGCTGTGCAATCCCTTGAAGGCTAGCAGCAAAGTAGCACAAAGTGTATAATGAAAATGATAGGCATGGTGCAGGAAGGACTCTGCAATGAGGAAGCTACAGCCCTAGGAAGGAACAGATTTGGAATACAAAATGTTAGTAAGCAAACAACAAAATGTGTTACACCCGAGACCCTGAAAAACTAAGAAGAAACCCCCACAACTAACCTATTGCCATTTAGTTACTGTACAAGGTGTAAGAATTCATCAGCATCTTGCCCCTCCTGTGATTTAAATGTATAAATATGATGATAGCGATTTCAGTCATCACGGGCTGCTACAAACACGCTGATAAACTCTGGCTTTGCTAAGATGAGGTCCTTTACCGCTCCTTTGGAGACATTGCCTTCGGTCCTCAGTGGTACCTCTCCCTTCCTGTGCTACTTATGCTGGCTCAATGTTTATGTCCACCATTCTTCCTAAAAGGCCCAGTGCATGCTCACACTAAGTTTGCTAAGGGAACATCAGGTGACCACAACAGCTTTACAAAGGTCACTGGCTGTCAAAAACCTCTTTTCACTAAATCTGTTAACATTTGAATTTAGAGGCTGGTGTTCATAATACATAATTGACTATCCAATTGGTTATGATTTTATTTAACTAGATCTTTAAGTTACTGAACTCTACTAATTCATCAAAGAAATTAAATTCACTTATAAACTATTCAAAATATTTTTTTAAATAAGGGAAAAATAAAATATGAAAAGAGTTTATAGACATATTCAATGCTTACATCTGGTGATAACTGTTTTGTGTAGTTAATACCAAAGACTACACTTTCCAGAGTCGGAATCGCCGAGTCTTTGCTCTGTGCTGGCGCATTTCTATTTAACCAAGTGGTCTTCACAGGGCGAGGAAAGCTGGGGGGACAGGGAGCACGGCATTACTGTCTCAATAGTCTGCTTTCATGTAGGATATGCACAGAAGAAAGTAGTACAAAATAACATTCTAACTTCTAGAGTATTCTTACATTTTCTTTTAATAATTTGAACTTATGACAAAAAGTACAATGAACATTAAGTATTTTCTCTCTCTATGAGATACAGAGGACTGAACCAAGGACCTTACACATGCCAGACAAGCACTGAATATACCAGGCAAGTGTGCCAGCAAACTCAGAGTAATTCTACAACTCACCTATTTAGCTGGTAAATCAGATTTTTTAAAAATTAATTTATTTTTTACACTCCATATTTTATCCCCCCACCCCAATCCACCCTCCTACTGCTCTACATCCCACATCTCCTCTCCACCCCCCACCCCACCTGGCCTCTAAACTCCCTGGGGCCTCCAGTCTCTTGAGGGTTAGGTGCATCATCTCTGAATGAACACAGACTCGGCAGTCCTCTACTGTATGTGTGTTGGGAGCCTCATATCAGCTGGTGTATGCCGTCTGTTTGGTGGTCCAGTGTTTGAGAGATCTCAGGGGTCCAGATTAATTGAGGCTGCTGGTCCTCCTACAGGATCGCACCCTTCTTATACCCCCTTATGCATCACCTCTAACAGCTATTACAATCAGATTTGTGTTAGAAATTGTAGACAGCACAGAAATCAAATCTATAGAGTATTTTTAGGTAAAGTTATTGATTTGAGAGTTCTAACTACTGCCTACATTATAAAGGATTTCTATTTTATGATCCATAGAGCATAATTGTGTCTTATACTGATGAAACATAATTTTCCCTTCATGGAAGTAGTCAGAAAAAAAACCAATTATCCAATGAATTTGTTATCTAAACTGTTACATATTCTTTAAAGATTTATCTTGATTTATTTTACTTATGTGCATGTACAGGAAGAGGCAATGTGCAAAAGAGTGCAGATCCTCCCAGAGGGGTCAAATCTCCCTAGAGCTGGAGCTACAGGTAGTTATGAGTCACCTGGCAAAGGTTCTGAGAATAAAACATGCGTCCTCTGAAGGGGTATTATGTACTCTTGAGCCTTGAGCCATCTCTGAACCCCAATATTATACAATTCCAAGTTAAAATGGAATTATGGCATAATATAAAAATGTTAATTAAAATTCATAAATTGTTTAAAACTTTAAAAGGCAGTAACTTTGGGATGAAATAGAAGATCCAGAAAAGAGACAAAGCTAAAAATACATTCATATCCTCATTCATGGATTAAGTACACTATACACATGCACGCCTACACAAACCAAAATAAATCAAAAATTAAATCAAAGAGAGACTAAACAATGCTGCATGATCATTTCTGTACTGTATTCTTTTACTCAGTTAAATAACTGAATTATAAAAAAAACTACTCCTTACTCCATATTTCTGTAATAAAAACATTATTTATAATAATGGCACAATGCTCTTAAATTATATCATTTTATTATCTTAGCATAAAATGAAAATCTATTAATAATGATTTTACTACTTCAGTTACTTTTGTCCAGGTATGTTTTCAGCATGAAACAGAAAGGCTTTACGTTAATTAGTAGTAGACTCTTAGTTGAATTCACCTTATTAGCGGCTGGTGTAGTGCAACCAATGACGCGTGAACTGTAACGGACACCACAGACAGGTGGAAGTAATCAAACATGACATTCGCATGGTGATGAAGGCCTCTACAGATGCTATAGTGCAGCTTCAATGTCCGACTGCTTATTAGTTGCAAGGCATTCAGATCATCTGCCCTACAGAAAGCAACATATTTTCATGTAATTGTGGGCTGTTTAGTAAAGGCTGATATGTATCATCCGTTGAAACGATTCCTCACAGGCTTCGTTACTTCAGCTTACAATGAGAGGGACTTTGCAAGCATCAGTGTGATGCGGCGGCCGCGGCAGTGTGAGAACAGTGAGATTCAACCCACAGCTTCCTAACAGTATACAATCTGGGCTGCTTAACTAACATGCCTATAAAAACACCTTCTTTTTCATAGCTTAATGATTAATATCCATCTTACATTTTATTCAAAGGAGAATACTGTTGCTTACAAAGTCAAATAAGTCCCCCAAAGTGTATCAAACTATTTTTACTGCACAAAATTTTCTTAAGTGCTGCTTAGACACCTTGAACATTTATTAAATCCTTAGTGAGACCCTATCTAGTAAGCAAACCACTTCTTATTTGGTAATGATATTGCTATTATATATATAGTCTGTCACTATATTTACACACACACACACACACACACACACACTCAGAAACCCTGGAAAGAGGTCATAAAATTTTATGCAGACAACCTTTTAAAACCCATGCATACATCATAACTCAGCTACTCAGTCACCTACCTACTTCAGCTTACTCAAAGAGTTATTATGACTCACTTTAAAGTGTAAAGAGGAGCAACAGGTACAAAAGCAGGATTGTCCTGCCATGATAGGCAGGAGGACACTTACAGCAGACATTTTAGTAATGTGACTGCTTGGTACTACTTAGTTAAAAGTATTGTTAATACTTGCTTAAAATGAAGAAAAGGCTCTCAAAAATAACAGCCATGGGTTAAATGAATACGAACAAAGTGTGCCTCTCCCGCACGTGTTCAGGCTGTGGGCAAGTTCTGAGTAACTGGGACCTCAGAGATTAACAAGCTAGAAACACCCGTTGAGTACCATCAGTCTCGAGCATTCTGAATACTAACCAGGTCACCCCTACAGAAGCTCTAACTCATGCCATGAAAAGTTCATCAACGGCCAATGGAAGACAAGTCACTTAAGTGTTTTATGGCAGTGCTACTACAGCAGCCATACAATGTTAGAGTCTAGGAAACTCTTATAATTTTTCACCTAATCTGATCTCACTACCCAGCATGGGCATGGAAGAGTAGTCCCTACCTTCTCAACAGGGTTTCCCAGAAAAATAGACGCACTTTAGAATAGAAAAGAACATAAGAGGTTCCAAAGAGAAAACGGGGTTCACACAAATAAGCCATGAGTTGGCTACAGATGTTTACAGGTCTGAGCACCAGCCTACTTACGAATAGTCTCCATCTGTGAAATGTAGACCCAACGATAACAAAAAACTGATTTCTTCAAGGGTTTCTTCAATCTAAAGAGAAGTTTTTAAGATGCTTAATATTTCTAAATGTTATAAATAATCACTGAAGTTTCACAGTAAGTAGATATGAAGAGATGGTCACCTTTCTTTCATCCAACAGCATTTTAACTTTGAAGATCATGACATCATTTAAAACAACTTCTTCATTTTTATATAGGATCTGAAATGTTTTGCTGCAAACCAGAGCATCATGAACGGAAGCTGGAAAGGCTAATGTCATGCCTGAAGAAGATGAGAAATACAACTGAGAGGTGAATGATGAAGAGTACAAGAAATTAAAGACTATTTAAAAATACTATAATTTGATATTATTGGATTGTCGTTACCATTTTATATAGAACTGTTAAAATATTTCTGAAAACTTACTAATTTCTGATAAAAAGTAAAATAAGTATACCATAATCATTATGAAAATTCCTGTATAGACTTTTCATTACTTGAAAGACAAGTGAGGAAATATGAATAGGTATTTTAGAGTGAAACTAATCTAACACAGAAAAGGGGCAACTTAGATCTTTACTGTTCAAGTACAAAATGATGCAGCTGGCTTTTTGCCTTTGTTGCTAGGACAGAGGACTCCAAATCTGTGTCCTTAGATTCTTCTGTTAGCTAAGGAGGACCCAGAACCGGGCTACCATGATATGAAGACAAACCATGTGATTTGAGAACTGGCTTTCAGCACAGGAAATAAGGTTACTATCTAAGCAGGGAAGAGACTGGGAATTTGAATTTATGTTGGGGAGAATCCAATCTTGTGCTCACCTAGTAACACATCAATAAAACTCTGGACACAGAACTTTGGGTGAGCTTCTCTGGCTTATAATACTGAAAATTCCTATCTAGATTGACTGGACACAGGAGTGAGGGCAATACACCCTGGTTTTATGGGAGGAAAACAATGGAAGCTTATATATAGGGCTTTGCATATTCAGTCCTATGTATTTCTTCCATTTTTTTTCTCATTAAGGTTCTTTTAGTGAGTCTCAAAATTCTGTAACAGACACTTGGTCAAGTTGTTTCCATTAAAAAGTACTGATTTTAAAAACTAATACCTGAAAACTCCCCCTCCCTGCACACACACACACAAATACACACACACAAAACTTCCTTCTAGAAGCTTTACAATGCACTGTTACCATTAATCAGTCTTTTACTATTAAACTTAAATGGCCAACTGAGACAAGCAGTCTGAGACCGTCCTTCTACCACTGATTAAGCCTGGAGTGGGAGATGTCAGGGACAAATACTCATTTAGCCTTCTGGGCAGACTCCGTATAATCTGGGACATGTGAAGGGATGAGCAAAGATAAAACAAGCTATAGATAACAGGAACAAGATTTCTGCAAGAGAAACGATGTGTGTATTCTGACAAGTTCCTCACCATCTTAGGTTGGCACAGCTGTAATGCTTCTTAAGAAACAGCCCTGAGCTGGCAAGATGGCGCAGTAGTCAAAGCCGTTGCTGCACAAGCCTGACAACTTGAGTTCCATTCTTGGGGCCCAAGGTAGGAGAGAATTAACTCTTGTAAGTTGTCCTCCAGCCCCGACACATGTGCTGTGGCATGTGAGTGACTGCATGGACACACAGGCTTGCAAATAATTAAAAGGCGTGCATATTAATAGTCTTTTCAATATATTTACAACTTTTCTGTAAGTTTGAGATATTTCAGAATAGACAAAACGGAATAGCTCAAAAATTTCATTCTGAATGTTTAAGAGCTGAGACGGGGAAATTTCCCTTAATACAATATAGATTCTGTGTAAAGCCTTCAGACAATGCTAGTTAGAATCTGTTTCCTCACAAAGCAAAGGCTACTGCCTTCCCATGAATTCTGTTTCTTTTCCCTCCTGTATGTCCTGTTTGCATGTATTTGTTGTGACAGTGTGTGCATATGGAGGTAAGGACCAGTCATGTAGACAAGAGCTCAAGTTGCTCGTAGGTGTCAATCGCTTTTTACCTTATTTAAGGACAGGGCCTCTGACTGGATCTAGGACTCACGAATTCAGCTAGACTGCTTGCGAGAGAGCCCTGGAAATTCTCTTGCTTTTCTCCCTTGAGCTGAGATTACAGCAGGGGCTGCCATGCCCACCCTTTTTATGTGTATACTTTTCTTTCTTTTTTAAAAAAGATTTATTTAATATATATATAAAATAAATAGCTGTACAGATAGTTGTGAGCTTTCATCTGGTTGTTGGGAATTGAATTTAGGACCTCCGCTGGCTCCAGTTGGCCTCACTAGCTCCAGTAGATGGCTCTGGCCCAAAGATTTATCTATTATTATAAATAAATACACTGTAGTTGTCTTCAGATGCGCCAGAAGAGGGAGTCAGATCTCATTATGGGTGGTTGTGAGCCATCCCACCATGTGGTTGCTGGGTTTGAACTCAGAACTTTTGAAAAGAGCAGTCAGTGCTCTTTTTTTTTCTTTTTTCTTTCTTTATTTACATTTCAAATGTTATCCCCTTTCCTAGTTTCCCCTCCCAAAATCCCCTACCTCCTCCCTCCTCCCCCTGCTCACCAACCCACCCACTCCAGTTTCCTGGCCCTGACATTCCCCTATACTGGCACATCGAGGCTTCACAGGACCAAGGGCCTCTCCTCCCATTGATGACTGACTAGGTCATCCTCTGCTACATATGCAGCTGGAGCCATGAGTCCCACCATGTGTTTTCTTTGGTTGGTGGTTTAGTTCCAAGGAGGTCTGGGGGGGTGGGGGTGAGGGTACTGGTTAGTTCATATTGTTATTCCTCCTATGGAGCTGCAAACCCCTTCAGCTCCTTGGGTCCTTTCTCTAGCTCCTTCATTGGGACCCTGTGCTCTGTCCAATGGATAGCTGTGAGGTACTCTTACCCGCTGAGCTATATCACCAGCCCCGTGGATACTTTTCAAAGTGAGGCTCTTCCTACACTTGTCCCCAGGGCTTGGACATCCTTGTTTCTTAGCTTTCAGACACCAGCTCCCTTTAAAATCACCACTATTGGTAATGTCGAGCTTCCTGTCATTAGGCTGCATATCTTACTGACCACCTCATTCATTCTTGCAGATCCATCAAGATTCTCATTTCCTTTTGAAATTTTAATTTACTTTACATCCCAACCCCCTCCCCCTCCCAGTCCTTCCTCAAGATCCTAATTTCTTTTTTAAACAATTCTTTTTTTTTTTTTTTTTTTCCTGAGACATGGTTTCTCTGTGTAGCCCTGGCTGTCCTGGAACTCACTTTGTAGACCAGGTTGGCCTTGAACTCAGAAATTTGGCTGCCTCTGCCTCCCAAGTGCTGGGATTAAAGGTGTGAGCTCGGCAAGATCTTAATTTCTTAATGATTTTATTTCTTAATTCAGACTTATTCCTTCTAAAACTACCTTCTATATTACTGCTGATGTATAGCAAAACAGGCTATACCCAACTGTCTAGGTACTTTTCCCCTCTGTGTTCCTGACCCATAGTCCTCTTTAGCTTCTCCTTCCTATGGTCATTTCCTAGATTTTTACAATGCTTCTGACTGCAATTCCTCTGCAGCATAAGTTTAAATTGACTTCCTGTTACAACCACACCTATTTTCCCAGCGTACTTCCCCAAGTAACAATGTCTAACAAGCCTTCAGGCCCACTGAGGACTGAGTCTGTGGCTCCAGCTCCTCTTCTGGCCTCTCCGTTTTCTTCCAAGCGTCCATTTTCCTTCTAAGTACATGTTACATTCTGATTCATCACCATCATACCCTCTTACATTCATACATCCCACCAAGAGGGCCCAGGAACAGCAGCATGTGCCAAGAATACCTGTCTATCAAGGCTGACATTAAAAGGACTGATAACTCCAGTCTAGCTTGGGCAACTCAATGAGACTCTTGTCTTAAAACACAGAAAACAAACCATCAAATATATATATATGTGTGTGTGTGTATATATATATATATATATATATATATATATATATATATATACACATACATATATACATATCCACACACACATATATATAACACACACATAGTGTTCATTGTATGTGTGTGTTTGTGCTTGTGTGTGAATATTTACTAGCTTTGTTTGATTTCATTGCTTGTATATCTCAGTTTTGCGAATTGCAGCTGTCTGCCTAACCCATACAAGTGAGATGTGCCCATACAACTCTTTGGTCTGGCTATGCTTTACAGTCATGGCCACTTATCTCAGGGGAGCCCTTAGTGCTGCCTGCCAATTATGCCGACTTCTGAACCTGCCTGTAACTCACATTTCCAGGTGACAACTTCACAATGTATTGTCTGTCCCCTATCCTGCCTTCTATAACTTTGGTTCTTATGTAACGAGATAGTCATCATTGTTTTCTTCTCCTTCTCCATCATCATCAGCTGAAAACTTCTATAAGTCCCACTACTATACATACCTACAGATGATCCTAGACAAAGTTATTGTTTCTGTTTCCTTTTCTGGCACAGCTCAAGTTCTTGGCATTTAGTATGTTTATTTAATTCATATCCTCTCCTTCTTATCTCTCAGCCTATTTTGTTATTGCCAGAATTTTCGATGGTCCAGTGATTCTCACTTCCTGATGTCCATACCCTTGTATAATTTCTTCCCACAAAGTAATCAGAATTAATGTTTGTGAATAAAGCATAAGTAATGGTATAATTTGTGTAAACAAAGCAGAAGTAATTGACTTTAACTTGTGAGAGACTCTGAGCCAGAGGCACGGGGCTAAATTCCTGACACAGAAACTGTTATAATGTGGTGTTTAAAACTAAGTTGGGTAGCAACTTTTTACACAGCAAGAATTAATTCATATTCCATCTAGTCTCTGACCCATGCAACTGCACATCAAGACCAATGAATTCTGCACTGTTAAATCCAATGGGAAACTCTCAAACCTCAGTCACTTGTTAGCATCTACCATAGTTACAATGTGTCTCAGTCCTGAACACTTTTTAATGTGCCTTTCTAGATATCACACTCTTGAGGTGTTCTTCTGAGAAAGTATTCCACTCACAGGCTGAGCAGCTAATCTACTACAGTTACATGCCTGCTCAGAGAAGACACAAGAGATTTTGTAATTCCCAGCACAGACAGTGGCTGCATATCAGTTACTTCCCTTTCCTAAGTCTGATGGTAGTCACTGGCTAAGTGAATGTCACACATGTCCTGAGTGTTTGGTTGCCTCAACAGATATATGTAAACCTGTCTAATCTTGCATCAGCAGAAAACATTCTCATGATCAGACTAAAAGCAGTAAAAAATTTTACTCAGTGCCTCAAATTAAGACTTCAGTTTCCAAGGTTGTCCACAAGCATCTTTTTAAGTCTTTAATAGGCTTTCCAAGTATCTCTGCTCAAAACACGTACAGACTCATGGAGAAGCATGCAAAATAATTTTCAACAATGTACAAAGTCAAATATTCAGATTCTTCACAATTCATGACATTAGGTCTCTGACAACTCCAATAAAATACATTTCCAGGAAACTGGGAAGGGAAGTCATGGGCAAAGTGCTTACTATGCAAGCATCAAGACTCAATTTTGAATCCCTAGTTTCCATATGAAAGTCAGGCATGGTGGTAGTTAGCTCTCTGTAGGACAGAGACAGAAGGATACCCAGAGCCTGTGGGCTAGCCAGGCAAGCTGAATCAGCAAACTTCTGGTTCAGTGAGTGATGCTGCGTTTTTTTTTTTTTTTTGTTTTGTTTTTTTAAAGGCAGGAGGGAGAGAAAAATAGGAAAACATTCAGTGTAAGCCTCTGCCCTACAAAATGCACATTGCAGCTACAAATACTATGAAGAATTCCTTAGCAAATAGTTTATCAATTTAAAATGAATCTTACGTTCAAGCTCTTCCAATATCTAATTACTCCCTCCTTTCATTCAGTAATGGTCAGACACTGAGACCTAGCAAAAATCTAAATGAAGCTTCTAATCATGCAAGTTAGAAACCAAACCACTCAACTAGTGTTGTCTTAGAAAAAAAAATAGGTTAAATACAAACTTTTTACCAGTAAAGAGAACATGAATTAAAAGTTTTTCATAAACTTTTATTATGTTTCAAAGTTCCCTACAATATGGGGTGGGAAAATTTTTATGGCAAATGGACCCTAATTTCTTATATATATTTTCTTTTCTAAAATTTGATTTTTAAACTAAATTTGATTTTTAATTCTACATGTTTGTGGGGTATGTAGTAGAATGTAAGCATAATAAACAGTGGTCAAGACAGTCAGCTTGAGTAACCATCACTCAACTCCACTCCCGTGTCATTCTTTCTATACTATCCTGTCATTTGCAAAACGGCTTAGGAACAGGTCAACACATGCATGTGTTCAAACTATTGGTCTCAATCAGAAACAGCTTTTCAACATGTGAGAAGAAATGTCTCCGTGAGGCCAATAACCACACTTATGTTTTTTAGTTTATTAATACTGGATTAAGTACTAAAATTTATCTATAATAGGCATTTCATATTTATTTTTGAACAAGTTACACCTAACTTCTTAATTTCGTGACCTATTTTTATTTTTGTTCAAGTGACCATTTACAGTTTGCTGCTCAGCACTTCTCTAGCGCATGCAGGAATGTACTTTTCGACACTTCAGATGCAGACGCTTAGTGCTTACATTAATCCACATCTCAATACTAATCATTATCTACAGCTTTACCGCTGGCTATACACAGCTTTGATATCACTTGTAAGCAGGTGATCTTCTATTCAGCTCTGCCTTATTGTTTCTAGCATGGCAAAGTAAAGGATAGCAGCATAAGCAGCAGCCTGCCTGGCTTCTGCGTTCACAGATAGACAGGCAAGGAGCTTCACTTTTGCCTTGACAGAATGAAACTGTTTAAATGAGAGCAAAGAATTGGAAGTTTGAAATGCTAAGCCAACTTAAAGGCTTCATAATTCAAAGTTTATTGAAAGATAAAAATCTGATAATAAATTTTTTACTCAAGGCTGTTGAGATTATTCAGTTACCAATAACAGTAAATAATTTAAGACATGGTATGAATTGCCTCCAGTTACTTCCTTAAACTATCCTTATTTTTAAAGCACTGTTCTTTAATGGGTTTGATACCTGGTTGTTATAATGGAATGTTATTTCTGAGAAAAAAGTGAGATTTCTCAGGGGTCTCTGAATTCTAGTACCTCCATCATTATTATTTGAGAGTGGCATGTGAATCAGCAGCTAAACCATATCTATGTCTGCATGTCTAACCATCTACCCACTCAATTAGATCAGCATTCAAACAACTAGACCTGCATTATTTTCCTCTAGAAATTTAAGCTTGCTCTTCTCTCGTGCTGGATACCTACTTCAATTTAATAAACCCATGGCCTCTTATGCAGTAAGAAACAAAACAAAACAAAACCTGAACACTGTTAACAGTTTTCAACCTATAATTACAAACAAAAGCACATGTATCTACATGTGAATCAGGAAGAAGTTGTAAGGTAGAAGGAATAGAACATTTGAAAAAGGAAGTAAGAATGCATTCTAGAACTAACTGATCTTTTGGCTATTTGTCTTCATTTAGACAAACTGTCTATCAGAGGAGCTGGGGAAATTGCTCACTTTCTTACTGCCATGAAACGTAGCTTCTGCTCCAATTTTCAGGACATAAATTGCTCTCAAAGGTCCAGAAGGGTTGAATGGCACACTGCTTCCATCATTCCTAATTACTAGATCCTAGGACCCCTGACAAGATCCATAATTCTGATTTACTGTCAATCAAGAGACCATTACTATTTTTGATTAGGGAAAGAAAAAAGTACTCTTGGCAGGAATATGAATGAAACACACACACACACACACACACACACACAGAGAGGAATATAATAAAGTAGCAGTCAGCGAGTCACTCAAAGCTTACGAGAAGAGGAAAGAGAATCAAGAGCCACTGCTGAATCACCTGGTAATTAATTTCTCATTCTCCCTCTAGTCCCCAGCTTACTGTCAGGAAGTAAAAGTAGAGAAATACTTGATAAAGTTTAGGTCAAGATTACTTATAGAAAAAGTTATAACTATCATAATGCAATTTTCAACAAAACACATAAATCAGATGCGATACACTGACATTCGCTTCTATCTTCTAGATCATTCTAAATATATGTTTGCTTTCAAATAACAGCTCTCCACTTGTTATTGGCTCTACTGTCTTATTAACTCTGGCTCTGTAATCTTTTAGAATCATTCTTTAATACTAAGATGACTACAATTTCTGGTCCTTCCAAGTAATTGTTTAGAACCTAAGAAAACTAAGGTAGAAGCCATTCTCTGAATTACTAAAAAGTTTTTATTTTTATTTTTTTTTTTAATTTTTTTTTTGGTTTTCCGAGACAGGGTTTCTCTGTGTAGTCCTGGCTGTCCTGGAACTCACTTTGTAGACCAGGCTGGCCTCGAACTCAGAAATCCGCCTGTCTCTGCCTCCCAAATGCTGGGATTAAAGGAGTGCGCCACTACGCCCAGCTAAAGTTTTTAATTTTAACAGAAGTTTTTATCTCTTAGATATGTGTGCCTCCCCTATATATCTAGCATAAACAAAAAGCTATTTCCACTGCACACAGTAAGACTATGTAATGAACAGAACAAATTTATTCTTTCTAGAACATTCCATTCTGGCCTTTCACACAGTCATTTGCTAGGAATCTACAACTTACCTAGTTTTGTATACATTCTATCATTTCCTCAACTCTCTTTCTAGAATTCTTATCTCTCCCCTTACCCACAATTTGAATTTTCTGGATTAACTAAATGATCCTATACCTAAACATCTAAAAAGCAATGTTTTTTAAATTAATTCCAAATTAAAATGTCCAAAATACAAAAACGTTAGCTTCAGCATAAATTAATTCAGTCTTAAAAGAAAACAAAAAAACCCTTCATATCCTTGTGAGAAAAACATCAACTGTAAAAAACATTCACAATTTTCAGCTAGACAGTGGTAGCACACATCTTTAATCCCCAGAACTGAGGAGGCAGAGGCAGGTGGATCTCTGAGTTACAGAGTGAGTTCCAGAACAGCCACGGCTACACAGAGAAACACTGTCTCAAAAAACCAAAACCAAAACAAAATGATTTTTATATGTAAATATTATATTGATATATAATATATTAATATAATTATGTTATATATCAATATATCAATATAAACAATATAGAAATATATTGTTTACATATATTAATATATAGTATATTATTGTTACTATATCTATTAACATATTATGCTGACATTTTTAGATTACATTAGTGTTTGAGATTATTAGTACTCTATTTATATCATTTTTATCCCATATACTCCCCCCAATTTGTCCTGTGTTCCCCCAACTCCCTCTGAATTTCATAATTTCTTCTTCAATTATTATTGTGATTGATACATTACACACACACACATATATAAATACGAAATTTGGCCTAGTTTTCTCCAAATTTCATTACTATAAAGTAATTCTATTTAAGAAATTCAATACTAAAAAGCAGTTAACTTAGTGTTTCTGAATTTACATAAACTATATTGACATCTGCAAAAGTATTTCATAAACCAAAGTCTGAGGATTTTGTAAACTCGAGAGATAAACAGTAAAACCATCCCCCTGCTGGATTTTGGGGCGTGCAGAGAGGAGCACCAAGTCTGTTTTGAAATTGCTGGTGCTTTACGACCGTTGTTTCTTGACATTTTGGTTGTGAGCCCAGTTTTTAACAGCTGAACCATCTCTCCAGCCCCCTCTCTGTTTCTTGAGGGTGGACTTACAAAAAGGCTTTATTTCAACAGTAAGTATATATGTGAGATACATGCTAGGCTAACAATTCTAATTTTTAGTAAATTTCTTTAAATATCAAAAATGGTCTGTTTGTGCTCAGCCTAAATTTAGGCTTAGTGTGTTATTATTTTTATAACTTTGAAAACTATAATATCAGGTTTATATGACAAATGTTTAGAATTTCTTACTAACCATCTTGCTTCCCTATATTTTTGGTTATGAGCCTAGCCTTGAACGGCTGAGCCATCTCTCCAGCCCCCATCTCACTTCCTAACTATATGGAATAAAAACACATACAAGTTGAGTATTTCTTATCCAGAATGCTTGGGATTAGAAATGCTTAGGTTTTTAATCTTTTTGAGACTGTGGAATATCCAGACATATACACAGTACTTATACATTGTACCTTCTGGCTTATATGTGGATATAATGATGTCTGGGGCTGAGACTCAAGACTAAAGGCAAAATTTTATGTTTCTTATACATGAAGGATGGAGATAATTTTATACAGCAATTTTATTGGACTTCTATAGCTGGGCATGGCAACATGCAGTTGTAATCCCAGTATTCAAGAAGCTGAGTCACAAGAATGCAGAATTCAAAAGCATATTGTAAAATTTTATCATATAACAGTCTGGTAATTTTTAAGTCAAATATGTACAGACTTTGTTGACTGCATACTCTTTTAAACCTCAACTTATATGACCCATTTTCCATGTGTCTCTAAGAAACCAAATTAAGCCCGTTTGACTGATTTCTTAAAAGGGAAATTATAGCAATCCTATTTGCTAACTCATGCTTATAGTAAAAAGAGTCAAGCAATGTTATCACTGACCAGCATGCTACTTCACATTCTTATTTTAACTTGAGAATGTTTTTGGCTTACCTGTTGCGTGTAACAAACTGGCTTCTACTCGGTGGGGAATTCTTGCTGGTATTTTCATCGATGCGCGTATTTGGTAAAAACTAAAAGCACAATAAATAGGTTATTTTAAAATATATGTTCCCGTCTCTACATTTTGTATCTATTAAAATAAAATTCTGGCCCAATTCTACCAGTTCCCTGTAACATTTCCCATATCCACCTATGAAATATTACATCCACAGCATGAAACCAAGAGAGAGATTTGGCACATGTACAGAAGAACAATAGAGACATAAACAAATATACACCGTAGCTTTACTGTATAGCAGTGACTGTGATACTAACCTATGGAATTATTAAGTCCTCTAAGAACTTCAGCATGTAATTTACTTTTCTCTAAAAGATAATGAAACTGGGCTGGCAAACTGCTGCCACTCCTGATTTCATAACTTAAGTTCAATTTTTACAACTTTCATTGAAGGACAGAACTGACACACACACACACACACACACACACACACACACGTAAAAAAAATCAAAGAAAAGAAAATGTTTCTGATTGTGAGTTTGAGAAAGACATCAGATAATAGCTTTTTAAAACTGGTTTTACACATGCCTTCAATTCTAGTACACGGAAATCAGAAAGCTGGGGCAGAAAGATTTTAAGTTTGAAGCCAGCTGTGCTGTATAAGGCCCTGTCTTAGAAAAACAAACACTAAAACCCCTCATATGATAAGCTAGAGGGTGTAGGAAGCCGCCCTCACATTCGCCGTTACAAGATGGCGCTGACATCCTGTGTTCTAAGTGGTAAACAAATAATCTGCGCATGTGCCAAGGGTAGTTCTCCACCCCATGTGCTCTGCCTTCCCCGTGACGACAACTCGGCCGATGGGTTGCAGCCAATCAGGGAGTGACACGTCCTAGGCGGAGGATAATTCTCCTTAAAAGGGACGGGGTTTCGCCATTCTCTCTCTTGCACTCTTGCGCTCTTGCACTCTGGCTCCTAAAGATGTAGGCAATAGAGCACTATGTAGACATCTTGGGGAGAAAAGAAATGAACACCGTGGTGCAGCTGTGAGCCCAGAAAGGATGAGTGATGACCTGTGGGAGATGGAATTAGCTACAACCCAGAAGGAACAGAGGCCCTCACAGAGCTCCTTCCACCTGTCCCTAACAGTCACTGGCAACTGACACTTGCTGGGAGAGGGGAGTATCGGTTTCCACTGGGGATGAAACCCCTGACAGGTTGCCCGTGTTCTAATGGAATAGAAGCAAATATACAGTTTGGCCTTAGGAATACACTGCGAGCACCGAGTGGACTCAGTAGATTAAAAATCAAAAAAGACAGCACATGAAGTTGAGAGAGAGAGAGAGTGTGTGTTAGTGGGAGAGGTAGAGGAGGAGTTAGAGAGGGAGGAGATGGACTGATCAAGGCATGCTGCTCACATGCATGAAATAAATCAATTTAAAATCTAATTAATTAAAATAGGTATTTGGTTCATTGTTTAAGAATTCAATTGTTTTCAAGGTAGGAGCGAGCTACTTTATACATTTTTACTTTCTTGTTTCAAGACATTTTATCAGTCACTATAATTATTTTAAATTAGATAAAAGTTATAAAATAAAAATTTTTTACTAATACAAGATTTCCCAAAGTGAGGCAAACCTTAAAACACAAGGATAAGGTTGGCACAGACCTGCAATCCCAGCACTCACGATGCAGAAGCAGAGAGGCAAAGGCAGAGGGGCAGAGGAGCAGAGAGGCAGAGGGGCAGCGGGGCAGAGGGGCAGAGGCAGAGGGGCAGAGGCAGAGGGGCAGGGGCAGAGGGCCAGAGGGGCAGAGGCAGAGGGGCAGAGGCAGAGGCAGAGGCAGGTAGATTTCTGTGAGTTCGAGGCCAGCTTAGTCTACTAGTGAGTTTCATTAAAGCCAAGAGCTAACCTTTCCTTCCCCTTCCTTTCCTCCAAAACACAAAACAGAGAAAAGAAAAGGCAGGGACACTGAAGGTGACAATACTGGGATCATGCTCTCAGTGACCATAGAAAACAAAAATAAAAAAGACAGCACATGAAGTTGAGAAAGTATGTTAGTGGGAGAGGTAGAGGAGGATGTGTATAAATGGCATGCAGAAGGGAGCAAGCAGGTAGTCAAATCACAGGGGCAGAATTAATCACAGTGAACAGAAGTGTAAAGTGCCCTCAATGGACATAGCAAACTCCATGGAGGCAGAGTAGTACGACTAATAAGATTATACAGTCTGCTGGCAAGCAAAGGTAGCTAAGAGTTAAAACCCAAACAGGAGAAACCTTCAAACCAAAGAGCAAAGTCTTCGAGGGGCTCTTCAACCTCCCATGAGAACAACATGGCTCAATATTAAGCGAAATACTGTAATTTTAAAGCATAAGTTTATGACACAAAAGCTTATTAGGACTAAACAAATACAAGGTGATATTTCATTTTAAACCACTGAAGTAGTACTATTTGTTAAGTGTCTAACCATAATTTTGTATTTGACAACTTACACAAAAAATGAGCATTGAATATATAGAACACAAAACCCCCCACAAGTCTAAAATACATAATTACCCCCCTCCACACACACACCATATAATGACAATTATCAAAAGGAACAGGGTTGGTAAGGCTGTGGAGCAGAAGACCCATGGCTGGTGGGAACACACACTAGAACAGCCATCATGAAGATCAATCAATACAGCAGCTACTCAAAAACTAAAACAGCATGGTCCTATGGATCCAGGAACTGAAACTCCTGTGATCCCCACATTGTAGTATTACTTGCAACAGTTAAGAAGAAGCTAGCTAGCTATCCATGGATGACATAAGAAAATGGCGGGCATACAATGAAATGTAGACAGTGCTTAAAGGGGAAATGCTGTCATGTGAAGTAACATAAACGAACCGCAAAGGTGCTTTGCTATGTGAAATAATCCATGCAAAGCAACTTAGTCACATGTGAAATCTAAAATAGTTGAACCTATGACAGTAGTGTGCAGAATGCTAGCAGAGACCTGAGAGGTCGAAAGGGTGTGGGTGTGGGTGTGTGTGAGTGGGGGTGATGGGTCAAGGGAGGGTTCTGGGAAGTGGAGTGTTGGTCAAAGAATAAAAAACTTCAATTACAAAAGAAAATTAAATCTCCATGAGCTTGCATAGGATGGTAACCACATTTAATAATAATGTATTGCATATTTCAAAATGTCAAATATTCTTACCACACACAAAGAGATAACTCGTGAAGCAACGACTAAGCTCACACTACTAACCTAAATGGCTCCAAAATCTACATCAAAACTGTATCCTATAAAATACAATGGCTATCATTTTCCTAAAACTATGAAAATGTTCAAATTAGAATATATTAGGGATATTGGATAGCTGTAAAGGATGGGATATTACACACATATTCTTCATCAAGGACGAATGAACTTCAAGGCCTGGTAATACATATCTCTTGAATTGTGGGCCACACACCCTGTTGTGACTAACTCTTTCTGTGCTAAGAAAAAGCAGCCATGGATGCAGTGAACCAGTGAACCAATCGATAGGTCTAGATTAGGCCCAGGACTACAGTTTCCTGCCCTGCTTATCTAGTCCCCTAATTAGCAGTATGGTACACTGTAATAGCATTTAACCTAGCACTATATAAAATATTACCTTAGTTAGCAAATATGGATTGAGGGGTTTTTTTCATATTTGGATTTTTTTTGGTAGTGACTACAATAATCACCAGAAAAGTAGAGATTAATAGGGAAGAAAAAAGTTAAGTAAAATACTGTTAGAAAAGCCAATTCCAAGTGTGTCCTATGAATAATGTGAAAAGACTGTGTGTGAAGCCAACATGAAATGAGGGGTGCCCCATAAGCACAACAGAGAAAACTGAGGGAGGAGAAAAGACTGGGAGGTGGCTGTGGTGGGCTGAGAGCACAGAGAGTGAGCCAGCAGTGCAAGGACAACACTACAAATCAGCTGACAGCTGGTAAAGAAGGTGCTTGAATTTTGTGACTGGTGCCTGTGGAATCTGTGATGGAAATGATGGCCGGCTGTGGTGAAATTGATCACTCAATAAATATGCTTCCTACCAATAAGAAGGCAAATGAGTCCTGTTCCAATACTGCACCTTCTCTGACAGTTCCCGAATGTGCCTCTGTCTACAAACACGTGTCCACACTGTCAGTCTGCCCGGTAAGCATGCTTTCTGTTATCTGTGTGTAAAGGGTGCTTCATGGCTTGGGAAGCGATGTGCTCTTTGTCAACAAGAGAGTCCTGAGGATTTTCTTGACAATTTTTGTTGTCACCAGAAGAACTTAAGGCTGTAAGCAGAGGAAAGGGTGAATATGCCTGGTGTTATGAAGGAAGGAACGGGTGGTGGCAGTATGATGAGCGCACCAGTCGGGAGCTAGAAGATGCTTTTTCCAAAGGAAAAAAGAACACGGAAATGTTAATTGCTGGATTTCTGTATGTTGCTGATCTTGAAAACATGGTTCAATATAGGAGAAATGAACATGGACGTCGCAGGAAGATTAAGCGAGATATAATACATATACCAAAGAAGGGAGTAGCTGGACTTAGGCTGGACTGTGACACCAATACCATAAATCTAGCAAGAGAGAGTTCTGCTGATGGTGGACAGTGGATCAGCACAGACTGGAGCTTCTGTTCAGCTTGCAGTGCCATCTTCTACAAGGCCCCCGACATCAGTTGATGGTCAGTTAACTAGTCCTGTAACAGCATCCCCTGATGCAGGCATTTCTTTGGAAGACTCTTGCTCATTTACAACTCATTGGAGACAGCATAGCTGAAAGGAGTTATAGAGGTGAAGGAGAAGAAGATCATGAATCGCCATCTTTTGGCAGAGTACCAGATACCTCCGTTGAAGAAACAGAATCAGATGCCAGCAGTAACTGGCAAGGTTAAACCAAGGGTAAATTTCTGCCCACGTAACATTACACTCATCCTTAGTAGTGCATTGTGGGAGTTGGGGGGGAAGGGATACGGGAAAGACAGACCTGAAATTAAAATGTCTAACATGTCTCTGCTCAAATTTATTTAATGTGAGGAACTGGGGTATTGATAGTTGAGAGCTGTTCAGTATAACACAGTTTTCTTGACATCTGTTTACTTTATAGTGTATTTTTTAAGTTTTTAGTTCTTTTGGCTAGTGTGCCCCTGTGCATTAATGGTCCTCATCTGACTCCTGCACTACCTTATTTTTTCTGCATGGATTGGTATAAATTCTTCAATAAAATTTGGCACCTGTGAGATATTGGATATCATTATGAGCAGGAAGCTTGATGTGACTTTGGGATTTTAAAACAGATGATTAACAACTATAGTTGGAGCTAATACGTTTCAGAAGCTGTAACACACTTCATGGTGTTCCCTTCCATAAGACTTGCTGTCTTGTCCTTGTACTTGGAGGTTTCTCTTAGTCTGCATTTTTCTTTTTTATTAAAAAAACTTTATAATTTAATAAACACTAGAGTATATCAGAAAAAAAAAAAGAGAAAAATGAGGCAGCATCATTAAAAATGCTAAGGAACCTGTGAGGTCACCCTGCCACTGAAGAAAATCTGACTGTAACGCAAAGGGACCAGGGCACAGGACAATATCCTGAAAGCTACTGGACAGGAGGAACAAAACCTATGCCCTACACAGACTGCACTGCACAGCAGCCAAATAGCTAATGAAGTAATAGCTTGCCAATTAGAGAAATGCCACTGTTCTGAAACTCGTCGTAAAATAATCACCCTGGGCAAAGACCTTCAAAGGACACCACTGATTAGGTTATAGAAAGCTTTATAAAGGTTCACCAGACAGTTAATATTGGAAATCAATCTTGTCACAAAAAGAAATAGCCAGACACTGTACGTTCTGTAATGTATCCAAAAGGACACAGCACCACTTGAGTGTTCTTCTAAAAACTACTGAGTGTAAGCCTTTAGATTATGTCACTGATTCTAGCTTTAAAAAAAATTAGCTATATAATCAGATGTAAGCTGTGAATATTAATTTAATCTAGTGGTTAAAAGAATGCTGTATTTCTACAATATTTTTCTTAAACTCTAAACAGAATCGTGTGAGGTAAAAGTGGTTAAAACAGGGAACAGGTGGCAGTGATGACTCAGTGGCTTAAGCTGGCTTGCTTCTGAGCCTGATGGCCTGAACTTGAGAGCTAGAGCCCATAGGTGGAGAGAGACCTGCCCCTGCAGGTTGTCCTCTGACCTCTGTGTGCATGCTGGAGCACATGTGTTCTACATGCAGGTGGACACACACATACCACATCATAAAAATATCACTAAAGAAAAAAAAAGGAGAAAAAAGAAAAAAAAAACAAAGAAGAAAAAGAAAAAAAAGACAAAAAAAGAAAAAGAAAATAAATATAAAAAACAAAAAATATCACTAAAGAAAGCATATATGGCATTAAAAATGTTATCACATTTCTCTCTCCTCTCTCTCTCTCTCTCTCTCTCTCTCTCTCTCTCTCTCTGTGTGTGTGTGTGTGTGTGTGTGTGTGTGTGTGTGTAGGTGTGTTCATGCTCCTCTGACCAATTCTAAGTGCTAAGAGAGCTCTTTGAATGGCTTCTTTCTCTCTTTGGATCCTTGCCACTGCATGATAACAAGACGTAGGATAAAAATCTGTAAAGAAAGCTGTGTCTGCCAAGTTGAGGCTATTCCGCATCAGCTAGTACTCAGCCAAGCTGTCAGCTGACTGGATTGATGAATGAACCCAGCAAAGATCAGGCAAGCTAAAAGAGCTCAACAGAACTATTTAGCTAGTACAGCTTTAGGAGCAGAAATACATGTTGATGCAATGCTATTATAAGCTCTGTGCTTGCTATTAGCTGGTTATACATATATTACCATAGCAATAAATAAAAAATGCACAAATCAATACTTAGGATTGGTACTTGCTATAACAAAATTTTAAAACACAATGACTTTATGAACAATGTAAATATTAATTATAAGAAGTAGAAAAATAATAAAGAAATTGCAGATTAGAAAAATAGTAACTCGTTAATGGGATGATTAAAATGTTATTTATAAGAACTTAGGAAGAAATTAAACAATGTCCTAAGAAACTTTTGGAGATGAAAAAGCAATCCTAAATGGTTTCTACTAGCTAAGCACTGTAAGATGGAACAGGAGAGAAAAAGCTAAAGAAATAATTAGTCACTTTACATCAGGATCCAGGGACCTCAGAGGAACTAGGACTTGGGACTTGGAAAATAAAAATACTTTGTTTCTGATCTAAAAGATATTTGATATAAGATGAATCAAAGATTATATTAAAAATGTTAAGTGTATTCTGTTGCTGATGCTCAAATCTATGGTTCCAGATTTCTTTCCTAGGGTTTCTATCTCCAGTGTTGCCTCACTTTGAGTTTTCTTTATTGTTTCTACTTCCCTTTTTAGTTCTAGTATGGTTTTGTTCATTTCCATCACCTGTTTGTATGTTTTTTCCTCTTTTTCTGTAAGGACTTCTACCTGTTTGATTGTGTTTTCCTGTTTTTCTTTAAGGACTTGTAACTCTTTAGCAGTGTTCTCCTGTATTTCTTTAAGTGATTTATTAAAGTCCTTCTTGATGTCCTCTACCATCATCATGAGATATGCTTTTAAATCTAGGTCTAGGTTTTCGGGTGTGTTGGAGTGCCCTGGACTGGGCGAAGTGGGAGTGCTGGGTTCTGATGATGGTGAGTGGTCTTGGTTCCTGTTAGTAGGATTCCTACGTTTACTTTTCGCCATCTGGTAATCTCTGGAGTTAGTAGTTATAGTTGACTCTGTTTAGAGATTGTTCTTCTGGTGATTCTGTTACCTTATCTCAGCAGACCTGGGAGACAGATTCTCTCCTCTGAGTTTCAGTGCTCAGAGCACTCTCTGCTGGCAAGCTCTCTTACAGGGAAGGTGCGCAGATATCTTGTTTTTGGACCTCCTCCTGGTCGAAGAAGAAGGCCCAAACCAGGGCCTCTCTCAGAAGCTGTGTTGCTTTGGCAGTTCCCAGGAGCTGTCAGCTTCTGTGGTGCAGACTCTCACCTGTGCAGACTAAAATCCTAAGTTCCAGGGAGTCCTGGAACCAAGATGGCGACCGCTGCTGCTGAGGCTGAGGCCGCCTCCCGAGCCAGGCGGACACCTGTCCTCTGGTCCGGACGGTGGCCGGTTGTCTGCGGCCCGCCAAGAGTGCTGCCTCAGCGGCTCTGTGCTTCTGCCCGTCCCAGAAGCTGTCCGGTTCTCTGGCGCACCCTCTAACCTGTTCAGACTAATTTCCTAAGTTCTGCTGAGTCCCGGAACCAAGATGGTGACCGCTGCTGAGGCTGAGGCCGTCTCCCAAGCCAGGCGGACACCTGTCCTCTGGTCCGGGTGGTGGCCGGTTGTCTGCGGCCCGCCCAGGCTGCTGCCTCAGCGGCTCTGTGCTTCTGCCCATCCCAGAAGCTGTCCGGTTCTCTGGCGCACCCTCTAACCTGTTCAGACTAATTTCCTAGGTCCCGCGGAGTCCCGGAACCCAGATGGCGACCCCTGCTGCTCAGGTGCAGAAGATTCCATAGAGAACATCGGCACAACAATCAAAGAAAATGGAAAATGCAAAAAGATCCTAACTCAAAATATCCAGGAAATCCAGGACACAATGAGAAGACCAAACCTACGGATAATAGGAGTGGATGAGAATGAAGATTTTCAACTCAAAGGACCAGCAAACATCTTCAACAAAATTATTGAAGAAAACTTCCCAAATATAAAGAAAGAGATACCTATGAACATACAAGAAGCCTACAGAACTCCAAATAGACTGGACCAGAAAAGAAATTCCTCCCGACACATAATAATCAGAACAACAAATGCACTAAATAAAGATAGAATACTAAAAGCAGTAAGGGAAAAAGGTCAAGTAACATACAAAGGCAAGCCTATCAGAATTACACCAGATTTTTCACCAGAGACTATGAAAGCCAGAAGAGCCTGGACAGATGTTATACAGACACTAAGAGAACACAAATTCCAGCCCAGGCTACTATACCCAGCCAAACTCTCAATTACCATAGATGGAGAAACCAAAGTATTCCACGACAAAACCAAATTCACACATTATCTCTCCACGAATCCAGCCCTTCAAAGGTTAATAACAGAAAAAAACCAATACAAGAACGGGAACAATGCCCTAGAAAAAACAAGAAGGTAATCCCTCAACAAACCTAAAAGAAGACAGCCACAAGAACAGAATGCCAACTTTAACAACAAAAATAACAGGAAGCAACAATTACTTTTCCTTAATATCTCTTAACATCAATGGTCTCAACTCCCCAATAAAAAGACATAGACTAACAAACTGGCTACACAAACAAGACCCAACATTTTGCTGTTTACAGGAGACACATCTCAGAGAAAAAGATAGACACTACCTCAGAATAAAAGGCTGGAAAACAATTTTCCAAGCAAATGGTATGAAGAAACAAGCTGGAGTAGCCATCCTAATATCTGATAAGATTGACTTCCAACCCAAAGTCATCAAAAAAGACAAGGAGGGGCACTTTGTTCTCATCAAAGGTAAAATCCTCCAAGAGGAACTCTCAATTCTGAATATCTATGCGCCAAATACAAGGGCAGCCACATTCATTAAAGAAACTTTAGTGAAGCTCAAAGCACACATTGCACCTCACATAATAATAGTGGGAGACTTCAACACACCACTTTCACCAATGGACAGATCATGGAAACAGAAACTAAACAGGGACACACTGAAACTAACAGAAGTGATGAAACAAATGGATCTGACAGATATCTACAGAACATTTTATCCTAAAACAAAAGGATATACCTTCTTCTCAGCACCTCATGGTACCTTCTCCAAAATTGACCACATAATAGGTCACAAAACAGGCCTCAACAGATTCAAAAATATTGAAATTGTCCCATGTATCCTATCAGATCACCATGCACTAAGGCTGATCTTCAATAACAAAAAAAATAACAGAAAGCCAACACTCACGTGGAAACTGAACAACACTCTTCTCAATGATACCTTGGTCAAGGAAGGAATAAAGAAAGAAATTAAAGACTTTTTAGAGTTTAATGAAAATGAAGCCACAACGTACCCAAACCTTTGGGACACAATGAAAGCATTTCTAAGAGGGAAACTCATAGCTCTGAGTGCCTCCATGAAGAAACGGGAGAGAGCACATACTAGCAGCTTGACAACACATCTAAAAGCTCTAGAAAAAAAGGAAGCAAATTCACCCAAGAGGAGTAGACGGCAGGAAATAATCAAACTCAGGGGTGAAATCAACCAAGTGGAAACAAGAAGAACTATTCAAAGAATTAACCAAATGAGGAGTTGGTTCTTTGAGAAAATCAACAAGATAGATAAACCCTTAGCTAGACTCACTAGAGGGCACAGAGACAAAATCCTAATTAACAAAATCAGAACTGAAAAGGGAGACATAACAACAGATCCTGAAGAAATCCAAAACACCATCAGATCCTTCTACAAAAGGCTATACTCAACAAAACTGGAAAACCTGGACAAAATGGACAAATTTCTGGACAGATACCAGGTACCAAAGTTGAATCAGGATCAAGTTGACCTTCTAAACAGTCCCATATCCCCTAAAGAAATAGAAGCAGTTATAAATAGTCTCCCAGCCAAAAAAAGCCCAGGACCAGACGGGTTTAGTGCAGAGTTCTATCAGACCTTCAAAGAAGATCTAATTCCAGTTCTGCACAAACTTTTTCACAAGGTAGAAGTAGAAAGTACTCTACCCAACTCATTTTATGAAGCCACTATTACTCTGATACCTAAACCACAGAAAGATCCAACAAAGATAGAGAACTTCAGACCAATTTCTCTTATGAATATCGATGCAAAAATCCTCAATAAAATTCTTGCTAACCGAATCCAAGAACACATTAAAGCAATCATCCATCCTGACCAAGTAGGTTTTATTCCAGGAATGCAGGGATGGTTTAATATACGAAAATCCATCAATGTAATCCACTATATAAACAAACTCAAAGACAAAAACCACATGATCATCTCGTTGGATGCAGAAAAAGCATTTGACAAGATCCAACACCCATTCATGATAAAAGTTCTGGAAAGATCAGGAATTCAAGGCCCATACCTAAACATGATAAAAGCAATCTACAGCAAACCAGTAGCCAACATCAAAGTAAATGGAGAGAAGCTGGAAGCAATCCCACTAAAATCAGGGACTAGACAAGGCTGCCCACTTTCTCCCTACCTTTTCAACATAGTACTTGAAGTATTAGCCAGAGCAATTCGACAACAAAAGGAGATCAAGGGGATACAAATTGGAAAGGAGGAAGTCAAAATATCACTTTTTGCAGATGATATGATAGTATATATAAGTGACCCTAAAAATTCCACCAGAGAACTCCTAAACCTGATAAACAGCTTCGGTGAAGTAGCTGGATATAAAATTAACTCAAACAAGTCAATGGCCTTTCTCTACACAAAGAATAAACAGGCTGAGAAAGAAATTAGGGAAACAACACCCTTCTCAATAGTCACAAATAATATAAAATATCTCGGCGTGACTCTAACTAAGGAAGTGAAAGATCTGTATGATAAGAACTTCAAGTCTCTGAAGAAAGAAATTAAAGAAGATCTCAGAAGATGGAAAGATCTCCCATGCTCATGGATTGGCAGGATCAATATTGTAAAAATGGCTATCTTGCCAAAAGCAATCTACAGATTCAATGCAATCCCCATCAAAATTCCAACTCAATTCTTCAATGAATTAGAAGGAGCAATTTGCAAATTCATCTGGAATAACAAAAAACCTAGGATAGCAAAAACTCTTCTCAAGGATAAAAGAACCTCTGGTGGAATCACCATGCCTGACCTAAAGCTTTACTACAGAACAATTGTGGTAAAAACTGCATGGTACTGGTATAGAGACAGACAAGTAGACCAATGGAATAGAATTGAAGACCCAGAAATGAACCCACACACCTATGGTCACTTGATCTTCGACAAGGGAGCTAAAACCATCCAGTGGAAGAAAGACAGCATTTTCAACAAATGGTGCTGGCACAACTGGTTGTTATCATGTAGAAGAATGCGAATCGATCCATACTTATCTCCTTGTACTAAGGTCAAATCTAAATGGATCAAAGAACTTCACATAAAACCAGAGACACTGAAACTTATAGAGGAGAAAGTGGGGAAAAGCCTTGAAGATATGGGCACAGGGGAAAAATTCCTGAACAGAACAGCAATGGCTTGTGCTGTAAGATCGAGAATTGACAAATGGGACCTAATGAAACTCCAAAGTTTCTGCAAGGCAAAAGACACCGTCAATAAGACAAAGAGACCACCAACAGATTGGGAAAGGATCTTTACCTATCCTAAATCAGATAGGGGACTAATATCCAACATATATAAAGAACTCAAGAAGGTGGACTTCAGAAAATCAAACAACCCCATTAAAAAATGGGGCTCAGAACTGAACAAAGAATTCTCACCTGAGGAATACCGAATGGCAGAGAAGCACCTGAAAAAATGTTCAACATCCTTAATCATCAGGGAAATGCAAATCAAAACAACCCTGAGATTCCACCTCACACCAGTCAGAATGTCTAAGATCAAAAATTCAGGTGACAGCAGATGCTGGCGTGGATGTGGAGAAAGAGGAACACTCCTCCATTGTTGGTGGGATTGCAGGCTTGTACAACCACTCTGGCAATCCGTCTGGCGTTTCCTCAGAAAATTGGACATAGTACTACCGGAGGATCCAGCAATACCTCTCCTGGGCATATATCCAGAAGATGCCCCAACTGGTAAGAAGGACACATGCTCCACTATGTTCATAGCAGCCTTATTTATAATAGCCAGAAGCTGGAAAGAACCCAGATGCCCCTCAACAGAGGAATGGATACAGAAAATGTGGTACATCTACACAATGGAGTACTACTCAGCTATTAAAAAGAATGAATTTATGAAATTCCTAGCCAAATGGATGGACCTGGAGGGCATCATCTTGAGTGAGGTAACACATTCACAAAGGAACTCACACAATATGTACTCACTGATAAGTGGATATTAGCCCAAAACCTAGGATACCCAAGATATAAGATACAATTTCCTAAACACATGAAACTCAAGAAAAATGAAGACTGAAGTGTGGACACTATGCCCCTCCTTAGAAGTGGGAACAAAACACCCTTGGAAGGAGTTACAGAGACAAAGTTTGGAGCTGAGATGAAAGGATGGACCATGTAGAGACTGCCTTATCCAGGGATCCACCCCATAATCAGCATCCAAACGCTGACACCATTGCATACACTAGCAAGATTTTATCGAAAGGACCCAGATGTAGCTGTCTCTTGTGAGACTATGCCGGGGCCTAGCAAACACAGAAGTGGATGCCCACAGTCAGCTAATGGATGGATCACAGGGCTCCCAATGGAGGAGCTAGAGAAAGTACCCAAGGAGCTAAAGGGATCTGCAACCCTATAGTTGGATCAACATTATGAACTAACCAGTACCCCGGAGCTCTTGACTCTAGCTGCATATGTATCAAAAGATGGCCTAATCGGCCATCACTGGAAAGAGAGGCCCATTGGACACGTAAACTTTATATGCCCCAGAACAGGGGAACGCCAGGGCCAAAAAGGGGGAGTGGGCGGGTAGGGGATTGGGGGTGGGTGGGTATGGGGGACTTTTGGTATAGCATTGGAAATGTAAATGAGCTAAATACCTAATAAAAAATGGAAAGAAAAAAAAATTGACAAAAAAAAATGTTAAGTGTACATTTTTCTTCAAAATTCACTGAAAGAATTAAGGTAGGCTGTACGTGGGCATTCTTAGATTGACAAAATGCTTTTTAGGAAGTTTAGTTCTGTGCTTGGGCAAAGAACTCTGATGCCCAAGTGGTAATGATTACATCTACAGAGCAAGCATGTTTCAAAAACAATTACAGGTATGAGCTTTTAAAGTGTGGACTAGGCCATGGCTGTTTCAGATATAAATGTGCCTAGCCTATATGTTGAGTCTAAAAAGCCAGCAGCCTGGATTCCTGGCTGTGTTCTGTAACTTTCTTAACCAGCAGACTACACTGGATGAAACAGCATGCCAATTCAAGGTGCCTTGTATTGTGGGTAAATTATTTTTGAGTTCTGTTGTCCGAGTCAAGATAGGCTAGCCAACTAATGAATGAGGCTACATGAAATATACTGGAGGAAAGAAAAACATTAACAGGCTATTTTCATTTTTTAAAAAAACAACATAGCAAAATTAAGCCAAACCCTCTGAAAAACAAACTCCTTAAACCTAGAAACTCTCTTACTATTATTAGTTATTGAGCCCCCACCACTTTAAGATAAGCTAGACCTAGACTTGGTGCAGAGGATGTGAGCTACATACAAAGAGACAAAGAGGATAAATTCTATACAAAGTTACTTGTAGCCCTCACTTCAGTCACATTCAGCACAACTCTGCCACCCTAATTCCACCCTCCCTTTGCCTTTGGACAAACAACTCTATCACCCTGAAAAGGTGTGGATCTTAAACCTACATTCTAAGAGTTTTTCTTCAAAAAAACCCGGGGACCTGGCTAGACTAGTAATAGATCCAGTTACTTTTGACCCCATTTGGTTCCCTACTTCTTTTGGAATCCAGGAGGTGAGTCAGCAGGTTATGGAGCCAGCAGTGGACAGCATAGCACAATGCACACACAGCCCTTCAGTTAACACATGAGCATTCTGTAGATGCCTCCGAAAGGCTTGCTGTGCTAATTTATTTTTCCTTTGAAAAGTGTTTCCTGTGTAGTGCAGGCTAGCCTGAAACAGTTACGTAACGCAGAGTAGCCTTTTGTGCTGGTTTCCCAAGTGCTAGGAATTGCATACATGAACCACCACTCTAGGCTATATACTTCCATTCCTTCCATGCAACCATCCGTGTTACCATATGTGGTGGTTTGCATGAGGATGGCCTCCATAGACTCATATGTTTGAAATCTCAGTCCTCAGTGGTCGAATCGTTTGGACAGATTAGGAGGTATGGCCTCACTGCAGGAGGTATGTTACTGGGGAAGGCTTTGAGGTTTCAAAAGACTGGGAGCAATTCCTAGAGTGTGTACTTCCCCCTCTCTTTGCCTCCAAACTGAGGATCAAGATGTGTGCTCAGCTGTTTCTGCCATCATGCCTTTGCGCTATTACCAACAGACTCTGGTTCTCTGAAACTATAAGGCCCAAGTTAAACGGTTTCTTTTATAATGGCATTTATTAATGGCATTTTTTCAAAGCAACAGAATAACTAACATACCACATTAACATGTGTTTGTAGTAATAATGATAATAATTCTATTCTCACTGGGAAATGACACACTGCAGCAGAATTTTCTCTTAATTAATTTAAATATTACTGCAACCAGAAGCCTATGATTGGACAGGGAAAGGAAGGCAGAGCAAAGAGTTTCAGGGACAGAGACAGGGAGGGGGAGAGAAGGGAGGAAGATGGAGGAAGAGAAAGACAATCCAGATTCCGAGTGGCTTTAAATAGACACAGGCAGCTATGAGTATCTTATAAGGAATGGATAATTACAGGACAGTATGTCTTATCTAGGTGGACAATTTATATCATTATCAACTGGCTCTGAAATTATTGTGTGGGCATCTTGTGAATTGAGAATTTATTGATATATAAATCTGACTTAGAATTATAAGCTTCTAGAGTTTTTATTTACTGGGTTAAGGAGATTTTTGACAACTAGCCTCAGGGGTGGATGGCTGGGAAGGTACAGGTGGCTCTGAGGCACGGAACTAGAGCTAGGAAAACCACCTCCTGGGGCTAGCCTCCATGGCTGGAGCAGAGTACATAGCACAGCTTGGTGCCATTTTTAAATATTTCCCACAACAACTCACCGAATCCTAAACCTACACTATCAACTCATCTCAGACACTAAAGGCTATCAGAAACACAGCTCTGCCTTTCCATCACCTTTCTTCTAGAGTTCTAAACACCCTCTAAAAATAACATATTCATGTGGTGGTACATACCTGTCATAATCCCAGCACTTGGGAGACTGATGAACAAGAACTGTTATGAATTTAAGGTCAGCCAGGACTACGTAGCAAGATCCTATCTCAAAAATTACAAAATAGCTGAATAAATAATATATTCACATTTCTAAGACTTGGCTCTTTCATTTCATCCTTTGCCTATTTTAAGTCTTATCTGAATTTTAATCCTATCTCTGATGTAAGATAAACAGACAGGATAAAAGGAAGGGACACAAACAGAGGAAGAAATCCCTTACCCTAAGATCTAGTTAGCTTTTCCTGCTAAAGTCAAGAAACTTCTGTATAAAGTCAAAATTGCCATAGAGATAATGCCAGTTTTCCTAAGACCTTTCAAGTAAAAATGCTCAAAACAAACAAGCTAGAGAGATGGCTCATGGTTAAGAGGAGGTAGTGCTCTTGCAGAGGACCCAAGTTCAGTGCCCAGGTCTTATGTCAGGTAGCCCAGAACCACCAGCAACTTCAGCTCCAGGGGATCTGAACCCATCTTCTGACCTTTATAGCACAGACACAGACACAGACACAGACACAGACACACACACACACACACACACACAAATCTTCAACAACAACAACAACAACAACAACAACCATGATTACGTAGGGCGAAGGTCTTGGTAACACTGAAGCCCACCATTTTAGCATTTCTCTAATGCCACTGAACCTAAGGCTCCTTGAAAACCACCTTAAATTTCATTTACAAACGGAAATTCTTTAAGACAATAAAAAGTAAATGAGCTCATTTAATTTGCCTTCATTTGTAAGTTAAATTTTAAGCCTTGCTTAGTCCTTAAACCATGTTGTCCATTCCCTGCTTCCCACATGTAACTGAGACACAGACCTAACGGCACTGAAATGAGACTCTCTCTTGAGAAGCTCACATACAGGTCTTGGATACGGACTGCAATTTTCATTAACAATTCTTTGTTTCTCTTAAATGCTCACTCTTGAGAGTTTAGTCTTCCTTGCCTTAATAAGCTTTATCCTGACTCACCATGAAATACTTTTCTGCAAAGCATCAAGGAGCTGCCTTCTCTTAACGGAGACCTTTAAGTGGGGAAGGAAATTCCTCTGGCTACATGGCAGAATTGGGCTGTTTTCCTATTGCTGCTAATATCACTGTAATGACTTTATTAACAGAAAAATGTCCTCCTTGATTTCTTTTGAATCTTTGTTATACATGCTTTATATTTCTACTTAGCTATTTCTTTGTAAATAACTTTCCTCCATTATATAATATGCCTATAAACTATAAAAATGAGATAATACATTTTCATTAACGCACCCCCTCAATGATCAATACAAAATCTCAAATACATATTAAATATATTCAACATTATCACTAAACCTATGTGCATAATCTCCAAATATCTAGCTATATGAAATTACTTAGACTATAATCACCTAAATATAGCTCTCTTTTTTTTTCACATATATGCTGGAATAAAAACTATAATTAAATTCTTACTATAAAATGCATACCCTCTTTGGAATAAATCCACGTTGTAGAACTTGTTTAGCTCCACGGAGAATTCTACCATTGCTTGAACTTCAGTCATTTTTAATTTATACCCAGAGGGCAAATCTGGTAACAGCACCTTAGTTAAAAGGGGGAGAGATCATGAGAAACACAACAGAAATGCCAACTTAAAAGCCTAGCTTAGCTTAATCCAACCAAGCAGGACCAGAATCCAGAGATACCAACCAGCAGTGCTACTTTTACCACAAGATGTGTTGGTTATAAAGCTTTTCTAACATTTCTTCCCCTATGCCATCCATATGATAACCCATGAATGGATATTTTTGTTAAATGAAGAAAATATTTTTTAAAGAACAAAGCACTTTTGAATTAAAAAAAAATTCCTCTCATAAAAACCTAAGGCATTAATTTTCATGGAAGTTAAAATAAAAGGTGCACAAACAAGTGAAAATTAAAACATTCACATACGCATTGAAAAATAGTTCCGTGTGTGTGTGTGTGTGTGTGTGTGTGTGTGTGTGTATAAAACTGGTGTCAGTGGTTTCTATTTTCACTACTTAGACAGATAACAAACATCCATACCAAGAGCACATATTTGGAAGAGCAAGTTAGAGACGACAATTGCTTGGAGATAATGCTCACTGATTTCTGGTATCTCTGCACCTCTTACTAAGGCAAGGACTCTAACAGTTGCCTTTGTCCCAGGCTATCTCTTCATGGGCATCTGAAAAGCCAGCACCAGTGCCTCACACTAGAGCTAAGAAGAGACCTGCTACTATTCTACACAATAAGCCTTCCCACACAGGAAACAGGTGGGTGGACTGTCCACCATCAAAGTTCCAGGATTCTTTAGCTCAGGTTCCTCTCCTCTTCTATACTTTGTTGCTATGTGATGTCACCTGGCCCGACTGCTCTGAGTAGAACCCATCTTTGTCTCTGACTGTTAAGTCCAATGTCTCCTGCCAACATTATGGCACCATAGCAAGCAACTCATTCATTAGCCAGCACAGTAAAATCTCTCAGCCTTCACGGCTCTCGAAAAACTTGCCAAAATTCAGCCAGTATTCTAACCTATGATGAAGTGAGTGCAAAGGAAATGCCATATGCTTACCTCTGCTGATCAGATCTTCATTTTACATTATTAAATAATGAACCTTGTATTTCCAGTTACTGATTCTTGTTGTTAAAAATATATTGTGCCCCCTATGAGAAAGAAACAATAAAATAAAACCACAGATACAAAATCTATCTTTAAAATACCCATATTTCATTACTTAATGTTCACAATTTACACACAGGACTTACACCCTCCTCCAGGCTTAGGAATACATTATAACTTCATCATTAACTATTCTGTATTTCCATTAAGGATTCACAAATGTAGACAACACAGTCCACAGAGCACTTTCTTAGTTCAGTGGTTCAGAAACACTTCTCAATGAACACCTAAAACATTGGAGACCTTCATAATTTTTAAGATAGAGAACTTTTCATTTAAAATAACTAGTGAGTTTTGAAATTTCATGTATTTCATACAGACATGTATACATAAAATATACTATTTAAAATAATGACAAAACATTGCCCGGCTATGCTATATAGTTTTTCTTTTTCTTTTCTTTCTTTTTTTGTTTTTTTTTGTTTGTTTGTTTGTTTGTCATTTTGTTTGTTTGAGACAGGGTTTCTCTCTGTAGCCCTGGCTGTCCTGGAACTCACTCTGTAGACCAGGCTGGCCTTGAACTCAGAAATCTGCCTGCCTTTTCTCCCAAGTGCTAGGATCAAAGATGTGCGCCACCACTGCCCGGCATACAGTTTTTCTTACAGTTCAAATATTTAGATGAAAAAACTTCTGACTTGAATGTAATTGTGTTAGGTTTCAAAAACATTAAAATGAGGACCACGTTCACTGTTTTTCTTAATGATGATGTAGACTGTGCCAAGTCTACTACTTTAGTCACCTCATCAATTATAATAAGGATTAATATAGATCACATCAATGTACCTTTAGATAAGAGACTCCCCATTTCATAGAAATGAGATCAGTTCAAGGTACCAGTGGGCTCAGTAATCACAAGAAAAGCAGGAAGCACATATAGTATAGTACAAAGGTACGATAAGTCTTTAGGACTTCAGTCCCAAGATGATGTCTTCCTTTCCTTCAAAGAATAGATGGTACTCATCTCACAGCAAACAGTAATAAGCCTACTACAGGGACAAGATATAAATTCTCATCTTTCATTTTGGGGTCCCAATTCTTACATAAAGAATTGGGAAGTAGGTACAGTTTTAGTAGAACCTTAAAACATGAATTAATAATTACCAGAAGTAGGGTACATTTGCAACAAAATCTTAAGATACATGACATTAGCTTACATACCAAGCAACAAAGACACATACTACAAAATACTGATAAAGTTTCTTAAACAAAGCTAACAACTGATAAAAAGTCTACCTCCAGAACTAAGTATCCCTCTAAATGCAGAGCCCCAGAAAAGTAGCTGAAAAGAATCACAACATGGTTGTGTTGGTGGCTCTCTTTGGCTACTTGTAAGCAAAGATGGAAGGAAATAAATTGGCAGAAACTGAGGACTTGCACTCAAATACTCCAATATAGCAAGCAAATCAGAATTCCTTTCTCAAAGGAAGTCTAAAGATTCTTGACATAACAAGTTAACATTAGCTAAGGGTGTTGACATCCTACAAATTGCCTGTTTTTACATATGGTTTAAAAACAATGGCCACTCAAGTGAGAGATAAAGTTGAATCTCACTGAAATAAGACTATTAAAAGGAAGTAACTGCATCTAAAGGGCAAGCATATGAGCCACATCCACAAAACAAGTTCAGCAAGTCACTGACACAGAAAATAGAATAGAAAAAAAACAAAAACACAAAACACAAAAATCCTATTTTTTTAAACAAAACAGTATTTATCAAAGAAATAACATGTAAAGGCCTGTAACTCTGTAACTTGTAAGCTATAGAATGTGCAATAGTAGGATAAGCTATAGAATGTGCAATAGTAGGATAAGCTATAGAATGTGCAATAGTAGGATAAGCTATAGAATGTGCAATAGTAGGATAAGCTATAGAGTGTGCAATAGTAGGATAAGCTATAGAGTGTGCAATAGTAGGATAAGCTATAGAGTGTGCAATAGTAGGATAAGCTATAGAGTGTGCAATAGTAGGATAAGCTATAGAGTGTGCAATAGTAGGATAAGCTATAGAGTGTGCAATAGTAGGATAAGCTATAGAATGTGCAATAGTAGGATAAGCTATAGAATGTGCAATAGTAGGATAAGCTATAGAATGTGCAATAGTAGGATAAGCTATAGAATGTGCAATAGTAGGATAAGCTATAGAATGTGCAATAGTAGGATAAGCTATAGAATGTGCAATAGTAGGATAAGCTATAGAATGTGCAATAGTAGGATAAGCTATAGAATGTGCAATAGTAGGATAAGCTATAGAATGTGCAATAGTAGGATAAGCTATAGAATGTGCAATAGTAGGATAAGCTATAGAATGTGCAATAGTAGGATAAGCTATAGAATGTGCAATAGTAGGATAAGCTATAGAATGTGCAATAGTAGGATAAGCTATAGAATGTGCAATAGTAGGATAAGCTATAGAATGTGCAATAGTAGGATAAGCTATAGAATGTGCAATAGTAGGATAAGCTATAGAATGTGCAATAGTAGGATAAGCTATAGAATGTGCAATAGTAGGATAAGCTATAGAATGTGCAATAGTAGGATAAGCTATAGAATGTGCAATAGTAGGATAAGCTATAGAATGTGCAATAGTAGGATAAGCTATAGAATGTGCAATAGTAGGATAAGCTATAGAATGTGCAATAGTAGGATAAGCTATAGAATGTGCAATAGTAGGATAAGCTATAGAATGTGCAATAGTAGGATAAGCTATAGAATGTGCAATAGTAGGATAAGCTATAGAATGTGCAATAGTAGGATAAGCTATAGAATGTGCAATAGTAGGATAAGCTATAGAATGTGCAATAGTAGGATAAGCTATAGAATGTGCAATAGTAGGATAAGCTATAGAATGTGCAATAGTAGGATAAGCTATAGAATGTGCAATAGTAGGATAAGCTATAGAATGTGCAATAGTAGGATAAGCTATAGAATGTGCAATAGTAGGATAAGCTATAGAATGTGCAATAGTAGGATAAGCTATAGAATGTGCAATAGTAGGATAAGCTATAGAATGTGCAATAGTAGGATAAGCTATAGAATGTGCAATAGTAGGATAAGCTATAGAATGTGCAATAGTAGGATAAGCTATAGAATGTGCAATAGTAGGATAAGCTATAGAATGTGCAATAGTAGAATAAGCTATAGACATATGGAAATTGTATCTTCCAAAGTAGACAAACTTTCAATGTGAGCATTAATGTGGCTATAAGGAGGTTAACACAGGGATGGAGGATCCAGATAGGGATTAGAGGACTCCTAATGCAATGGACATACTTGTTCCCACTGAAGTCAGACCTGCAGCATTCCTGCACCGCCAGGACATGGTAACTCCATCATACCCATCCAGCATTGCTCTCAGCTACAAAGTGTTCCTACTGTTTGTTTTCCCAATTGGGAGTCCTTTTCTATTCTCTTTCTGATTTCACTGGCAAGTGTAGGAGGGACAGGGTAAATAAAGCAGACAAGAGTTTTATTTCTAGGTATTTGGACTTGCAGAACTCTCAGTAGCCTGGGATTAACACAGCACATAGAGAGCTCTTGTTTTCTTTTTGGCTTTTGGTTTTTCTTTGTAAGAAGGGAGGTCACATTTTTGATAGGCTATCGTGATGGCAAGAGTAGCAGACAGTACATGTCACTTCTTTTTTCCTTTCCGTGCCATATGGTCACCAAGCCCGAGACAATTTCTCAATCTCTCTTGATGCCAAGTTACCCTGCCCATGGAATGTGGTCGACTGACTGCACTTATGGAATAGAAACCGAAGTGAAGCATGCAGCAACTAACTTGTTTAAAAGGAAATTCTCTGCCCTTAAGTTCACTTCCCATCATTTTTCTAGGCAAGAATATCTTCTTGACAGTAGTCTAGTTTTAATCACAAAGATTAGGGCAAAACTCTTTAAACACTGGCAAGAGAAGAAAAGGATACTGGACTCCTGAGTGTCTTAGCTGCTTAGACACTGCTCAGTCCTTTTGTCTTATGATTCTTTGATACAGTAATACACTTAATCTACACCTTTGCATGCAGATCCTTCATAACTTCTCTGCCCTCATCTCTTAGCAGCCTGCCCACTCCAGTCATTCTTAATTCCTTTCTATCTCAAGCACAGCCGGTGGCCCCAAGTCCTGGAGTTCATTCTTCTCTGGAGCTCTCCTCCATCCAGCTATGGACTGTGACCTTTTCTTGGTCTAGACTCATATACCAGCTTCTCAACCAGGCCTGCCCTGGCCACATTATCTAGCTGCTTCAGCCACACCCTACCTGTTCCTAAGCACTTATGTCCCTTTAAAATATTGAAGACTTTACCCACTACCTTTAAAAATCTAGATCGCTACAGAGCCTAGGCTGGTCCTGAATTCTCAATATTTCTACTTCTTTCTCCACATAATGTGATTATAAACACGAGCTATCAAATCCAGCCTTATTACCCTTTCTTACATCTTAAATATAAACCTCTGTAAAAGTGGGGCATTCTGGTTACTCTATTTACTGGTTCATATTCATATGGAAGAAACTCAAATTTTAACCTTAGTGAATATTTAAGATATTAATATTAAATATTTCATAAATAGAAATTATTTTTCTCCTATCTAAAATAAACCAATTTGGAGGAAGGCATTATGATATGGATATATTAACAGGCACTGATGGAATACATTCCCTTATTAGTGTATGTTTAGAATTCTCCTCTGCTCCAGTTCCTATACTCTACTACGCTTTTCGCTATATTGTTGCTGTCTCCTTGTCTTAAATCCTTTTCTTTTTATTAAGCAACATTAAAGAGAAATATACATATATATGTACAAATGTACTTTTACAAATGTTTAGAGGAAAAAATAACAAAAGAACTAAGGAAAAGGTAAGGGTGAAAGAAGAACGAAAGAAGAGGGCTCTCAGGGTTAGTGAGCATGATTGTGATTCTCTTGACACAAACTAGTCTTTTTCCCATCTATAAAATGCTGCTTGGCCCCATCAATCCTTGCTGGCTCTCTGCAAGAGGAATCAGACATTTTCTGTGATCTACAGTCCACCCCTTGGTGGAAATCATTGATGTCTCTCAAAATTCCCAGAAGGAAGCTGGAAGACTTTTCCCCCCTTAAGGTGAAATCTTACTTTTAAATGTTGTTAACTCATTAAAAGATCAAGATAAAAAAACTTGTCACTGTAAATCAAATTCAAAAAGTGCAAATTGATTCTAAGGACTAACATACTGATTTCTAATTTATACAGATTTTTATACCACTCACAAGAAAAATCCTGGTCTGTCCTTTCTCAAGAACTAACAAAACTGTCAGAAAAGACTTCTTTCCTTGTATCACAATTATGCATAGGGAATTCTCCAGTACAACTTTTCTGCAGTCACAAGCCATGAGCTTCATAGCCTTTTCAACAGTCGAGGGCAGGCTCAGAGCTCATAGATTTAACCATGGCCTCAGACATTATCAGAATCAGCTGATTTATCTGAGACCAAACGGTTTACCCTTGTAGTCCTGGCAAAACAATACAAAACTCAATAATCTGGAGGCCAATCAAACAGAAATCCGTTCTGCACCATTTCCTAAATCACCAGCAGATAATTCAGCTAAGCAATCTACAAATCCCAATCTAGACATGGAATGACTCTGATGCTCAGTGAGAAATCCATGCTGAAAAGCCCATCCCTACCAAGCACAGCTAATAAGCAGAGAAAAAAAATTACATTGCAATACCTCAGGAAAAGTTACTTTTTTTTTTTTTTTTTTTTTTTTTTTGAGACAGGGTATCTCTGTGTATCTCTGTGTAGCTCTGGCTGTCCTGGAACTCACTTTGTAGACCAGGCTGGCCTCAAGCTCAGAAATCCGCCTGCCTCTGCCTCGAAAGTGCTGGGATTAAAGGCGTGTGCCACCACCACACAGCTAAGTTTTTTTTTTCAATGAAAAAAGTTCAGTTATGAATCTGAAAGTCATTCTTGTTCTTTCGGAAATGCTGTGACCAACATGAAGACCACAAAACTGTCTTAGTGTGAGTGAGGAACTGATTCCGTAATTTAATTTCAATCTAACAGAAGTAAAATATTTCCCTGCTAAGCACAGCTTTCCTGTGCCGACAGAGCTACTATTTTAAACATTCTGTGGTGATGTTAAAATCACGAGGCCTGGGCATGGTAGTGCACACCTTCAATCCTAACACTCAGGAGGCAGAGGCAGGAGATCTCTCAATTCAACTCAAACGGGACAGGAACCTGAGGCAGGAGTTGATACAGAGACTATGGAAGGGTGCTGCTTACTGGGTGGCTTCCCATGAATTATTCAATCTGCTTTCTTACCACACCTGGGACAACCAGCCTAGGGATGGCCACTTCCATAATGGGCTGGGTCCTCCCTAATTAAGAAATATCCTACAGCTAGATCTTACAGAGGCGTTTTTTTTTTTTTTTCAATTGAGGTTTCCGCCTTAAAATAACTTTAGCTGTGTCAAGTTGACATAAAACTATCAAGCTCAATATGTCTTTTTAAATATTTAAAACATTTGATTTATATGTATATGTGGGTACTTGAGTAGGGGTGCCCTCGGGGCCAGACTTCCTAGTGGCTGTGAGCTGTCCGACATAGGTGCTAGCAACCAAACACTAGTCCTCTGCAAGTACTCTTAACCATCAAGCCATCTCTCCAGAACTTATAAACTGAATTATCTCAAGTAGTTTTCTAGATTAAAATTAATTTTACCTGTTTCCCCACTTTTTTAAAAAGATTTTTTATTATTTATTTATTTATTTATTTATTTTTTGAGACAGGGTTTCTCTGTATAGCCCTGGCTGTGCTGGAACTCACTTTGTAAACCAGACTGGCCCTGAACTCAGAAATCCGCCTGCCTCTGCCTGCCTTCCAGTGCTGGGATTAAAGGTGTGCGCCACCACGGCTGGCATTTTTTTTTTTCTTTCAGAATTTTTACTCAGCAGCCACCTTCAACAAAAGGGGGAACCAACAGCTAGTTTCTGACTTCTACTTGTAATTTAGGAACTATAAGACAAGTGAAATCAAACAAAACCCATGATAGTGATGGTCCAAACAATGACACCAAAATGATATCACTGACAGAAAACAAACAACTTCTTGAAAGGCTCCTTGTTAGCATGTAGTGTGTCATTTTCTCATAAAAACAAGAAATACTTTTCCTTCAGGACTGTCTGAAAGTTCATTTCTTTCCCAGCTAAATACTGTCTAACATAAACGTCCTTCTAAGAAGCCATACTGCTATTAGAGCTTCATGTTCACTATAGTGAGAGGTTCGCATTATTACAGACATGGAGACTGATTGCAAAGGAAGGAGCAGTAGATCCATTCACACTGTGACATAGATAACTGGGAACTGAGATTAACATTTGGAAATTGCAACCAACAATAGAAGAATATCTAAAATGCACAGTGAAATTTAAGTATGTCAGTTAGAAATACAAGAGAGACTTTTAATGAGGTTAGAATGGCGTTACCTCAGTGCATCTAAGAGCAGTGAATATAGAATCCATGTTAATTTCCTTGGGTTTCTCTAAAGAAATAAATAGGAGGCCTTAAATAGGAGAAAGCCAAGACTTCAGAATGCTATTTTCTTGTGAGTCACACAAAGTTCTTTTTAATAATCCTGTTTGTATCCCAACAAGCAGTAGAAAGATGGTCCCTCCTGGTAGAAGGAATGCTTAGCTTTCCTAAATTTCAATCTAAATTTCGAACTCTACATTTACATAGCTGTTTTGAGCTAATCTTGACAAGACATAAACCACACAGTATATATACTAAAGACAATCAGCTGGTGACATCTGGATTTTCAGGGTTTGCATCAAGTCATGTGATTAAGTATGTGAATATCTGAGCAAGTCTTATTTCGTAGGTTTATATGCAGTCCTTTTCTGGGGGGCTGAGGCCATGACACCCTGCCCATTTTATTTGTTCTTCCATGTAGTGAGCAAACCATGCTCACTACAGGATCATAGCTGCCCTAAAGGGCCCAGCCACCTGGCAAGCTCCAGCCTCTAAGGATCACCACCCACCCAGAAAGCTTTTAACCACTGACCAGAATCAGAGTTAGCATGGACATACTCTCAGCAGGGACACCACTCACCGACAAGGGCCAGTCACAGCAAAGCTGAGCTCAGTCCACTTGTTCCAGTAAAGCAAGTTAAACAAGGCAAGTGTCTATCTAGAATTTTTTGCTGGTATTCCTCACTTCTCAAAGTAACCTCTAAATTTAGCATTTTACCAGCCACTTGCATACTGCACGAACTACACAAAATTATAAATATAGAATTAGACTCCCTTCTTTGGGGAAGGGAGAGAGGACAGACCTGTGAGAGGAAAGGGAAGATTAATTTGACAGACATGTTTCTGGAAAGCGTTGTTCTCTGTTGGTGATACCAGTAGAGAGCAAACAGCAGAGTGAAATAAAAGCAAATACAGGCACTTAAGACTTATGCAGCAACTCCTACACTAGCAGCTTTAATTATGCTATTTGATTTACTTCTCCTATACGCCTGCAAAGTGAGGTTTCCAAAATGTTCCTGTAACTATTCCAAGGTCACACAGAAAGGAATTAATGAAAAAAGACATACCCATATTGTATTTTCACTTACAATACTCAAAAATTCACACCTGTAAATAACAATTAATGATCATGAAGCCAAAGATAAATGTGCCCACCAGAGGAAAAACCAGAAAGAAACACTAATGGGAAAAACTATACTTACTAAATTAACTATGTTCAGTCTCCCATGTAGTCAAAGGTATTGCCTATGAAATCCTTAAAGTTCTCTCACCCACTGCCACAAACAAAAGCATACTTTGAAGAGACTGTCCCTTCTGGTTTCATTAAAGCTTGTGTTTATACAACTGACTATTAAAAAGAAAATGCATTATTACTAATATTACAACTGACATTTATATAAGTAGGCACTCTAAAAATCAACAAAAGGAACACTGTTGATATTAGAAAACTGTGTCAATGGCATAAAAAAGGACAAATAAAAAATACAGTAAGTAGTGGATGATCACAGTCATCTATTGGATGGAACACAGGGCCCCAGTGGAGTAACTAGAGAAAGCACCCAAGAGCTGAAGGGGTCTGCAACCCTATAGGTGGAACAACAATATGAACTAACCAGTACCCCCTGGAGCTTGTGTCTCTAGCTGCATATGTATCAGAAGATGGCCTAGTCGGCCATCAGTGGAAAGAGAGGCCCATTGGTCGTGCAAACTTTATATGCCTCAGTATAGGGGAACGCCAGGGCCAAGAAGTGGGAGTGGGTGTGTAGGGGAGCAGGGCGGAGGGGAGGGTATAGGGAACTTTCGGGATAGCATTTGAAATGTAAATGAAGAAAATATCTAATAAAAATAAATAAATAAAAAGCCTTCCGAAGGAGCTAAGTTACAAAAGCCTGTGGAATCCCAGTGATCCTCAATGTTCAAGGATCTACTCAACAGTGGTTGGAAAAAAATTAAAAAAAAACCATAAACTTTGTGTTTGCTTGTTTGCTATCTCAACAGAAAACAAGACTCAGAATCAGAGTAAAGAAATACTAACTTCTTGACATCCTATGCTTCCTTTTAGTTATTATTCCACGACCAACTTTGATATCAGACCTGGATTCTAATTCAGACGTAAATCTGTTTTCCCAAATGGAAATAATTTTATAATCCCTACCTGAGAAACTAATGCTCACAAAGTACACAAAGCATTAAATGTGGTACTTGGTGCATGATGCTCAATAAATAGCTAAATATCATAATTTTTAAATATTCTGTTCGAGAAAATATCTACTCCAAATAATATAGATTATGTAAAACTAATTATATTTTTCAAGTGTATAGCCTGACGATAGCTTCACTTGTAAGACAGACAACTTTAAATGGAGAATGACTAACTCCAATTAAAATCCAAAGCAGATCTTTATAAAGACTGGGAAAATAAACAACTCAAGATTTCAATTACAAACTTAAGGAACTTTTTTACTGATTTCACTTCTAACATTTTTCCCCTGCTCACCTATATGATTTAAAAGCTCTTCTATAAATATCATATTATTATATGGCAATTCAGTTATGAATTTTACACAAAGGAGCTGGGGAAAGCCTGCATTCTAACCCTATCCACCTGCACTGGGAACTCCTTCTAAGTCTTAGAGCTAAGTAAGGATGAGGACAGCATGAAAACCTGGAGTTTGCCATTGCAAAGGACAAAAAGGGCAGAGGACACAGGCTTCCATGGTCCTACACTGATGATGATCCCTGACTTGTTACTTAGACAGGAAGAGGTTACTTAGACACCTTCCAAGTCTATAGCTTACTGGCAAATTGTATACATCAATGATCGCGTGTGACAGTCACCACTGCTGTTAACAGTAATTATGAATGCTACACTCGCCTACCATAGCATAACCCGCAGAGGATTCAATAGGAAACACCAATTCTAGGACAGATTAAACTAAGTGTTGCTAAAGGACATGAATAAAACTGAACAGAAATGTTCTAAATGCCTAGTGAGAACCCACTGCATCTGGCCAAACCCAGACATCCATATTCACAAGATACTCTAGAAATAATTTCTGAATTATGATTGGTGTGATAGAACTCTATAAAAGGAAATCCACACTGTAAGTTTCTTAGAACTGTCTCTTGGTTGAGAGATAATTCACAAAGTTGGTTTGATAAAAACAAGAACTGGGTAAGAGTTTTAAATAGGATACACCCTTTAATGACAGTATACCTGGCCCTTACACCTGAACACTTAGGTACATGTTAAAAACTGAAAATCCTTAAAATAGGCAACCTCTGTATAGAAGAGCCTAACTACACTCTTGAAAGCATGCAGCCTACCAACATGCACACTGTAACTTTTTTGAAAACGTCTGGATCCAGTAAGAATGCTCTCTGTATCCCAGCTCTGCATCTGGTTCCTCCTCGGTCCTTAACCTTCTTGACACTCAAAGCAAACTGAGCTACTCAGTCTAAGGCTCTATGCTTTATCTCTGCTCACTTAAACAAACACATGTACATATCACAAAGTTCACTAGCTTTCTCCTCCATACCTCAATCCAAAACAAAGGCAATCCTGGCCTTCTCTATGTCCTAAACAATCTCTCGTGACTGACCCGTAAGTCCAAGGGGCTCTCGTTTACAGAAACTAAAGGGAACATAAAAGACAACAGGAAACTAGAGTCACTAAAGACAGAACTCTTACAGTTCCTTTCAGGATCGACTCCGGGCAAACAAAGAGTGACCCAACGCCTGCTCATTGTGTCTGAACATTAACTAATCTAAGCTCGTTCAGAGTTCACTACTATTCTACTAGATATAGTCTATAGAATTATGAAATTTTAAAAAAGACATCAAACTGTTTAGGGATTTAAATCTTTAGGGATTTAAGTACTAGTAACTTTATTGTTGCTAGTATCTAATTAAACAAAAATATGTATTTCCATGGCAATTTTTGTCTGTGGTGGCCCTAAACGTGTTTAAATGAGGGGTGATTACAGACAGATTACTGGGCTGCCCGAGTTACTACTACAGTTTACAGGTGGAGACACTGAGGGGACGCTGGATGGCTTCTTCAGACTACTACTGAGTTATGCTCTGGGTTCAAATCTTTTCACATTTACTCTTGCGCCTGCTGTATAACATAGATCCCTTATTTCAATTCAAAGAAAATTAACATAGCTCACTATAATACTAAGAATTTGTAGATGGTAACTTTCTAATGGATATTTCCCTACAAGTAAAGAGACTGGTTTTTAAAGGAGAGCAAGCATCTTTGAGAAACAGCAATCACCTATTTGCATTTGAAAAAGCATTAAAATGTAAACTATAGGAAAAGTTCTTCACTTCATCATACATACAAGTTCTTTTAAGAGAAATGTTCTTTAATTACACCGGGTTCTTCTACTTTTTTAATTTTAAGCCCACTCTGAACAAGAAACTACTCCTTTTTCCCCCTGCCTTGGTATTTTTCTTCTTAAAATAGAAATCTAAAACAATGTAAGTCCTACCTGACATAGATAACTTAAGGAAGAACTTATTGTTTGCAGGCTGCTTTGAGATTCCAGAATGAAATACATAATCCAGTTGTTCTTCAACCCTAAAACAAAGGCAAACTTTACTGACAGTAACTGCCTCAGCAGATGCCTCCAGAGCGTGACACTACACCATCGTCAACAGAAACACAAGGTTCATTTCAATTAGATTGGATTCAAAATGGAGGGAAGAAAAGCTCCCAAATGTATTAAGTTCTTTTGCCCAAATCAAAAGATTAAATACTTCTTTCTTGATAAGCAATTATCCTATTCTTGTTCGCAAAAACTGTACGCATTTATTAAATAGAACAAGCTCAAAATGATGTAACCAACCGTAATCGTAAAACAACAAATCAATACATTTTATATAGTAATTTTTGTTAAATTTCACTTCAGATTTGTTCCTGGTCAACTGTTATTTACTGGAGCACTGACCTCTGGCAAATCTTAACTCTTTATAAATGGCCAGTTTGTTTCTCATAACATGACTGGTACATGTAATTCAAGATCCAATCAAGTGAGCTGCCATTCTTTAGAGAATTTCTGGTGAAGAAAGATGAAGAAACTGCTCTGGAAGCTTCAGTGGGGATACTAGGCATAGCCCTAGCTTGCGTAGAAAGCAGAAGAGAACAGAGGTTGTTACAACTCTTCGGGGATGTAATAAAAAGTAAAACATATGGACTGAAAAAGAGGTTCCATCCACACATATAGGAAAAAGGAGTTTTATGGCTTAAAAAACAAAACACCAACATTAAAGAACTAAAATCGGTTCGGTGGTTAGGAGCGGCTGGACCGAAAGCAATGAGGCGGGGGGACCAAAAGAGGTTAAGAGAGTGAGGGCCTCTGAAGGCAAGGCTCGACACTGGAGCAAAGAGATGCTTAAACGCAACAACAAAACGCAAAAGGCCAAAAAGCCCACCCTCCCACAAGTCAGTAACTAACAAAAGAGCTAGAACGAGGTGCCAAAGGAGAAAATAGTGCTAACAGCGAGGAAACTGATCGGCGACGGCCAAGAGGTTAACGACTGGGGATGCACAGTCGAGGGACCGAGCTGGACCGAGCGGAGAGCTCGACCGACGTCGAGGGACCCCCGGAGCCAAAGGGCGCGCGGGCGCGGGTGGAAGCGAATGAGGGTCGAAGGACCAGGCGGCGACCGTGGAGTGGGGCGGAGAGCCGGCGGGACACCGGGCACGACGAGTGGCAAGGGCCGGCCGGGGGCACCCGCCTGCGCGCCGCGCCCCTCGCGTCCCCGCCGACCTTCAGCGGGCCCAGGACCCGGCTCCGACTGAGGCCAGGGCGCCAGAGGCAGACGAGGCGAGGAGGCCACTTCCTGTCCGGCCCCGCGGGGGAGATGGACCTGGCCCGCGTCGCGGGGCCGGGAGTCGCGCGGACAGCGAGGGGCTCACCTCTCAACCGGCACGGCCTCGGCTGGCGCCTGTGCGACGGAGGAGCTCTGCGTCCGGCTGGTAGGCGTCCTTAGCCAGGTCCGCACCATCCCGCCCCGGGCCCGCTCACATCGCCATCGCAGCACCCGCAACCACCGCAAAGCCAAGAGCCGGCTCGTCTCCGGCGCTCGGCTCCCGGCCCAGAGCCGCCGGCGAGCATGCGCAGTCGCGTCGGTCCCAAGGGAACCGGGCCGCCGAGCGCTACCTGCGTTCAACAGGTCCCGGCCCGCGGCCCCGCCCCTGGGGCTCTCCCCTCCCCCTCCCGCAACGTCCCGCCTTCTCTGAGGCGAGGACCCGCCCCCTTGGGCTCCAAGTCCCGCCCCCCCAGGAGACTCAGCTGCCGCGGGCCCCCGGCGCCAACCGAGATTTGAAGATTTGTTCTCCCTTCCCGGCTCGCCCCTCCCGAGTTCCCGCGAGAACGGGAGACTTGCGTCAATAAAAAGCGCGAGCCCAGCCGGGGTGGGAGCTGGGGGTAGGGGGGGGGATAGTGTGAACCACTGGTCGAGAGTTAAAGGGCCCCAAGAGATGCGAAAGGACAGTTGAAGACTGAGGAGATTTCTCTCGAAGTCATCTACGTCTTCTCTCCTTGCTGCCATGGCTAGAGCCGACCCTCGCGCCTCTGCCAGGGCAGTGGGTCGGTGCTGCCCCAGCAGTCGCTAATGGGGCCATCCATGGTGTGGCCATGCGTGCAGCTGATCTATTAGTGTCTTGATTGATGACATCTTAAATAGAAGCTTTCAGGTCTTAAATTCCATTAACGGAAGCCCATAGTCTTTCATTGATTAACTTCATTTTCTTCTTTCCCGCTGTCCGAACAGAACATTTTTTAAAGATTTATTTACTTTACATCCTGCTCGGTTCCCCCTTCCAGATCCCCTCCCCTCCCACAGTCCTTCCCCCACTCCCCCTTCCCTTCTCTGAGTCTGTGAGGCTGGCACTTCCTATCCCACTGAGGCAGGACAAGGCAGCCCAGCTAATAAAACATATCCCACATAAATGGAGCTGCTTTGGGGATAGTAGCTCCCCTCCCCCTCCCGTTGTTGAAGACCCACATGAAGACCAAGCCACACATCAGCCACACATGCTGGAGGAAGTGGGGTTAGGTCCAGCCCGTGTATACTCTTTGGTTGGGGGTTCAGTCTCTGAGAGCCCCAAGGGTCCTGGTTAGTTGGTCTTCCTGTGGAGTTCCTATCCCCTTCAGGACTGCAATCTTTCCTCCTATTCTTCCATAAGAGGCCCCTCGCTCCATCCACTATTTGGCTGTGGGTGTCTGCTTCGGTTTGAATCATCTCCTGGGTGGAGCCTACAGAGTATCCTTATAATAGTGTCAGGGTTTGGTGCTTGCCCATGGATGGGTCTCAAGTTGGGCCACCAGCAGGACATTTTATAGCTCGTTAAAGCTTCTGTGTGTGACTCAAGCAAGGTTGGGAATTTCAGCAACAGCTGAAAATTTCCCTCAGAGCTGTAACACTTTCACACAGCTCAAGATAAAATGAATGGGGAGAACAGAACACAGCTTGTGATAAAAATGAATTAGGAGGAGAGAGTGGTGTCTCTTAGATATAATGTGAGGGAACATGATGCCACTGATAATCTGCTTGAAGATGGTTAAAAATGGCAAATATTGTGTATATTTGCTAGAATAAACATGAATGAAACCTTTCTGTCCACTTGGCAGTGGTGATGTGGCCTTGTACCTTAGGCCGTTTGAAACCAAGTGTTAAATGTGATTTAACCACTGGCTTTTCTTCAGTTTTTGGGCAAAATTTGAACAGGATTGGAATGCCCGTGTCACCTTATGATAATGTTTGCATAAATGATCCTTCTGGTACAGTTACTCTTGTTTTTTACAGACAGAGTCATATCTACTACGATGGGTGTCCACAATGCACAATGGTAAGGTATTTTTGGGAAGTTATATTTCTTTAACACCAAATATGAGACTGAGGCAAGCGAAGTCTAAGTTTAGCACTTCCTTTATGGGTACAACAGCTTCGGGTTTAAAGGGCGAATATATTAGTTCATCATGTTGTGATGTTACTTCATGGCTTAATGGCTGTGGTCTCTCTGGGAAAAGAATGGTATAAGACAGTGACCATGCCAATCCTCCAGTTAAAAAGAAAGCACTCAGCTGTGTTTCAGGCTTCTCACCTGTAATTGCTGCACTGGACAGGCTGAGAGCAGCCTGAGCTACAATGTGATCCCTTTTCTCAATAAGTATATGAGAGAATTTCTTTTTAAGCTAGTGGCATGACTTGCATCTCGTTGTTGAATGGAGATAATGAGGACTGAGAAGACTTTGCTACTTAGTGAACGCAGTAAAGGAGAAGATTGGAATCTATAGACAATAAATGCACTTTTATAATCTATGTGGCATAGTCTTTAATAATGCATTGCCAGGAGAACCTTGAGACTGCACAACTGATTGGACTACAGAGTGCTTTTTACAGCACGGTATGGAAAGGCTCAAGCAGTTACGTCTGGATTGCAACTCAGATGATATGGGTTTTCCAAGTGGCAAAGCATTTGCTCGGATCAGAAGCTGTCAGACAGGAGACGCCCCTCCTACCGCCACACTTCTGAGTCACTCCTGTAGAGTGTAATTACATAGTATCGAGTGACAGCAATGACTTGACTTCATGGCTTATTCTCCTCTCAGTGTGCCTAGAGCTTACCATGGTGTTCTGTAATGTGGTGTTTATGCTAATTACTACCAGCTTTGCCATAGCAAACGCACCAGAGAGACTAACTCATATGTCTTATGATTCAAACCCTATCACTAGTCCTGACCTTCTAGCTCATTCCAGCCACGGCTCTGTGGCTCACATCAGAGCTTTTCATAGGAAGAGTGATGAACCGCCTTCTTCACCATAGCTGAAACAGACCTCTGCCCACTTCCCCTTTCCCTGGGTACAGAGATCTGTCTCTCGAATCTGGGTTCTCAGGATGGACTCACCAAGCCTAGAATCCCCCAGTCCTACTGGATGCTTTCTTGTGTCTCCCGTAGAGTTCATGTCCATGTGCCGATTGGGTTTCCAAATACTTCTCTATTTCAAAATGATTTCCAACTCCAAGGAAAAGTCAGACATGGACAAAAAGAAGCATTACTTCTAGTGAGACTAGAGAAAGGGATCAAAACATACTACGAATGGAATAAAGGAGGGCTGTCAACTTTAGATTATTTGATGCATGACAGTCTTTGCAAATATTATATAAAATAGTCATGCAACAAATTTAAAGTTATTTAAACACTAATTTACTATGAATTAAAGCCTGCATAAAAGAAAACATTCTTACCTGTATCAAATAAAACTATTGCCGTTTGTACGTGTGTCACCTTTTTTGTTTGTTTAACATCAAAACTCAGTGTTCTTGCCCTTTTCAGTTGTAGAATTTTTAAAGTTGTGTGCTTCTTTTCAGTTATCTCGTGAATTCATTACTTAATTTAAAAAGTTGAAATGTTTTATAAAACCTGTGACCTTATGAAAATGATTATAGCTCTCTGATTTATAGATGGAATAGGCTGCTTCGTGGGTGTGTTGGAAAACTTATTCTTATAAAGACCTTTTTAAAAAAAAGAAAAGGCCCGTGCTTCTGAATATTTCTTTCCCTAAATAGATTGAGTTTCTAGGACAATATTTGTAATGATTGCTGGAAGTCACTTAAAAATCCATACAACTCTAAACTCAAATGTCCATATAGAATGCAAAATTAAACATTTAAAATTCTTCTCTAGAGAAAAGTTCCTTTCAGTTCTAGGTTTTACATGGGACCAACCATTATAAATACAGTAGCCAGAAAAGCCACAACAATAAAATAACACTTTTATACTCTGCTGTCATTAGGCTTAATTTCCTTTATTGCCAATTACAAGTTTGTCTATCCTTATGTTTTTTATTTTTGAAATGTATCATATTACATTTGTTGAATGTAATATCTAGGGTGCAGAGAAAGAAAAACATACAGAATCATGAAAAAAGGGGAATTTAATTTTTAAAACTTTCCAGCCAAATCTTAAAAGGCCCTGGCTCTGCTTAGCCTCCAGGTTGATCAATTTCAGGGTGGCATGGCTGTTGACTAAAATTCAATTACATCTTGAAAGGCTATTTAAATTACTTTTCTAATTTATTCAGCAAAAAAAAAAAATGCAATTTGAACTAATCTGGGTCAGGAGCACACTGTCAGCTTCCGGGTGAGTCTATTTGTAGAAACATCTTGAAGAGGATTTTTGCCACGTGCTTGCTTTTGCAGGTTAAGGGAAAACATTCTAGGGGACAAACTTTCGTTTCTGTATCATTGCCAGAGACTCCTTAGCAACCAGAGTTGTGTGTGTGTGTGTGTGTGTATGTGTGTGCGCGCGTGTGAATGTGAGTGCATGTGTGTGTGTGTGCGCGCGCGCGTGTGAATGTGAGTGCATGTGTGTGTGTGTGTGTGTGCGAGTGTGAAAGTGAGTGCATGTGTGTGTGTGTGTGTGCGCGCGAGTGTGAATGTGAGTGCATGTGTGTGCACGTTCTATAGCATTCACCTTTAATCACTGCACTTGGGAGTCACAAGCAGGCACATCTTTGTGAGTTCAGGGCCAACCTGGTCTGCATAGTAGGTTCCAGACCAACCAGATCTACATAAAGACTTTAAAGAGAGGAGGGGGGAGATAGAATTTACCATAATGAATTTGCTGTCCTTTAAAAAGTATTTTCCACTCATTGGATGTTGTTTTTACAAGATTCTATAAACACTATTGTTGTGATTTATATGTATAGATAGGTCACTTTATGGGTGTCATGTAGCCATCTCTCTCCACTTTGCTTTTACTGAGTAAGTCGTGGAACTCCAATGTGCCATGGTGACTACAGGTAATAATAACATGGTAGAACCTTTCTGAGATTACATCTTCAATGTTTTCATCACATACAAAATGTTCTTTTTTATTTAGTTTTTATTTTTTCTGTATTTGATATTTTCTTTATTTACATTTCAAAATCTCTTTTCCACGTCTTCCCTCTAGAAGCCCCCTATTCCATTCCATCTCCCCCTGCCTCTATGAGGGTAGTCTCCCACCCACCTACTCCCATTTTCCCTCCCTGGCATTCCCCTACACTGGGACATTGAACCCCCTCAGGCCCAAGGGCCAATCCTCCCACTGATGTCCAACAAGGCCATCCTCTGCCACTTATGTGGCAGGAGCCATGGATCCCTCCATGTGTACTCTTTGGTTGGTGGTCTAGTCCCTGGGAGCTCCAGGGGGTCTGGCCTGTTATTTCTGTTGCTCCCCCCACAGGGCTGCAAACCCCCTCAGCTCCTTTAGTTCCTTCTCCAACTCCTCCTCAGTCCAATGGCTGGCTGTGAGCATCCACCTCTGTATTTGTAAGGCTCTAGCAGAGCCTCTCAGGAGACAGGTATATCAGGCTCCTGTCAGCATGCACTTCTGGTATCCACAATAGCATTGGTTCGGTGACTGTATTTGGGATGGATCCCCAGGTGGGGCAGTTTCTGGGTGGCCTTTCCTTCAGTCTCTGCTCCACACTTTGTCTCCATATTTTGGTTTCCCTTCTAAGAAGCACTGAAGCATCCACACTTTGGTCTTCCTTCTTTTTGAGCTTCATATGATCTGTGAATTGTATCTTGGGTATTCCGAACTTACATACAAAATATTCTATGTGAAAGGCTGGATATGTTGATTAATGTAGCTGTAGTCATTTTACTATATGTTAAAATATCACATTATATACCCTGAATGTATATATGACTTTTATATGCCAATTATACCCAAATAAAACTCCTTGCTTTTTTTTTTTCTGGCTTTTATTCTCCTCCTCCCAACCCTTTATGTGCCTTCTCCTTTCTTTTCCTTATATTTACTATGAGTATCAGATTTACATAAACTCTGTCAAACTTGGAAGGTTTTTTGTTTGTTTTTTTTATTTTTATCACATAGTATATAAGATAATTTACTGCCCTACTAATATAGCTCAAATCATATTTTATTTTCCTGTGCTATTATAGTTGTTTTTCTTAGGTCTTTTTAGATTTGTTACTTCAGACATAGAGCATATGTTTATAAAGAGAATAGTCAATTAGGGATTGTGGCCAAAAGTTCTACATAGATAATAATCTGATTTAATGAATACATTTTATATGTGTGTATATACGTATGTATCTGCACATGTGTGTGTACATATGTATCTGCGCATCGAGAGCCCTCCAACCATCTGTGTCCAATATGAAAGCATTATTTTTCCTCATCATGACTTTTAACAATATTACTCTGCCACTAAATCTTGACACTGCTTAGATTATACATTTTACTGTGTTTTGATGGTATTCTTTATTTCTCATCGTTTTTCAATGTTGCTTTTGAAGATTTTGTATCATTTTTTTTCCAAGAATGGTAAACAACTGTGTCAAACAGTTGCCAATGTCTGTATGTTTTCTTTTTCTATATGTATAAACCAACTGGTCAGAAGTTTGCTGTGGAGGATACATGCTAGTGGTACTAATTTTCTTTTTTTAAAAAAATGCTATAGGGGGCTGGAGAGATGGCTCAGGGGTTACGAGCATTTAATGCTCTTAGGGAGGACTTGGGTTCAATTCCCAGTACCCATGTGCGTTCCCAGCACCACAGCCATCCAATGCCTCCAGGGATCTGATGCCCTCTTCTGACCTCTGGAGGCACAAGGCATACACAAATATGCCGGCAAATAAGCATAATAAGCATACACATAAAAGAAATAAGTCTTAAAAGAATTACTGTATCTCCAGTATAATATACTTACCAGTAAGTTTTATCTCTTTTTTTTTTTGGTAGTTTTATTTGGGTATAATTGGCATATAAAAGTCATATACACATGCAATGTATATAATATGATATTTTAACATATACTAAAACGACTAAAGTTATGTTAATCAACATATCCAGCATTTCACATAGAGTATTTTGTATGTAAGTTCGGAATACCCAAATGCAACATAATAATTCTTCAGAACAAATGATACCCGTTTTGGCTCAGCCCTGGGAAAAATTACAGTCTAAAAGCTCAGCTATAAAATGAAATATTGGCAACATTATAGAAATTTTGTGAGCATCATCATACACTGAACACACAAGTTGCCTTTGGCTTAACATTTATCTTGCTAAAAGAATTCAATAGAAAATTTACTATCATTTGATTTTTAGGAAAGCCCTTTTTCCTAAAATAAATTTCCTTATGTCTTGACCTTTAGGAAATTCAGCTGTGTTTGTTTTTTAATAATTTAGATGAGTCCTTACTTCTCAGCAGATGAGAATCTGTTATGATTACTCCTGTATAGGGGAGATACCGAACCTGCTTGTCCTCCCCAGCCCCACCCCCACTCCATCCTCCACCCTGCGTGTTTGGTGAGAGAAGGGTGATGGAAAGTCTGCCACTCGGCATGCTTGCACAACCAGCTGCCAGAAAGAAAACGAGCCAGTGAGTCAAGCCTTTTAGACAGAGAGGCGCATGGTCACGGTGCTCACGTCACGGTACTCACGACTTGTCTACCAGGGGCGAAGGAACAGCTCTTTTTTCAGTCCTGTTTCATTACAGCCTGTCACTTTGGCTTTCTCACTTCCAGACTCTCAAAGTTGGGAGGTGGCTTTGTGCTTGTCAAGCCTTCACAGCTTCACCAAGACTGAGGCAAGCCAACACGACCTTTTATAACAACCCGAGCAATGTGCCACAAAGGAGAAACAGACAAACCATGGTGTTGAAGCAAACAATGTTATCTTTCTGTGTGGGAAGCACTCAGCCTTTGAAGTGTTGGAAACCTGAAGACAGATTTTTCAGGATGTTCAGCCTGTCGCTGCAGCACCCAAGGCAGATTGTTGGTTGCTAAAATATGAACATAAAAACACCTGACTCACCAACTTATTTCCTAGAATAGTTAGCTGGGTGGAGGCTCAGCGAGTTAATAACTAAACCCAACCCTCAAATCTGTCAGCCAAGGGCATAGTTAAGCTAATGATGCCGGCCGTATCCACCCAGAAAGATAAACGAGCCTTTGATATCCTGCTCTGGCGACTGGGAAGAGGAAAATGACTCACTAGACACCTGGGGCACAGAATGAGTGGCCCGCACTGGAAATACTCTGAAAGGTGAGCTGAAGAGCTGAGCCAGTCTTCCCGAGACAGCTCTAAGTAAAGCCCGGGGCAGATGATGATTCAGAAGATGAGACTGTCAAAAATTGTGCAAGAGAATCATGAGAGTGAGCCAGTTAACCTTTCCATTATGAATATGCAAACCAAGTGATATGCTTGCTTGGGAAAAGAAAAACTAGCTAAACTCGTCTTCGGCCCTCTAAGGCTTTCTGTCTGAATGCTCTTTATGTTAAATCACCTAAAGTATGTGTAGTGCCTGCCTCAGTGTCTGGCAATACACATTTTCCCCTTTGCCTAGTGTTTTATTTGCTCTGGAGGACTCTAAGATGGTACTTTGATAGAATCTCACACAAGTTTATAGTTCTGAGGGGTCAGTGTGTCACATCTAAGTCTCTGTGTTGGTTTTTGCTATTAATAATTAACAAGCATGACAGCAAGTTTCACCATCTGTATCAAATTTCTGCCATATGGTTCAGAATTATTTGGGGGGCAGGGAGCACTTTAGAGTATAGGGACTCTCACTTTGACAGAGTCACTATAATATTGCTAATACAAAAGCTACCTATATATATATATATATATATATAGCCAGAATACAAGTTTTTAAGATACTACTGGTAATTGTATGTAATATATATATACTATAATATATACTTTTAAATGTTAAAATGAAAGTGTTGACACTTTAAATTTGGAGCAGAAGTTTGGTGTGGTGGCATATGCCTGTAATCTCACCCAGCACTCAAAGCAAGAGGATCAGGAGTCCACAGTCATCACTGGCTAAATGGTGAGTTTGAGGCTAGTCTGGGATATGTGACACTCTATCCCAGAAGTAAAAAAGCAGAGAGAATCTTTCTGGTCCTTTTACTGAGAAAATAAATGATACGTTTATAATAAGAAACCAGAATAAATTTCCAGCCCTTCTGTAATAAATTGTTCCCCAGTACAGAGGAAATAAACCCACATGTATTATTAAAAGCAATTCTTTCAGAATCAGGGTAGCATACATTCTAATGCTACACACACACACACACAGACACACACACATAGAGACACATACAACGAATATCTTGCATATCTGGGTGTCTCAACTCCACCCAGCCACTTAGTTCCTGTTCACTCGGGCTCTGCAGGGAATCATTCAGGGCTTCCCTGCACTTGAGTACAAGAGAAACCCAACATCTGGTCAGAAGCATCTGATTGCATATCTCCCTCTTCATGCTTTCCGGAAATAAAGACCCCCATTTCTAGAGCAGGCTAGAATCTCACAGATCAAAATGTGGGTGAAACCTCTAAGGTTTTATTTAGCTCTGTGTGCGTGCCATTTGGATAGGTTACAGTCTTATACTTCTGAGACTGTAGTTTCTGTCCAGCCCCTCTCCTCCAACAGACACCCTTTGGGGCAAGTTTAACACAACAGATATAACCCAGTAGTTGGGCCAGTTCAGTTACAAACAGAATGTATCTTGTAAGGAGAGGTCTGTTGTGTTTGAGAGACTGGCTGTCATCTGGGCTTGGCTTTCCTTGGTTTCTCTATGCATACCTGCAGAAGCAGGCCACTGTATTACAGAGCCTTCAGAAGCTGTGACTGACACCAGGATCTCTGTGAGAAAGATGACCCGTAAGCCACAGGGCAGAGATTACTTGAAAGGATGCTCCCAACGACAGAAGGATAGTCAGAAGAACTCAAAGACTTGGCAACTGCATTTTCTTAGGCAGAGACAGTGAGCTTGTATGCAGGTGCATGTGTGTGTGTGTGTGTGTGTGTGTGTGTGTGTGTGTGTGTGTGTGTGTGTGAATGCCCACAGAGGAAGGAACTGCGCTGTTAAATAACCCAAGCACTCCCTGTCATTCTGTGAAAGACAACTAAAAACAAAACAAAACTATGCTAAATAACTCAATAACAGGAAACAACACAATAGAAACTAGAGAATTATGATGTGGAAAAAAAAAACCCTAAGAATCTAGAACAAAAGTGCCCGAAAAATTGATTAAAATCATGTGTAATTCTAATTGAGAATAAATACAAGGGTAGTTTTAGCCACTAAGAAAATAGAAGAAACAACCACTTGCTAGATTTTCAAAAATGTCTATAGATTTTAGTATTTTCATCTTTATATATAATCTTTATATTGCAACTTTTAATTTTTTAAGTTTTGTTGTTGTTGCTTGTTTCGTTTTTTTGTTGTTGTTTTGTTTTGTTTGAGTCATAGTCTCTCTATACAACATTGGCTGTCCTAGAATTCACTCTGTAGCCCAGGTTGGTTTCAGAGAAACCCACTCACCTCTGCCTTCTGAGTATCAGGATCAAGGTGTGCACCACCACACCTGGCTTAAAGTCAATGATAGCAGTAAGGCGCCAGAGATCAAACCTGACAACAGGTTTCAGAGAATCAAAAGTGTTATTGGTTAAAAAAAAAAAAAACCTAAAGAGTACAGATGAGCTGTGTTACAGGAGAAAGGGTACACATTTCATGTTTTACTTTAGTCAAACCAGAGAAGAGGTTTATTATTCTACTGTGAGGTAGAGATGGCATGCCATGACGAGGGATCAAAGAGCTAGTGATGGATTTTGACATACTATTTAGTAAGAACACTTCTGAAAATCATTTGTACCTGCACCTAACCTAGGTAAAGACAGGGAAGAGGCTACAGAAGTGACAATTTATCATACAAGGTGAGCCCTGGTAGAAAGTGTTAAGAGTAAGTTTCTTTGCCTCAGAGTCTAATTTATCATAATAATTTTATAATATAAAATGTGTGTGCTGAAAATTTCTTTCTCTCTCTCTCTCTCTCTCTTTCTCTCTTTCTTTCATTTGTTTGTTTGTTTGTTTGCTTTAGATACAAAATATCTCTGTGATCTTATCATAAGCTCACTCTTTTTCTGCCTATCTTTCCTTCATTCTTTTTAGCTGTTGAAGAAAGGCATTCACTGGGTGGGGTTGGGGGTCGGGAGGGATGAAGAAACACAGGCAGCAGACACAACAGCAAACACACAGAGAAAGACTCTGCAAAGCAGAGGTGGGGCTCAGGAAGCCAAAACTCCTTGAGAGTCCCTTCCTTCTTAGCTTCTTTTTTGTTTGTTTGTTTGTTTTTGTTTGTTTGGGTTTTTTGCTTTGTTTTGTTTTGTTTTGTTTTGTTTTTTTTTGAGACAGGGTTTCTCTGTATAGCCCTGGCTGTCCTGGAACTCACTTTGTAGACCAGGCTGGCCTCGAACTCAGAAATCTGCCTGCCTCTGCCTCCTGAGTGCTGGGATTAAAGGCTTGGACCACCATGCCCAGGGAGAGTCCCTTCCTTCTTAAGAGCTGGGTTGCTGAGCAGTTTTCCTCCCTTACTCTAGGGATGGTCTGCTAGAAGTCAGGCAGGATGGTTGATTGTCCCACAACAGTCGTGTGACAAGTCCTGTGCAGGCCTTCAGCTTCCATGGTGTGTGTGTGTGTGTGTGTGTGTGTGTGTGTGTGTGTGTGTGTGTGTGACAGTGGGAAACAGAAGCTTCTGAGGCCTTTGTTTCAAGCTACCAGGCTTTTGTCTCAAGTCAGGAAGTTGAGGAAGAACTTGGCCTTCCTGGAAATGTGCCACCTTTACTACCTAGCCATGGCCCTTCTCCATTTCTGCCAAGCGGGAGATTATTAACGAGGCAGCTGTGGAGAGATGGAAGGCCTGGGCTGAGCCTAGGCAGGACCACGTCTATTCATAATGATGGAGCATCATATCACCTATGTGGATGGCCAAAACGCCTGCTGACAGGGAAGCTGTCCCTTAAAAGGGTAGAAATGGAAAGTTTTGTATAATGACTTCCTTAGTTCACAAGGGAAGCTGGGAAGTAAAGTCATCCAGCAGGAAACTATTAGGGACTCTGTCTAACTCTTAGTCTCCTATTCCTCCCCTCTCAGAGGTCACCCTAAACTGTTCTTGGGGGATGTGGGGTTGATGACTGCTTTTAACTGGTTTGAGCTGACTGAGAGGCTGCAGTCAGAGTGTCTCCTGGTGGTGATGATTCAGAGCGTGAACCAGCCATTTGGTGATGCCGTGTATCTTTGGAGCTTGCTATAGAGTGTGATAGCATCTGTAACACATAGAAAGTGAGATGGCCTGCGGTCCTATGATTCCTACTGGGAGGGTTAGAAAACAGGTGGGGGAGTGGGCAATGTTGGCATTTCTTCTAGGCTACGCCCCACAGTTACCTGGCAACAGCCAGGTGTGCCTGACTCACTATAAAAGGAGCTGCTTGCCCCCCTCCTCACTCTCTTGCTCTTCTTACACTCTTCCCCTCCCCCCTCTCTCTCCACGTGCTCATGGACAACCTCTATTTCTCTCTCTCTCTCTCTCTCTCTCTCTCTCTTTCTCTCTCTCTCTCTCTCTCTGCCTTTCTCTGCCTCCATTACCTCAACCTACCTCAACTCCCCTCCTCATGCCCTAAATAAACTCTATTGTATACAATATAACCATGTGGCTGGTACCTCCAGGGGAAAGGATGCCTCAGCATGGACCCACAGAGACACACTCCCCCCCCCCCCCACTACCTTGCCTCCACCAAACATATCCCTGGCTTTTTTATAAAACACAACAGGCAAGAAAAGCAAAAAACAAACCAAAAACCAAAACATAAACAAAAAAAAAACCTCTGCAGGTTTTGTACTAGGCGTCAAGGAGATGCAACTGAAGGGCTCAAAATTAAAACCAAGCAGAACATAAAGTAAAATATCCTGGCAGCCTGGTGTTGTCCCCTTAGTCTAATAAAAAAAAAAAAAAAAAAAAAGAGATGTAATGATAACCAGAGGAGTAGGACCAGGAAATTCAATGGGTGTTGTCAGAATTGGGTTCTGTCGTGTAGTTACATTAACCAAGGTGGAGGTAAGGTCACATGGCTGCTTCCATGCTGATGAACTCATCAGCCAAGATAACAACAAACCACGTGGTTCCTTTTTCTCTGACAACGTGAACCCATTGCTGTGATAAAGTGAGCCCATGTCCCATCGGGCACAAGTCCTCATAGGATCCACCCAAGTCTCACAGACTAAACGTAGATCTTCACACCTTTTGTGAAAACAGACAAATTAATTAGCATGCATAAAAGAGGAAGCAGTTTTATGGGCTTAGCAAGGAGGCCCTGTACTGGCTGGTTGTGTGTGTATCAACTAGACCCAAGCTAGAATAATCTCAGAAAACGGAAAGGAGCCTCAGTTGAGGAAATGCCTTAGTGAGCTCCAGCTGTAAGGCAGGAAGGCCCAGCCAGATGTGAGTGGTGCCACCCCTGGGATGGTAGTCCTGGGTGCTATATGAAGGCAGCCATGGGGAGAAAGCCAGTAAGCAGCACCCCTCCATGGCTTCAGCATCAGCTCCTGTCACTAGGTTCCAGCCTGCTTGACTTCCTCTAGTGATGGAGTATGATCTAGAAGTGTAAGCCAGATAAACCCTTTCCTCCCCAACTTGCTGTTTGGCCATGGCGTTTCATTGAAGTGATAGAAACCCTGATTAAGACAGGCCCCACTTAACAAAATAATCTCATCTCAGAATGGTTATGATTATTTTTGAGGTCTTTTAGATACCTTTGAGAGAGAGATTGATTTAATCATTGTTTAATTTTAATTTAAAACAGTTGTTGGCTTGTCTCTGAGTGTTGTAGAAGAGACTGGCTAAGAGATGCAGGCGCTTTGGGAAATCCGAAGACACGGGCACTCTCTCCTAAGGGTAGAGAGTAATTTTCTAAATTTTCCTGAAATGTTTCTCCTTTAGGCACCCTGGTCACATTTCACCCTGACCAGAGTGAGGTAACATAACTGAGCCTTAGGATAACATTACAATTTTAGTTCCTGTCTATGGATTGTTAGTCACCATACGTCTTCATTGGCTTCTTAGTATACACAGACATCAGAGTTAGGAGGTCTGAGCTGGGCGTGGTGGTGCAGGCCTTTAATCCCAGCCCTCGGGAGGCAGAGGCAGGCGGATTTCTGAGTTTGAGGCCAGCCTGGTCTACAGAGTGAGTTCCAGGACAGCCAAGGCTACACAGAGAAACCCTGTCTCAAAAAACAAAACAACAAAAACAAAACAACAAAACAGAGTTAGGAGCTCTGATAGGACCTTCCTTGATTAAAAAAAAAATAAAAGGAAATTATCATCTCCATTCCAGGATGAGAGAAAGGAGTCAGCAGTTTAGCACAGACACTTTCCTGAGCTGATTTTTTTTTACCTTGATGAGTCAGTGGTCCTCAAAAGAAATCCCAAGATGAGATCCTCAAAAGTTACCATCTTCACCAGAAATTTGAAGACAAACCCCTAAAGTGATACAATCCAGGAGTCTAGAACACTTACAGGTGCATTTTTTATTGCCACACCAGGAGAGAAGTGCAGAGGACCAGGACAATGAATAGATATGTAGCAGGGGATGGGTGGGGTGACCACTAGAAAGTCCCAGATGTGAGAGGCTTCAAGACCCAATGGAGATGACATTAGCCGAAATACCCAACAGCAGGGAGCTAGAATCTGAAGAGACCATCTCCAGTAGATAGATAGGGACCCCAGTTGAGGGATAGTGTCATCTACCCATCCCAAACATTTTAACCCAGAATTGTTCCTGTCTAAAGGAATTGCAGGGACAAAAATGAAGCAGAGCCTGAAGGAAAGGCCATCCTAAGACTGCCCCACCTTGGGATTCATCCAATCTGCAGACACCAAACCTGACACTATTGCTGATGCCAAGACATTCTTGCAGATAGGAGCCTGGTATGGCTGTCCTCTGAGAGGCTCTGCCAGCTCCTGACCAATACAGATGCAAATACTCACAACCAGCTATTGGTCTGAGCCCATGGGCCCCAATGGAAGAGTTTGGGGTAGGACTGAAGGAGCTGAAGGGGATTGCAATCTCATAGGAAAAACAACAATATCAACTAACCAGAGCTCCCAGGGACTAAACCACCAACCAAAGAGTTTACACAGAGAGAATCCATGACTCCAGCTGCATATGTAGCAGAGGATGGCCTCATCTGGCATCAGTGGGAGGGGAGGCTCTTGGTCCTGTGGAGGCTTGATGTCCCAGCTTAGGGGGATGCTAGAGGGGTGAAGCAGGAGTGGGTGAGTGGGTGAAGGAGCACCCGCATAGAGACAAAGGGGAGGGGAAGGGGGATGGGATGAAGGAGGGGAAACTGGGAAAGGGAATATCATTTGACATGTAAATGATTAAAATTATTAATAAAAACATTCATTTTCTGGTTTGTTGTTTTTCTGAAGAAGATTTTCAAAGGAAGAAGCAGGTAACAAGATTTTAAGATGTTCTATTAAAAACATAATCTTTACCTATTTACTAGCTTTGTCTGGTAGAGGACTGGTGACCGCCATTTGCTCTTAGCAGCCTTTCTTCCATGGTTAGGGACAGAGGGTCCAATAGCAGCCTTTTATAGACCTGCTAGTAAGGGTTTGTTTATTCTGAAGAATTTGTCTCCAAAATTTTACCTAGAAATTCCACCTTTGAACTTTAATGTTAATTCTTGTCATTTTCTTTTTTTCCATCCCTACTTACTTTAATGCTCCAAGTTCATTGTCTTGCCCCCACTCCCCCATTCATTAACCATTTATTGAAACTTTTTGTTGTGGTGGATATTGAATCTAGGGCCTTATACTAGGCAAGGATTTTACAACTGAGTGACAAGTCCCTGTCTTCTAGGGAGTTTTACTCTTAATCCTTTAATGTTTGGTAAATAGCCATTCAAGCATCTAATAAGCTGTGTCTTTTTAAATGGTCCCTGAAGAGATTGCTTGTTTATATGTAAAACAGTTTACAGCCAAGTGTTTATTGTCAGAGTTTATTGAAAAGAATGGTGTTTCTTTGTATAAAGTTGTCCTGGGAGGCCTTACAGTGTCCTTTGTGTTAGTAGTGGTGTGTGTAGGAGTTTTAGGTCACGGGTTTTTATACTAAGTGTGAAGGCTCGGGTGGCAGACTGACTTTTCTTCGAGGTTCCAGCCTGGTACTTTACTTTATATAGCTTGTTATGTAATTGGTTATCTAATCTTTTAGAGTAGCCAAAAGAAAGGTTGTAAAAACAATGATCTTTCAACCTTGCTTTATTTTTCCAAAAACAAACTTACAGGTTAATCAGCATATCCAATGTTTCCTTCTCATTAAGTGTTTTTAAATTCTAGGAAATGTGATTTAGTCCATGCCGATTGAAAATTTATTTTAGGATTAAATTCTTGCTTTCCCACTTTCTGATACTCATCTATTTAAGCATACTTTTTTTTTGGAGATTGTCCTACAGGACATATTTTGCTCCCCCCCCCCACCTCCAATTTTCCCCCTCTCCAACTCTGTTTCAAATGTATGGCTGCTTCTTTAACCATTGTTACATATAAGTGCAACATGCTCTGTCTGTTAGTGGTTTCCCTGTATGTTAGGGCTGTCTGGGTTTGGATATTTCGTAGGGAGCTCATCCCTAGAGGATACTTACTGATTGTGCTTCTCTGGGCAGCCAGTGATTGCCTGTAGCTCTTTATCTAGGACAGTGGTTTGGTTCTCAACCTGTGGATCTTGACCCCTTTTGGGATTACCTAGGTCTGTTGAAAAAGACAGATATTTACATTAGGATTCATAACAATAGCAAGATTACAGTTATGAAGTAGTAACAGAAGTAATTTTATGGTTTGGGGTCACCACAACATAAGGAACTGTATTAAAAGGTCACATCATTAGGAAGGCTGAGAAGCACTGATCTAGGAGTTGGGTCTTGTGAGATTTCTGCCACCCAGTGGCATGTTCTCTGGTGTTGTGTGGGTTTTATTTAAGCAACCATATTTTTGAGATTTCATGGGTGCAGCTTTCCTGACATGAAAGACTCTAGTTCACTGGAGCTGTCCTAGTCTCTTGACTCCTACAATATTTCTGCTCCCTCTTCCTTGGTAGTCTTAGAGGTATTTTTTAGAGAGGAGGTTCTAGGTAGCCTTAGAGGTTGGAATTGTGTTGTAGAGGTATCGGTTATGGTTGTACAGACCACAGACAGTTGTTTCATGTAGCTGGACCAATTGTGGTTTTTGTGATGGTCTCTATTTGCTACAAAAAGAAGCTTCTTTGGTGAGGTTTGAAAGCTACACTTGGGCTGGAGAGATGGCTCAGAGGTTAAGAGCACTGACTGGTCTTCCAGAGGTCCTGAGTTCAAATCCCAGCAACCACATGGTGGCTCACAACCGTCTGAAAAGGGATCTGATGTGTGTGTCTGAAGGCAGCTACAGTGTACTCATATTCCTAAAATGAATAAATAATTCTTTTTTAAAAAGAAAGCTACACTTATCTATGAATATAGATAGGATAATTATTTGAATGCAGCAAGACATTATACCAGTTAGGAAAGTGTGTGTCTGTGTGTGTGTCTGTGTGTGTGTGTGTGTGTGTGTGTGTGTGTGTGTGTGTGATAGCAGGTTCTCATGTAGGTCTATGACTTTGCCAGCCATGGATAATTGGCTAGGTTTATAGCATCAGGAATGAATTCCTCCTATTGAGTAGGCCTTATGTCCAAATGGACAGTTATTGGTTACCCCTATGCGACAGCATCCTCGGGTATAGCTTACCATGCTGCTTATTGTGTGGTTGCTAAGCTTTCCAGCTGGGGAGTACTACTGATTGCTTTTCTTCTTTGGTATCTGGTATAGCATCTTTTGGACACTATGAGAAGTATTTTTTAGAGAGGAGGTTCTAGGTCAGATACAGCTTTCTTCCTCTAAGTCCTGTGTCTGCAGACTGGTGTCTTCAGCAATAGGGTCATAACTTCAAAGTCTGGGAGGCACCCAAGGAAAATGGCAATGGTATTTATTATTTTGAGTGAGTCTTTGATTCTCTTAGCAACTTAGAAGAAGGTTCCTGATAGTTTTTTGTTGTTGTTGTTGTTTGTTTTGTTTTAAGATAATCTATGGCTTTTGTGGAGCTTGTTATCATCCCAAGCGGCATAACTTCATTCGATATATATGACATATTTTAAGTAAACAGAAGATCCTCTATCCACTTTTGAGCTTTCTTCATGTTTTTTCCCCATCCTCCTCCTCCTTTCCAGGTATGTCCCTCCACTCCCCTTCCTAGCCTCCTATCCTATTATTCCCTCTTAAGAGTGCCACTGCCCCTGCCTGGATACTTTTTATTTTCCTGGCTTTTGCAGTGACTCCGGCACAGCTAAAGATCCATACCTATGATCTACGAACAAAAAAGAACATGCAGCATTTGCCTTTCTGGGACTGGGATAGTGGTTTCACTAAGCAGTTTAGACTTGTTACATTATATAGCTCTTGAACATTTCTCCAAAGGAAATAAAGTTAGCATATAAAAAGATGCCTGCATGTCCATATTTATGTGGTGCTATTCATAATAGCTGAAGTATCCAATCAGGTGTCCCCAATAGATGAATGGGTAAAGAAAATTAAATATATACACAATGAAGTTTCAGTCTTCCACAAAGGAGAATGGTGCTGTAACATGGCAAACCTGCAAGAAAAAGCGTGGTCTTCTTAAGGAGAAAGAGGTTATGTTCTTAAGCTATGAGGCGAATTAGTAGGTGTATGACTATGACACTGCTGCTGCTGTATGCATGTGGCATGTGTGTGGTATGTGGTGTATGTATGTCGCCTCCTATTCCAATCAGCAGAAAAGAGCGACAACACTATGTTCTTCTCAAAGCAGTTTATTCAGGAACCTTTCAATATCAGGCATGAATCTCTCTCCAGAAATCAATCTCTCCAGGAAAAAACAACAACCAACCCGCTCCCAATTGCAATCCCTTATATATCCTCTCAACCACGCCCCATCAGCCCAGTCCACGTAACAGCAGTCCATTGGCCAGAATCATCACTCGTCATATGGTCCGATCTTGCATCATGGTGCACCTGCGCAATTCACCCAGTGGATGTGGCTTATTTTCAGGTGTATGAGGAAGTCAGGTGCAAGTCATAAGACTTGGCTGCAGTCCTGGGCGCCATCTTAGGACTGCTGCCACACTCGCTCCTCACATGTGTATTTTTGTGTATATGTGCATTTATGTACACATGTGTTGAAGCCATAGTACAACCTTGGGTATCATTCTCAGGAATGTCATCCACTTGTTTTGAGACCTGTGATCTCAAAGGCTTGGAGCTCACCCCTCAGGGTAGACCAGTGGGCCAATGAGCCCACGGGAGTCTCCTGATTTCAGCCTCTCCAGTGCTAAAATTACAAGCATTTTACAGGGCCTCTAGGGATTGAATCAGAACTTTGGCTTGCAAATACTTTGCTAAATAAGCCAACCCTCCCATCTGCTTGCTATTGTTGTTATAAAAATATCTATAAATTACACTCTCATTAAAGTAAATCCAATTATTCAATTTAAACACAGCACATTGTGTTAAATTCCTATTCTTGTGTCAGAAATCAGTCATAGGAAGAGGGAAATATTAGAGAATTCAGTTGTATAAAGCACTTGTTTCCAACTCTGATACCAATTAGAAAATCTTTAAGAATATGGTGGCACACTCCTTTAATCCCAGCACTCAGGAGGCAGAGGCAGGCTGATCTCTGAGTTTGATGCTAGCCTGGTCTACAAAGCAAGTCAGGACAGGCCAGGGATACACAGAGAAACCCTGTCTTGAAAAACTCAAACAAACAGACAACAAAACCCAACAAGCTTTAGGGATGGAGAGGTGGCTCAGTGATGAATAAGCACTCATGGTCTTCCAGAGGACGGATGTTCAATTCCCAGCACCCACATGGCAGATATCTGTAACTCCTTCTCCTGGGCACATGGCACCTTCACACAAATATTCCTGCAGCCAAAACACCAGGGCAGAGAAAACATTTTTTAAAAGGAGTATTTTTTTTTTTAAAGAATGTGCTAAACATTAAAAACATAAATAAAAAACCTTTAGGTTCATGATTGTTCTTTAACTTTGGTGGTGTTACACATACCCATCATACAAGAATATCTCTTGGTGTCAAAGGATCACTAGTCATTCCAATAATGGATGTTTTCATTTTTAATACTTTGGTTAACATTTTAACTTGGTCTCCAGATCAAACACAAATAATGAGAGACTGAGAGAGACTCTCCCAGTGACAAAATGACAGTCTTTACCCCTGTGGAAAAGAAAATCAGAAAATCATGGCTCTTTTCTTTCAGGAAGTATATTATTGCTCTGTTTGTGGTTAGGAAACCATGGAAACAGTATCTGAAAACATTGCTGGAACGAGAAAACTTTAACTATTTTGGACTGATGATTTCAACTCCAACGAGAGCTGAACTGTCAGTCATCTGGAGCTAGGGTGATGATATATTTAGCGTTGAATGGATCCTGGCAACTTGTGATCAAATGACTCCCAATTAGACTTCACAACAACCTCGGGGTGTGAGTCCTCTGGGCTAGGACAAGCGTAAACATTTACACAGACCCAATGTACAGCTGCATTCTATTAGTTTACTAGTCCATGTGGAGAGACCGTGCTTATGTCTAAATTGGGAATGCCTGATAATCATACCTTGGAGTTTAATGTACTAAATTTATCTTTGAAAGGCATCTTACAGACTTATTTTCTTTATGTTATGCATTTGTGTATATATCTGTGTATGGAGATTTGCACACGATTTCTGTGCCCACAGAGTCCAGAAGCATCAGATTCCTTGGAGATGGAGTCACAGACAGTTGTGAGCTCTCTAATGTGTGTATTCAGTTATGCAATACACATTCAGATGCTGTGGAAGAGCAGTATGTGTCCTTAACTACTGGGACATCTCTAGAGCCCTTAGTACATACACATAGAGATCTTTATTGTGAAATATAGTGTGTATATTGAAATCTCAAAATGTGGGCAAAACTTTTCAAAGGAAACAACCTTCTCCCAGATCCAGGGGCACAACCTGCTTTTCATGGCAGCCCCTTCTTTACCTCCCAGAGGGAACCACTAGCCCAGGAGTTTTGCTCATTGATTTCTAATTTTGCCTCCTATTTATGCATCCTCAAGCAAAGCCATTCACTATTTCCTCCCCTCCCCCACCTCAGGTTTCTTCCTGCCCCTCTTCTTTCTGCTGCTCTTCTTGATCCTTCTCCTCTGACTTCTCTTCCTCATTAATCCCACACTGGGGGTTGACTCTAGGGTTTTGCACATGCTGGACAGACATATAGCCACTGAACTTTTATCTTGAGCCCTGTTCCTTTGTTGTTGTTGTTGTTGTTTTGTGTTTAATCTTTCTTCAATGGAATACTTTCACCACATAATAGTATTTAAATATTAGTATTTATGGAGTATCTATGATGTGGTGATACCAGGAAAGCACTGATCATCTAAACTGGCAGTAGTCAGACACAATGCTACAGTATATAGGGTTCTTCTACTCTTTTGCATGTAATAACTGAAATTTGCATGTAAGAGCAAGTTCAAGATGTAGCCTTTCTGAGCCCTGAGCTGGAGATTCGATTAATAAGCTTGTTTTTATAAATTATTTTAAAGCTGTGTTAGTTGTGTTGACCAAATGAGAAAACACGGAGTTTTATAGTACTCTGCCATGAGCTGCTCTGGGTGTTCTGTTTCAGTGTTCCATCAGTGTGTGCACAGGAGAGAAACTCAGGCTATACAGAGAAACCTTGTCTCGAAAAACAAAACAAAACAAAACAAAACAAAACAAAAACAAACCAAAAAAAAAATAGGAGAGAAACTCAAACGCAGAAAGACAAACAGACCAGCCTGTCCTCTGCCCCCAGGAACTGTCATGCTTTTCCGGTGTTTGGTGCTCAGAGAATACTGTCTTCGAGCTTCCGTCTCACAGTCTCCGGATATACTAGAGACAAGACTTCCTGGCTTGTAGGAATCCTGGAGGATAGTTTAAACCATCAGGGGCTGAAAGCGTGAGCAGAAAACGGAGAGACTGCATCATTTCTACCCCCGATTGTCATCATTTGGACAATCTGGCCTGGATATGTCTTACTTTCTCTGAGGCTATGTTCTGTAATGTGACATGAGGATTCAGATTGGTAATTTCCAACCTGAAGTTCAAGGACCATCCTAAGTTCTTATTTTAAATGTAAACTCCTAAGCCTCGTTGGACCCACCGAGCCTGGGGGCTTATGTGTTCATCCAGCTCCCATGCCTGAAAATCATGTGGAAGGTGATAAGTCCCCTTTGAGGGGAAAATTATGGGCTATAATTGGAATTTTTAGAACCTAAACATCTTTTATCACAGCTAAGTGATATCTTTGTTTCCGGGTCCTATAATTTTATCAATAAAAGTAAATGTATAGGCATTCTAATTCAAGATCCTAAATATACATTGGCTACCATTGCTATGAGTTGGCAGTGACACAGGTCTGAGGAAGTAGTTATCAGCATAGCTTGTAATTATTCAATGTGCAGAAATAGAATTAAAAATATTGCCCCAGTGGAGTTGTATTCATGTCATTAAAAACTGTTAACACAGGATAACAGCAAAAAGTGGCCTAGCATTGTAAGTGTGGTAACAGCAGACAGATAATATGCAGAGTGCTATGTAGTCTTCTTAGAAAAACCAAGTAGTTGTTTATACACTCAAAACAACCTTAACACTCAGCTCATTTAATTATAAAATATGCTAAGTATAACACCCAGCAGATTGGAGACAGTCTGCTGCCTGGTTTATTTTTACTTTGTTGCTGCATTCCTTTTTATGTTTCTCAAATTCTTTTGGGACTACTGAGGGGGCGGTGACCATGGAGCTCCTTATAATGTTCAATACCTCCCCAGGGAAGCTGTATTTCTCATTTTGAAAACATTGCTTTTTTTCCTCTTTTAAGTTACTACACAAAATAATGGCTTGATCTATAGGGCATCTTCATACATATGTGACATAATATTTTGTTGTTATTCACCCTCCAACCCCCTGATCTTTTACTTCTCTTTCTACCCAAATAGCCCCCTCTGCTATTTTTCAACATGCATCCATATTTTCCTGGCTTCACAATGTAATACAAACATCTCACTGTGGCAGAGAATGAGATAACTCCACCTGACTTCTCTTGACATATTTCACAATGTTGCTCAAGTTATTGGCTTCTCCTCCATGCACACAAGAAGACCATGGGAACCCTATGCTCCCCTAACTGACTTTGGTCATGTATTTCTGTGGTGGTTTAAATGAGAATGGCTCCCTTAAGCTCATGGGTGTCAACAGTGGGCTCTCAATTGGTGGAAGAGTTTGGGAAGGATTAGGAGGTGTGGCCTTGTTGGAGGAGGTGTAACTAACCCAGTGTATTGATACACAGTGAAAACTTTCAATGTGCTGACTAAATTTTGATAGTAAGATCTTCTGGGGAAGTTAATTATATACAAATTATTAATTAAACAAGGAGTCTAAATTTGTTGGCCTCAGTGGTTAAAGGGAAATAGGAGGAGTATATCTAGGAGAGAAGGGAGATGAGGGGTACAAGGAGTAGCAGAAGTAGGGAAAACTGTGATCAGAATATAATGTATGTAAAGAATAAAAACTAAAATTAAAAAATAAAAGTAACAGCAGGACACATATATATTTATTAGGAGGAGATTAACTTTATTGACCATTTTTGCACATACATTAAAGCATTCAGGTAAAAAGAACTAATAAGGCACACATTGGCTCCTGTATGCTTGTGTTTGTCAGCTGCCACACGAGGTGGTCAATGAACTCTCAAGAGTTTAGCAGGCTGAGGAGCGGACAAGAGCCCTAATTTGAGGTTGATTACAGACTGGAAACAAAATTTCCTCTTCCTCTGGTAGGCTGTTCAGTCTGTTCTCAGAAGAACTAATAAGCTAAGATTTGCCATCGCTGTAGAAGTCAATCTGGTCAACTCTAAGCCTCAGTAAGACCGAAGTTTTAAATCATCATAACTTAAACATACCCTATAAGAAACCTACAGATTGATGTTTTGATTGATGGGTATTGCCTTATAGTGATTTGTCAATAATTTAGCCATCAAAGTGTTCCTTCTTCATGGTTAATCTGACTTTTCCACTTCCATTTGAGACCTACTCAAAGACAGCTGTTGTTCATGTAGCCGAGCATTGCTGGGAGTTCACGGTGAGCACTGTTGCTTGCTCTTATTTTTTCATAATCAGCACATACATGAACTAGTGATTAACCTCCTTATCACTTACAGACTTATTTCCTTTCACAACTTAATCCTTTATCACCATTAGGTTATTATAGTTTTCATAGTAATTAATTTTTAACTTGCAAGATTTTACGTAATGTTTTTTGCTATAGATTAACGTCCAAATGGTTTAAAATATATCCCTAGGGAAAAGCTTGTAGTTAAAAGAACTTTCAAAAATATTTCACCAATAATCTTTGGAAATTTTAAAACAATAATGCTATTACTTTAAATATGATTCAAGAATAGGCATTTATTGTCTATTCTACTATTTTCTAAGTTTCCAATAATATACATTTAATTCTCAACTTATTGCTATTCATCACCATTACTTTTATTTGAGGAAATATTGGTTGATTCTGAAACTCTGTTGCTGTAGTTTAGCAGAGGCCAAGGTCATGCATTCAGTTCACGTGTAGTTCAATTAGCTCCACTTGCCTGGGGGCCTGCGGCACCACTTCCAACTGTCTCTAGCCATTGTGCAAATGGATGTTATTGGACCCATGAGGCACAGCCTAAAAGAATGGATGTGTGCACATCTGTAGTTATTAATGGAAAATCAATCAGAAGTCCACCCACTCTGTTAGCAGTCACTCAGGAATGTACACAAAAGTACCCTGAGAAAGAGTGCTTGCTCTTTAGACTGACGTCTTTAATTATTTATCCATGGTTTCCCTTCAAAGACAGAAGAAATAAGGATTCCTTGGGAAATTTCCCTTTATGTCTTTCCTCATCAGTAATCTGAAGTATTTTTTCTAATAATTCTTGTGGTTTTTTTTTTCAGAATGAATGACGTTTTAATTTTAGCACCATAGCAGACTCAAATTTTGCCTCTGTTTCTCTGTCCTGTTTGACAGATAACCACGTTCTCTCACGTAGTGCTGGCTCTGTCTAAGACATGATGACAAAGGCCAGATTTGACCTTGCTGGGCACCTGATCACCAAGGGTTCTTTCAGCTCTAGCAAAGTTGACGTGCCACTCTCAATGATACTTTCGTTGATTGCAGCTGCATGGGTTACATGTAGACCAGTGTGAGTTAACTCACGGACATTTCAATGGCACAGTGAAGGCTGACGATGGGAAGTCTGTCATCAAAGGAAAGCTCAACACTATCTTCCAGGAGCAAGATCCCATCAATATCCAGTAGGGTGCTGCTGGTACTGTTTACATTGTGAGGTCCAGTGGTGTCTTACTTACAATGGGGAGAGCTAGGGATCACTTGAAGCTACAAGAGTCATCTTTGCTCCTTTTCCTAATGTTTCCATGTTTTGGAAGTATGGAAGAAATTCAATAACTTCTTCCAGATTATCTGTAATGTCTTCAGTACCACTAACCACTTAGCTCCTCTAGCCAAAGTCACTCAAGGTGACAAACTAGGCATTGTAGAGGGATTCATGACTACAATCCACTGTACCACTCTCACCCAGAAGACTGTGGATGGCCCCTGTTGGAAAATGTAGCACAAGGGCTAATATGTTACGAGAAAAATTATCCATGTACCCACCAGTGTTGCTAAGGCTGAGGGCCAGGCCATTGCTGAGCTGAATGGAAAACTCTATGGCTTGCTTTTTTGTGAACCCATCCCTAGTGCATCAGTGGTTGATCTGACTTGCTTGTTTGGGAGAAAAGTGCTAAAAAATATCATGACATCAAGAGGTAGTGAGGCAGGCTTTGGAGAGATCCAAAAGGACAACTTGAACTTCTCTGAGAACCAGGCTGCCTCCCGTGACACTGATAGTAACATCCAACTCCTTTGCTGGAACTTGAATTGCCCCCATGACTACTTTGTCACCTTTTACTTCCTGATATGATGATGAGTTTGCCTACTCCATAGTTCCGATGGCCTTCCAAGAACAAGACCAACTTGGGCTGGTGGCCTCATCAAGAACACAAGAAGAGGACGAGAGGTCCTTATGCTGGAGAGTCTCTTGTTCTGTCTCAGTCTTTCCACCACACTGAGACTCTCTGGAGGGGAGGAGGAACTTGAGTCCTAATATTTCATGTGCCATCTGTAAATTCTATCATACTTAGCATATACCCCCATTTTCACCTCACTAGAGTACCTTCTACTATGTTTCTGTAAGTCTCATGGAAACAAATATAATCTTATCTTTTGCCTTTGGAACATTTTAGATTAGGTCACAATTTGGAAAGCCTTGAGAGACTTGGCACATAAACAAGTAACTTTCTCATTATTCTTTTCCCCACCTTATCTTACCTCTAAAAAATGTTTGAAAATGTAATTAGTATGGGAAAAAAATCTTAGTGTGGCGTTAGAAATTCCACGTAGTGAGAAATATCTCAAGGGCTAGGGTTAGGATTAGGGTTGGAGTGAAATAATTAAAAAATAACAAGATGGAAAGTATTTGAAAGATTTATTTTTTAATTAAAATCATGTGTCTATCTCCGTGTGTGTGTGTGTGTGTGTGTGTGTGTGTGTGTGTGTGCAGGCTCATGTGTGCATGCCTGTGTGAATAATGGCATAGGGACCTTTTATTAATTATGTAAGCTTGGCCTTAGCTAGCTTGTTCTCAACTAGCTGGTATGACTTAAATGAACCCATTTGTATTAATCTATGTTCTACCATGTGCCTCTTTAACTCTCTTCAATAACTAGCATCAGTTTCTTCCTCTGAGTGCCCATGGTGCATCCCCACCTCTGACTCTTTCTCAGAGTTCCTATCTCTGCAGGATGTCCAGCCTATCCCCTCCTGTCTAGCTATTGGTTGGCCATCATTTTGTTAAACCAATCAGAAGGTGCCGAAGGCAGGTGAGGTAGGACAGAGATACATTTTCACACCATGTACAAATAGATTCTCCCAACATGTGTGTATGTCCATGGGTATAATGGCTGTGGTGGTCAGAAGAAGGGAGATCTCTGGAGCCCCCTAAAGATCCGGGAGCTGAGAACTTGGCTCCTCTGGAAGAGCCCCAACCTCTTTTATGTAAGGAGCCATCTCTTTAGCCCTGAAAAAGTTTGGGTATTTTAATTTTTGACTGTGGTTTAACAGGCCATCTGTCATTTGTTGTTTCGTGTTTGTTCACAGAGAATTTATTTCATTTGTGTCACCCAAGACTGGAAGTCCGCAAACAAGAATCCTATGTCATTATCTTTGTTTCTGCTTACTCTCTCAAGAGCTTTCTGACAGAGACATCTTTTCAGGTTTTATCAATATTGGAGGGGAAAGCTTAGGATATTTCGTTTTCTGTTTTTGTTCTTGTTTGTTTGTTTGTTTGTTTTGGCTGAGAATTGACCTCCAAAGAAATCCTGACTTCACTCAGACAGGTCTCATGGCTTCTCATCTTAATGCACCACTGGTATTAGAGACTTGCAAAAACACTGTGTCAGAACCTGGTAGTACAAATTTCCAAGCCTTAACCCATTCCTCCCATACTTAACAAGATGGCTAACTGATACATTGTATTCTTGCTTTTCCCAGATTATCGTATTTTCAAGTTATTATTAATATATTTTCTATATAATTAAGAAATCCTAGTCTACTTTTGTTTCAATAACTGAATATGACAGACTGTATAATTTATAAAAAACTGAAGTCTACAAAGCTCATGGTTCTAGGGGCTGCGAAGAATGTGGCATTGACTGAGAGCCCTTTTCTTGCATCATAACATGGAGGAGGGTTGCATGATGACAAAAAGCAAAGAAGCCAGAAGAAGCTGGGTTCTATAGCAAAGCCACTCCCAGGAGAACTCATTAATCCACGAATGGCTTAGTCCATTCCCGAGAGGGCTTTGCTCTAATGATGTAATCACTTCCCAAAGGTCGGAGCTCTCAAATACTATTGACTTTGATAATGAACTTTCTGACGTATGAATTGGGGAATACTTTCAAACCATAGCAACTGTGTAACTTATTCATGAATATATTCCTGCTGAAAACAAAACAAAACAAAACAAAAACCAGCCATTTAAAATAAAGCCCGAGTTTTCTCTGACCAATTACATCCTCTGGTAGCCTCTCTAGAAGCAAGCAGCTTTTAGTAATGTGCCTTTTAAGAACCCTTTTTGTGCACTCATGGCCCTGAGTATGTGGCATACACATACTGCTATATAGACTGTGTGGATGTGCAGTTTAGCATGCATTGTAACACCCTTATCTACATCTTAGATATTTTCTCACTTAGAATAGCTATTAGTTGAATTCTGCCTCATTCAGTCAAATGTCTCTGTGGAATTGGTCCTGCTCCAGACTCTGTTCCCTTTAGCAGGTTCTAACGCGTTTCTGCTGATAGCCCTTTCTATCTCCTTTATACTTCCGACCCACAGTATAACACGCAGAACTCCCACTCACTTCTTGTCAAAGAACACATTCTAGTCTCAGCTAGGAAATTAGTGATGAGTCAGATAGAATTGGTGGCCAGGGAAATTGTCTTTTCTCTGAATTTTCATTCTCAGTTTGGTGGACATCATTCTAGTTTCAAGTGTCAAAGGAAACCATCTAGTGTTTTGTTGTTGTTGTTTTAAAAACATAAGCTGTAATATTTTAACTTTCTTTCCTTTTATTGGGTTTCCATTTAAAAAAAAAAAGATTTCTTTATTATTTTTGTTTATGTGTATTCCTGGCCTGCTGCAAAAACAGTAAACCCTCTCAATTGCTGAGCTATCAGGGCCTTTTCTTCCCTTTCTTTCTTTCTTTCTTTCTTTCTTTCTTTCTTTCTTTCTTTCTTTCAAGATTTATTTATTATTATATGTAAGTACACTGTAGCTGTTTTCAGACACACCAGAAGAGGGCATCAGATCTCATTATGGATGGTTTGAGCCACCATGTGGTTGCTGGGATTTGAACTCAAGACCTCTGGAAAAGCAGTCATTGCTCTTAATCGCTGAGCCATCTCTCCAGCCCCTTTCTTCCCTTTCTTAAAGTTACAGAGGGCTGACTGGAAAAGAGTATAAAAACCAAAAGACTTTGGGTTAAATCTATTTTCTCATGTATGACATCCAAAGGAAATGTGACAAATGAAGAATGGAAAATAAAACTGTATTTTTAAAAGTTTATTTAAATTAACTAACTAATATATATAATATATCTGCGTGTGCGCACACACACACACACATTTTGAGACAGGGTCTTACTATATAGTCTTAGCTGACTTGGAACTTACTATATAGACCTGGCTGACCTGGACCTCAAATAGATCTACCTGCTTCTGCCTCTGAATGCTGGGATTGAGGACATGTACCATCACAACAGGCTTAATATTCCTGCATGTTTCTGTATGTGCATACTTGCATTAATGTATTGCAATGCATGCTCAGGTGTATGTGTCTATGTACTGTGGAGGCCAGAAAAAGATTGTCAGATCTCTCAGGGCTGAAGTCACAGGCATTTGCAGGACACTTGGCTTATTATGTGGATGCTGAGATCTGCTTTTGAAAAACAACCAACCAACCAAACAACAATAACAACATCTAAACACACAGAAAGAAATGAAAAGATATACCATGGAATAAGAAATATATTTGTAAATCATGTACTGGTCAGACACATGTAAAAATATATAGAGGGCTACAAAATAATAAGACAATGCAAGAGTAAGCAAGCAAAGGCTTCCAATGGGCATTTATGCACAGAAAATAGACAAATAGTGCACATAAAAAGAGGATCAATATTATCTGCCATTAAGGATATGCAGATTAAAGGCTTAGTGACATATACCAGTGATCTTGTAGCACCTATGCAGCATATTAGGAGAAGCTTGTTATGAGCTAATTTTGTTGCACAAACAGCACAGTGTGTTTATATAAACACAGATAGTAAGGGCCAGCCACCCCACATGGCTTCTTGATGCAGCTGAGAGACTCGTTAAACCAGACTGGTATGAGGTTGCTGCTATTATTATACTGTTGAGGTTTGGTCTTTGCTATGCTATAGACTGGTTGCTCCCAGTGACCATACCATAGACCCAGGTAATGCTATGTGACCTTGCCCCCCAAGGTATTCCTGATTGGTGAATAGAGATGCTGACAGCCAATCGCTGGGCAGAAAAGATATAGGCAAAGTTTAGGGTTCCCTGGGATTGCAGAAGAACCACAAGAGGGAAGAAAAAGGTGGAGAGAGGAGAAGCTGCCCTGGGGTAAGAATCTTAGAATAATGGCCATGTGGGCTAAGAGCAGCCAAGATGAAACATGGCAAATTATATAGTGGGATTGATTACTGACTGGGAAATAGACATAGTAGCATAGAGGATAGATAGCTGCCCAGCTCTTGTGCTGATTAAGTCTTACTATAAATATAAAGGCTGTGTGTGTGTTTTATCTGGGAACTAAATGGTTAATGGTGGGGTAGAAACCCCAGATTGAGATTAAATATTTTTACAATATTATACAGCATATTGCCTGTTTCCAGTAACTGAAATAGAAGGAATACACTCTTCACTAACATGGAAAGTAGAGTATACTAAACACAGAAACCATCAACAAAATTGTTTGGTACCATTATCAGGTATACAGTTTTACAGATGGGCAGTGCAGTAGGTTCATTTGCATGAATAATGATTGACCCGAGCTGTTAAAATTGCTAAGGTCCAATTAAATTATAGTTTTTAGCTTTGTTATAATTTTACAGGGCCACCAACGCATGTGGTGTCTATTGTTAGCCTAAATGCTATTATTCTTCAGTGTGGGACTACATTTCACACCATTTATGCTGGTCATAAAGAAACAAACACACAGGGAGTGTGGTGGAACACAGTTTGAATCCCCACACTCAGGAGGTAGCTGCAGGTTGACCTGTGAGTTCAAGGCCATCTTGGTCTACATAGTGAGTTCCAGACCAGCTGACACTACAGAGTGAGATCCTTTCTCAAAACAAAACAAAACTCTCCCCCACTCCAAATTCCACAAACAAACAAACAAACAAACAAACCACACTCCAGCCCAGAAAACTGTTGACAAGCAGAGAGTAGGTTTGGTACCACTGGTAAGAACATAGCATTATGGCGTGCCTACAAAGACCTACTAAGTTCCTTATGCCTTAGACATAGAATTCCCAAGAATCCATGGAGTTTGCTTGTAGGAATTGGAAGCCTAAATAGCTGCAGTACCCACCACTCTAAATAATAGCATTTAGGCTAACAATAGATGCCACATGTGTTGGTGGTCCTGTGAAATCATAACAACGTTAACAACTATCACTAGTTATGCCTTAGCCATTTTAACAGCTCGGGGCAGTGCATTACACACATACTTGCAGTATTACCTGAATGAACCTACTGTGCTGCCCGTCTGTAAAACTGCATACAACGTCATTTCCCTGGGACAGGGCCAGTAGATATGGGCCTACAAGAGTGTTGATGGCTGCCAAGAACATAAATCTTCGTTGTATAATAATGTACATATTTTACATTCCCCCTTTAAGGAATGTCTTCCTTGTTAATGTTGTTGACTCTATGAAAATTAGACAGCACAAATCCAGGAGGTGAAGGTACAGCTAATGCCTTAGCAAAATGGTAAATGCTGGAACATTCAGGACAGCCCTTAAGGCTGTGGGAAAAAAAACCTCTAAAAACATAAGTCCAAAATATATATAATTTCTCAACTATGCAAAATATAAGGATGCAATATGAATTATGAGGGGCTTCATGAATCTAAAGGAACAAAAGCAGCTGCAGTAATAAGCCAGCTTGTCAGAAAGATACAAAGGCAGGCGATTCCTGAGTTCAAGGTCAGTACGAGACATAGCAAGTCCAGGCCAGAAGTAAAAGTGGTGATTTCAGGATGCAGTCCTACCAGCTAGACCTCGGTGCTTGACGGAGGCAGGCAGATCTCGGGATTCTCTTTCAATGTTAAAAGAAAAAGTGTGCTTGCTGTCTCCTAAGAATTAAGGGTTCTAGATGCTGATTCTTAGGATAATCAAAAGGAAACCTGAAGTAAATGACTGGATTGATACCTAAATAAAAAACTGGGCTTTCGGTGTGTATGAGATGAGTTAGCAGAAAGCGATATCAGCTCTTCTTTAGAATTTTCTCTGATGAGAGCTGAGCTGTCTAAAAATCTCTAGAGAGCAAAAACAGCTCTTCAAGGATTTTTTCTAACAGCATTTCTGACTTGGTCAGAAGAGCCAACAACTTTTTTATAGCATCTTGTTGCAGTAATTCTCCAACCCAAGTAAGCCCCGGGCAATGAAAACACAACTCAGTTAATATGAATGAACGCTGTGCGCCTAGATTGGGCAGATCTACTGTTACACTACCATCTTCCACATCTGTGAGACCCCTTAGAACTTGTGGTTTCTCCTGGCCATGCGCTTCTGCTCCACTTTCCTTCCTCCTCCTCCTCTGTCCTCCCCCCTCTCTCCCCTCCTCCTCCTCTTTCTCAACTCTCTTCCACCTTCTCTTACTCTGCCCAATCACTGGCTCTAGCCTTTACTTTACAAATTAAGGTGGGAAGAAGGTTTATAGGAAATCACCTGCATGCTGACTCATTCCTTGTTCAAAACCCCTTACAGGAGAACAGAATTAGCATCAAATTATAAATGGCCTCAGAGCTATCCACCACAGACAGCATCTTTTCTGCCTTGGGTCAGAAAAATCCATGAGCTAACCAGATAGCTTTCAGAATTTTTACTAGCAGAGAGAGCTGTCTCAACCAGAGAGTTTTTAGAATAGCAAGAAAAAGCTGTCTAGAGCATAGCAGGACACACGGAGACAGCAGAACCTCAGTTGCCAGCCTGGACCCACAGTTTGACCTAGAGTCAAACCCCTCAATAAGCTCTCTCCAAGCCAAGGCTGGTCCGTGGCAAACAGGTAATCGAATGTCAGTGTTCACGCCGGCATAATTCACAGTACCAAAAGGGTAGAGAGCAGCCTAAATATCAATTAACTGTTGAATGCAAAAAGGTATATAGTCTACTGGAGTGTTTTCACCTATGAAACAATGTGAGGTTGTCACGTGATACAACGTAGGTAAACCTTGAGAACATGCTGAGTGAATGAAGCCAGTCACAAAAGACAATGCATTATATGATTTCATTTATGTGAGACCTCCATAATAGAAAAAAAGAACATTGACTTACAAAGTAAGTGACTTACATGGCTGCTTCATGTGTGTGTGTGTGTGTGTGTGTGTGAATAGATATTGAAGGTGAAAGAATACAGACTTTTAAAAAAGTGGATTAGAAATACTTTAAAATTAAAATGTGGTCACAGGCTTACAACTTGCTGTATGTTCGAAAACTGCATTGTGCAGTTTCAGTGGTGAAATAATACATACGTTTTTTTTTTTTGTTTTTTGTTTTTCTCAATAAAGTTGTTTCTATGTTGGCAGCGAAAATTAGCATGGTGATTTATACTTAACTTACTAAATTTAAAGGAATTTTAATTGTTTAATTGGAGTCCACATGTTCTCTTTCTTTCTCTCTTCTTTTTTCTTTCTTCAGTTTTTGAACGGAGAGAAGAGTATTCCATTAATATCAGCAATACCATTGCTTACCAGCTCAGAGAAGAGCCAGTGAGTGCAGAGGGAAGATGCCCCATCTTTCTTTCCCCAACCAGCCTGGACCTGAGCAACAGGACCCTGGCAGCATGGGTGTCCCTCAGCGAAGAGGAGGGGAGAGGCTGGATCCCAAGCTGGAAACGTAGAGAAGAGAATGGCACACTGCGAGGCGCCTGGCAGTGAGAGGGACATCGAGGGCTGAGGAGCCACGGTGTAGTTCGTCAGCGCTAAACACGCCCTCGGTTCTGCGCAGGATGGGGTCGTCAGCTGAGTCGTAGGGATGCAGGGATGCTCCTCAGACAGGATCCCACGGACAGCTGGAACGGGCTCCTGCCAGGCATCAAGGGCGTGCTTTACCCGCTCCATGGTGTGCTGGTTGAGGAGACCGATGCTTTAGAAACTGTCTGAAAATGTCTTCGATCTCACTGATGGTCAGACCCTTCTCATCACCATTGGCCAGGCAGAGTGCTCTCCAAACACCTCATTTCTGTGTTTCCAATTTATACCCAACTACCCTGTAGGTGTATTCTCCATAGTTGCATGCATTTGAAATTTATGCATACACATACATAAAGGGGTACCATGGGCTTTAGTATTTATAGTTCTTCCTGTTACTATTCTTTTGTAAAGTTTATTATACACTATATACTATACATTATATATTATATACTATATATTACAGTAAAAATAGATAAATTTAAGAGAAAACATTTTATTTTTTACCATGAATTTTCTTCCTTATTCGCATACATGCTAAATTATAAAATTCTACTATCCTAAATTTTCTTGGGGGAAAGTTAAATCTGGGATAAGGAAAATTTTCTTATTAATTCTTATTTTCTTTGACTCAAGGTACTATACATTTTTTTTTTTTTGATGTCTACAATACCCACAGGAGTTTGTGTGTTGTTTAACATTGCTTTTTAAAAACGTCTTTTATGTTTTCTTTATAATACAATTATATCATTTCCCCTTCCCTTTCTTCCTTTCAAACCTCTCCTTGCTCTGTTTCAAATTCATGGTCTCTTTGTTCATGGATTGTTATGTATACACATGTATATCTATATACATATGCATTCTTACATGCACAAATACCACTTGCCCAGTCTGTATAATGTCACTTGTGCATATGTTTTTCAGGGCTGACTATTTGGTATTGGATAACCAGTCAGTGTGCTCTTCCCTGGGGAAGAAGCAATTTCTCCTCTCTCAGTGCTGTTCCCTAGTTGCCTGTAGTTCTTTGTGTAGGTTTGAGAGCGGCATCTTTTAACACTCATTTAGATTGGTGAGTCTCCAAGTCTATGCCATCTAGTGGTAACACTGGAGAATTGCTGGTTCCTTAATGAGAGAGTTGATACACAGATGCTGGTAGATGTCTAAGAAATGCTAAGAACCATCAATAAATTAATGATTAAACTTTATGAAATATGTGCTTAAATACAACTTTATGAATTTTTCAGCCATTTTGAAAATGTTGGCTGCCTGAAATACAAAATGGGGGAATGCAAGACATTGATTTATTACTAGTTCTGAAGTGCTTATAATTCATGTTTCTACAGAAGAAAACTCAAGAATCTGGTTATTTTTTTCAGTAATAATACAAATATTCAATTTTAAGTTGCTACATACACGTATGAAATGATGGTCACTGTTTTAAATTAAGCTTTAATGAGTTGAAGACAGTTTGAAATAGTGATGTCTCTCTGTACCATGTTTATGTGATGGATAAAATTCTGTCTGTCACATTCAAAGTCGAGAAGAGTCCAATGGTATTAATGTATTTACTGGTAACCTAGCACCTATTGGTGCTATCTTAAAATTCTGTTAAAGTAAGAATGTTATATTTCACAATAAGCTACACTTACTTCAGAATAATCTACTTTGATACAATTGACAACATAAAATTTGATGCAATCAGCTAGTTAAAATCAGTGACAGAAAAGAACAACTTTATTAAAAGTGGAAAATTAATATAATCTACAGTTCCCCCTGTTTCCTCCTTCCAGTCGCACTGCTGTAGATGCTGATGGAGGAACAAATCACTGTGTGTTGTCAGGGTCGCTGCTTCTCAGACTTGCCCATTCCGAGGCATTTAGCTTCTTGTTTAGGCTGCCCTCTGTGCTCTGTAAGGCAGTCATGATGAGACTCCCTGGTCAGACTCTCTCTTACACCTTTCATTGGTACATTAATAGATTAAAATGATATTAAGCAAAATTATAAAAGTCTATTTTAATTCTAATATTAAAACCAAACTAAAGGCTAGCAGACATGAAAAAATGATGAACGTCATTTAATATTGAGGAATGAACTTTAAAATAAGAATGAAATATCATTTCCAAAAAGGATGGAGGATGGTCAATTTAAAGGGTAAAACCAGATACAATTGTTTAAAAGAGAGAGAGATGAGGGGATTTTTTTTTTCTGGTGGACTTTATTTTATCTCACTTCTTAGTAGAAGTTAATTTACCTTTAGAACAATTTTGGGGATGGGCTCAGCCTCTTCAGTAATTCAGGTGAAGATTTTAATAAACCAACTTCTGGATACTCAGTTGCTGGACTTGTATTCAATTGAGCCAAAAAAAAAAAAAACGTTATTATTACGGATGAATTTAGAAAGGATAAGCTGAAAATTAAAGGGCAGTGGCCTGCTGGGAAGCTCTTTTTCTAATAGACTAATGACCATATATATGCGTGTTCCTAAGCCATTAGGCTGTTTATTCTTAGTAGGGCTCTATGGTGATGGGAGATGAACCAGGGTCAAATTCTACCATGTTTACCGAAGAAAGAGGACAAGTTTATCCCCTTTATTTCTGGGGCAGTTTATTTCTGGGCATTCTGAAGGAAAAGATCCCCCTTTGTATTTTCTTAGCAAATTTCTACTCATGGTCATAGGATTTAGGGAGAAGGCTACTATTGAAAACCCCTTGCCAATGTCCATACCCAGACACTATATCTTCTTTCCCTATTTTCTCAGCTTGTGTGCAATTTGCACATCTTAAATGCTACTAAATAGAAATTGTCTAATTGTGATGAATTTTCATCAAAACATTTCTGGTCATTTACATGGGAAATAACAGTTTGCCTTTAGCTCTAGCATGCGCGCGCGCACACGCACACACACACACACACACACACACACACACTCATCTTGGAAAGCAAAGCAGAACACACTAGAACTGCAGAGAAAGTGAAATGCTACACCTTATACTGTGAATCTACAGCTTCCTTGGAGACTTAAAAAACAACGTAAGGGCATGGTTTTCTGGTCTAAACAGAAAGGAAGCAGATTTCTAAAGTTGTCTTTGAGTATGTTCGTTATTCACCAGATGACGAAAAAGATTTAGAACAATTCCCAAGTGCTGACGAAGGAGGTAGGAGGGACCAGGAGAGCACGTTATTTCTGGAGCAAAACCAAAGCACTCAGCGGGAAGAGGTGTCTACATTTTAAAGAAACTCTTAGTCTGGAAGAGAAAGAACCAAGTCATAGGTTTTGAGTAAGACACAAACCCAGGACTCCTGCCCAAGACGGATCTGCTATGGTAGTTACAGGCTGGTAACAGTAGGGGGCAGCAGAGAGCTACTGGTGTGCATGGTTGAGAGGCTATCAGGAAAGTCAGTGAGGCTAATGAATGTGTGGAGAGGCTAAGTAAGTGGCTTTGACCTTCAGGAGGCATGACTAGAGTTCTTGTCCTAAAAGATCACCCAAAGCAGCATTAGTCTGGCTGTGCAGTGAATGGCTCAGGTTCTAAGAGACACACCAGGATTTCCATTTTTCCCCACTAGACTTTCATACCTATTCAATGACATGAAGTCTATACTATTCTCAGTTATGTGAGTAGTGACAAGCAAGCCTTTGCCTTTCCACAGGTTGCACGTGCACTAGTCTTTCAACATTGTCTATCTTTAGGCGTCAGTGTCATGCCTGGCATTGATTTCCGTGCAACTTGTGGACTTGCATTTGATATAAAGACAGCTTCAGGAGAACACGGGGCAGTTCGAGTACTCTGAATGAAACTTTCCCATTGCTTCTGGGCAACACTTTTGTTCCTGGATGTGTGATGGGCAAGAACACCACAGACCAAGAACAAATCCAAGCTCGTGGGCTAAGGTAGTGCTAGCTAAGAAGTAAACAGTGCTATAGTGCTAGGAAGAGAGGACTTAGTCTTCTTGTCTTTAGTACTTATTAGCTAAGTAGATCTATGGCTTCACTTTGTCTGCCAGAAGTATGCTTGAAATCAAAGGAGAGTCAAATCCATGCAGGTGGTAGCTGGCAGGTTGTTGAATGCTCTTATTGTTTATCTGAGTCTACTAACAGTGATGCTCTTGAACCAGGTTCTGCTGACTCTATAGCTGATTGTAAACATTTTTATTATTTTACGTTGGTAGCTTCAACGAGGACACGAGGGAAGTATACCACAGAAACTTGTCCTAAAAATAACTAAGCTGTGTATGCCTATGTTTTCTCTATCCTTGAGTAATGGCTGCTAAACATCCTTGAGTAATGGCTGTTAAACATTGGCCAATGCATGCATGCATACACACACACACACACACACATATTCTTGCACACACACACACACACACACACACACACACACACACACGACTAAACACAGCTCCTAATCTGATGTGAATGTTAGGCAATAACACTCCCTCAACCATTGCCATGCCTTCTCTCATTGAAGTCCTTTAGTAGAGTCTCCAAGGCTGTCAAGTATCATTAAAAGTGAAAAACGACTATTTTCTTATCTTTTGACTTTCTGGGTGTTTCTTCCCCTGCAAGTGGATTTCCCCGACAAGCCGAATGCTCTCCATCATAGATCTCAGTTAGAGCTGGCTGCGTGACACAGAGGTCTTGGTCAGGGCTGTAGCTAAGCAAAGAGAGCAGGAGGAGTCAGGAAGAGCAGCCCACTAAGCAGCATTTCCTCTATGGTCTCTACTTCCTGGACCTCACCTTGTAGATCAGGATAGCCTTGAATCCAGAGGCCCACGTCCGCCTTCCAGGTATCGGGATTAAGGGAGTACACCACCACGTCACCTCTTGAATACTGGTCACTGAGTTTTGATTTTACCTGATAGACACATGTGTGCAGTTCTTTTTAGAGCTTCAAGGAGGATTTGGAAAACTAGATATTGTTGCCAACAACAACAAAAAAAATTGGGTGAAATTTGAAAGATTGCATAGAATTGTAATTGTAGTGTAATTGTAGTGGTCTTGAAGCCTTTCAGGTACACACATGCTTGCAACCCATGCTATGTATGCATGGTGCTGAGTCACTGAAAGGTCTTAAGGCTTTAAACTTGGAGTTCACAAGATGAAGATAATACCTGAAAGGCAGTTTACCATAGCCTGTGATGGGCAGATACAAAATATTAAAATATTAAAATATTAAAGGAAGAACAGAAGGGCTTACTTAGGTACCGAATGCATGGAGAACCACCTGGTTATTATTCAGGATTATTTATTCATTTCACATCCTGATCACTGAACTCCCTCCTCCAGGTTCCCCCTCCCCCAGTCCCTCCTCCCATCCTCCTCCCCTTCTCCTCTGATATTTAGTTATCTTAAAGCAACACTTGAAGATACTAAAATCTAGCCAGTTGATGGGTCAATGGATGCCAGAGTGCTGCTCTTTTTTTTTTTTTAAAGACACGTGCGCGTGTGCACACACATATATTTGGTATTTATAAATCTGTATATTGATTAAATTTTCAAGAACATTAAGCTTGCAAGCTTGCATGTCTACACATCTTCTAATTTGGTAGTTACAGTCTAAAATCTTGGTGAGAGGGAAAAGAGACAGAAGGGAAAGAGATCTTACAACCTACCAACATTCTGGAGCTGGTACATTTCTTTGTATTCCGTTTCCCACTTTCTATTTCCTTAATGCAAAGCAGAGAGCACACTTTTCTGGAAGCTATATCTTTCCCAACTACTTTTTTTTTCCTTCAAATTCTTTATCCCCCCACCCCACCCCCTCAATTCATTTGATGCTCGGCTCAAACAGATCACCTTCTTGGAAAACCTGTGAATAATGCTGTTGGATTTCTATTCAATTCAGGTTGGGGAACGCTCCCAAACTTCCTGAGTGGCCAGTCTGAGTTTGCAATAATGCTAGTGTGCAGGAAGCATGAAGAACTGTGCCTAGGAGTGCACGAAAAGCATGCAAGATTTAGAATATATCGGGCTCACCATAAATTAAGAATAGGTATTATGTGCGCTCTGTGGGGGATAAAGCTGAATAAATTTAAGCGTGAGAGAGATTAATAGAAACTCAGTCACTTGGAAATTCCTTTGATTACACCTCTGTTAGGGAGTAGGCAAAAAACGGTCTGTGTTTCTTAATTTAATAGGTTTCCTGAAACTTTTCATAATTTCTCTAATTACCCTCTCAGGTTTTGTCATATGCTCTTGTCTCTGAGCAAGGGTTCCTTCAAAAACATGTTTTTGTTCTTTTGTTTTTTGTTTTCATTTGCACAATTAATCTTAACCTTTCGTCTCTACATGGAAACAGATCTGTTTTTCTCCCGTTCCTTCCGTTGCCAAGTCTCTTTCCTGGTTCCTTCTCACGCAGTTACATGGAAGTCCATATGAGGTCATCATTATACGTTCACAGAATCGGTCTATCCTCCTGTTCTCTGGCCAGAGGTTTCCAGTGTAGCCTGATTTTTGTCTTCTCTGCCTTATCTAGGCTTATTGCATAGACCACAATGGAACAGATTAAACTCACAGTCATTTGCTGAGGACTCTCTCCCCCAGGAGTCCTGGGGGCCTTGAAAATTCATACACTTCACATCTTCAGTAGAATCTGTTCTCATAACTTTTATTTATTTATTTTTTGGATTGGATATTTTCTTTATTTACGTTTCAAATGTTTTCCTCTTTCCAGGTTTCCCCTTTAGAACCCCTCTATCCTATCCCTCCTCCCCTTGCCTCTATGAGGGTGCTCTCCTACCCACCCACATTCTCATAGCTTTGAAGGAATGAAAGAGCAGTCAGTCTGTCATGGGCACAGTCCATGACCTTCGGTCTGTGTGTGGCTAGCACTTTGCAAGATGACGGCTTAAGCACCGAACTGAATACAGGATCCGAGGTAACAAACTGGCCTAGGCTGGCCCGGGGTTTTTAAATATTCAGAGGAACCCAAGGAGCTATGAGAAGTACCTGGGATGGATGGGGAAAGTTAACAGAGTGCTCAGAAGATACTGGGAACAAAGAAAGCCATTTCCTTTTTTCTACTCTACTGTGTTCAAAAGTATCCAAGAAAGCCTCATTATTTTTTATATAATTGGATATAAATAAAAATGAGTAACATTTGGTAGTTTTTGAAATCTAAGCTACTCAGGGAGATAAGAATAAAGAAAATTATTTTTGAATAAATTTAAAATGTCTTTATTTCAGTTTATAAAATAGAGACAGAAAAAAAGAAAGGAAAAAAAGATAAGTAACAATAACACACACACACACACACACACAAATCCAGAACAAAACAAACTGAGAGACCTTGAGAGATAATATGATCAAAATACATTATATGAAAAAAAATCAAATACAAATTAAAAAAAATGGGAAAGGGGATTTTACCGTATTTTAAATTCAACTAGAAGGCTGAACTTCTGAAAATAATTGCGGTTTGGTAAATGTCTTCCAGGAGTTCTATGAACATTGTTGTAATTAGGTTAATCTGTTTATTCCTTTTGGAGCGTTGCAGTCAGCACGAATCAGCTCGTAATAAAGTGTATACCACATCCAAAGAAAGCGGCCTTTAATGTACCCTCATTGACTTCCCAAGTGAAATTTTCAAATTCTTGTAAGTTCTCTTCAGTTTCAACTTCTAGGGACTTGAACATGAATTATGGTTCAAAGATAGAGTTTGCTGAATAATATATGCCCATGGATCATTAAAAAAAGCTCTTCCTTATGGAAGAAACACTTTAGATATGAAGAAAATGTCTGATACAATGTAGCAATTTAGAATGTGTCTGGGATTTCACCTTAACGTTCATCTTCCCTGTCATCTCCTGCCCTCGGGAAGCTGCTTTGTTTTAATAGAACCTCTGGAGAAAATGATTTCAACATTTCATAGTTTAAACATCCTTCCGACCACAATTAGACCTGGGTAGTGTTAATCACATTGAAAGTTTTCATTTTATTATTACTGTATTTTCATTCTCTCTCTCTCTCTCTCTCCTTATACACAAAAGCATCAACATCAACGTTATAAACATGAACTTGGCCCAGGTGTAATACATGTTTATACAGTACTGGATTTAAACTAGGTTAAATGTATTTAGTGCTCATAATTTTGTTGTGATACAAACATTCAAAACCCTTTCTGCTGTGTTTATTTTTTGTGGTAATTCCACGCTGTAGCTGTTATTGTGTGTTATGGCTTGGAAATAAATGCTCCCCATGGCTTCATGTGACTGAATGTCTTGTCTTTAGCTGGTGACACGGTTTTTGGGAGGTTGTGGAACCTTTTGGAATGGAGTCTACCTGCCAAATACAGGGTTATCATTGTGGGGCTTGAGAGCGTCAGGGTGGCTTGTCTCTGGCCTCACTCTTTGCTTTCTGGTCATTACCGTGGAATGAGCAGTTGCCATCATTAAAACCATCATTAAAAGTAGGGTTTGAAAAATCAAAGCCTACAGGAAAGTGCCAGGGAATGAGTGGAGCTATCCCAGCAGGGAGCCTACATGTGTTTTAGCTAGCAGAGGTTTTAGCTACCCAAGCCTGCTGGAGCCTAAATAATGCTATCATGAGTCCCAGATGCTGGACATGGAGCTGCGAGGATTGGTGTTTGTCCTGCCCGTTTTTATTCTGTTTTCAGCTCAGTCTTCCCTCACTGTCCTTTAATCCCTCACTTTTACAATGGGAATGCTGTGGTGTGGACATTTGCTACAGCCATAGACAGCATAGCTGTCCTGCCATGCTGGAAGAGACCAAGCAACTTCCGCGCCAGCATACTGTATTACTGAGTTACCATATTTGATTAGAGATACTGATAAATGCCACTGTACTGTACAATATTTTCAGCTCTTTTTTTTTTCCTGAACAGGAATCTAGGCCTTGTATATGCTGTGTAAGCACCTGGCCACTGAGATTTGCTGGGATTGCAAACAGGAATCAGTACTCCTTTAGCTTTTTATATTTTGAGACTGCATCTCATTATGTTGTCCAGGCTGCCCCCAAACTTGATTAATAGCCCAGGCAGTTCCATAAAGCTGTGACACCCCTTGTGCCTTAGTCTCTCTCTCCCAAGTAGCCAGAATTTCCAGCCTGTACTATCTTCCTCCACTCAACATCAAAGCCTGTGAATCTATTTACTTCAAGAATTTCTTTCTCTCTCTTCATCTCATGCTGCAGAGAACTCTCTCATAAGCAAATCTGTCCATTAACGCTGTAAATTCCGCTGCTAGTTTTTCTAAGGAAGTAACATAGCTACCCCGTCTGTTAGCATCCTTTCTCTAATCAGTCAGCAGCCAACACTGTGGCAAGACCCTCCTCCATCAGCACAGCATACATGGCTCGGATTGTGGTTACCATATTTTAGCAATAAAGCCTTTTGGGTGATGTCATAGACCTTGCCAGATGTGTCACCTGCCACCCCATTGATCATTAGGGTTGATTGGACTGTTCAGATTGACTAATACAAGTCTCTCCTTCTTTGTGTGGTAGTTTAAGTTAGAAATGTCCTCCAAAAACTCAGATATGCAAACATGGAGTCTCCAGTTGGTGGCACTATTTGGTGGTACGCCCGTGCGTGCGTGTGTGTGTGTGTGTGTGTGTGTGTGTGTGTGTGTGTGTGTGTTATGTGAGGTAAAGCCTTGGTGGGAGGGTGGAAGGGTACATTACTGAGAGCAGGCATTAAGAGTCAACCCACTTTTCAGTTCATCCTCTTTGCTTTGTGTTTGCAATTGAAAATGTAAGCTCTCAGCTTCGAGGATCCCGTTACCATGGTTACCATGCTTGCCTCTTGTCACCACGCCTACCCATCATATTAGTAATGGATTTATCGTTTTGGAACTGTAAGCCCAAATAAACTCTTTCTTCCATTAAAACAAAACAAAACAAACCCAGAAAAAACAAACAGAAAAAACCCCAAACCAAACAGCAAACAAAAAACCAAAAATTTCTTTCAGAGGATTAGACAAGCTTTACCTGATTAGAGAAGAGCCATAAAGGCTACCGTTGCTTATTTTCTAGTTCAGACTAGAAAATTTCTCACAATTGAACCTTAGGTCTGGATTATATGAGTCATGGGCACTAGCCAGGCAACTTGATTGCAATAGCAGATGTAGAAATGTAAATCATATTAAAATCAGTATTTAAATAAGCATTCTGGATCCCGGAAGACTATGTCAGAATCTATATGAAGATACTATCATTTCCATCTGTGTAATTTTAATCAAACTGCTACTGTGATATTTAAACTGCTTGTACCAGAAAATTAATCAAAGAACCTCCTTTGCTTCGGCTTGCTTTTCTCCCAGGAACAGAAATGGGATGAGCTACCTCATTCAGCTTTGCACTTAGTGCAAGGTTACAAGGCTCTTTTAAGGGGATATACTGACTTCCTCTTATTAGTACTTTTTTCTCTGCCCTTGTAGCTTGCTTCTAGATGGGCTTCTAGATTGCTAACTCTCCTCCATGAGGGAAACTGGAAGTATTTTGAGAATTCAAAACAAACCAGTGTTTATAATGTAACAAGGAAGGTACATCTTACATTTAAAAATGATATTCCAATTATCAAGAAACTGGTTTTCCATAGTAAGGGCCTTCCCTCTTTTCCCTCCCCTCCCCATCTCTTCCCCATCCTGTTTTTTGTTTGTTTGTTTGTTTGTTTGTTTTGTTTTGTTTTGTTTTGTTTTTTTGGAGGGGAAATGTAGATTGTGTTCATGCAGTTTTTCTGACTAATTTTTTCACATGCTTTCCTCATTACAATATGCATGTCTATCCGTTTGGCCATCTTCTTTCTTACTGCATCTTCTCTACCTTCATAATACCTTCACTACCTTCTCTACCTTAACTGTATGTGTTGCTACTTCTCAGAACATGGTATTTGATCTCTGCCCTAGAACGTCATTCTGTCTTACATAGAGCTGGCCTCTTCTCTTCTTGCTGCGGCTGTGTGGGAACACTGCAGGAGTGGACTAGTCTTACGTAAACTCAATGGCCACTTGATCTTATGTGTTATCATCTCTAGTGGGTGGTGTTCTCATAGTGATACATTTTAATTTTTATGGTAAAAATTTAAATTGACATGCATGCTTGTGTGCCTGCATGTCTCTCTGCACACCACATGCATGCAGTGCTCAGGGATCCCTGAAGAGTGCACTCCCTGGAGCCGGAGTTATGGTTGGTTCTGATGCCTGATGTAGGCACTAGAAACCTTGCAAGAACAGCAAGTGCTCTTAACTGCCAACTCATCTTTCCAGGCCCCCATTTAAATCATTTATTATTTTATTTTATTTTATTTTATTTTATTTTATTTTATTTTATTTTATTTTTATTTTTAACAATCCTGTTTTATGCCACAAAAGCCAGACCTTCTATTCCAAGGTGAGGAGTTTAAGGCACATCGCTGCAGCTTTAAGACTCACGACTACTGTTCAGAACTCAGTGGGTGTCAAATAGTCTCACCAAGGCACACTTGCCACCTGCCTCTTTGCCTGTGGCAGGGGTCTTCCCTGCTGGCAGCCTGTGGTTGCCTCAGCCCCACAAGAGCATCTCACCATGCAGTGGGACCCAGAGATGGTTATTTAGTTCACCATATAGTGATGAGATGAGGTGCAGTCATGAGAGAGGTGACTGTTTCTCTATTTTTCTCTACCAGTGAAACTTGTTGGTTTTGCTTATCCCCTGTGAGGAGGCTTTGTGATTACACAGTGCAGAAAAGCCACGTTCAGACGGGCAGGACACAAAGCGGAGAGGATGTCGCCATGATTAACGAAAGATCAGCAAAGCCCTGGGATAGGTGTTGGACTTTTGCAGATCAGGACGATTTTTGTCTAGCACTCGGGGAGTGGGGTCCTGCCTTTTACTCTCTGGGTTATACATAGTAAATCAAAGTAAAGATGCTGGGAACATGCATCATTGGATGCTGTCATTAATCTAAAGCTCATATCAATCCCAGCCGCTTCTCTGGCAGTTTTTATTTGTTCTTTGTCCTTTCCACGTTTTGACAGACAGCTCTCCACACAACCTATCTGTGATAGTTCAGGAAAATCTTCTTTCAGGTCCTCTTCCTGTTGTCTTAAAACCGAATTCTAACCTTAGAGCATTTCTTGCCTTCCTTCCTTCCTTTCCAAATGCTAAACTCTTATCCAGTGTGTTCTTGAAAAACAGCACACAAAGCCAAATTACGTTCTCTGCCAATGGTGGATTATCAAGTAAAACTAGCTGGTTAATAAAGGAGGCTTTTGAAACACACTGGCAATCTATCTATCTATCTATCTATCTATCTATCTATCTATCTATCTATCTATCTATCTAATTTAATCTTTTTTTGTTACGCATCAATTTTTTTCCTCCTCCGAGTCTACCCTCTGACTGCCTGACACACGGCCCCCAATGGAAGAGCTAGAGAAAGTATCCAAGGAGCTAAGAGGAACTGCAACTCTATAGGTGGAACAACAATATGAACTAACCAGTACCCCGGAGCTCTTGTCTCTAGCTGCATATGTATCAAAAGATGGCCTAATCAGCCATCACTGGAAAGAGAGGCCCTTTGGACTTAAAAACGTTATATGCCCCAGTACAGGGGAACGCCAGGGCCAAAAAGGGGGAATGGGAGGGTAGGGGATGGGGGGGGGTGAGTATGGGGGACTTTTGGGATAGCATTGGAAATGTAAACGAGGAAAATACTTAATTAAAAAAATAAATTAAAATAAAAAAAAGCATTCCCAGTCATCTTTATTTTTTCTTTTCTTTTATTGGATATTTCCTTTATTTACTTTCAAATGTTACCCCATTTCCCAGTTTCCCCTCCCAAACCCCCCTATTCCATTCCCCCTCCTCCTGCTTCTATGAGGGTGCTCCCCACCCACCTATTCCTGCCTTCCCACCCTGGTATTCCCCTATACTGGGGCATCAAGCTGTCATAGAACCAAGGGTCTCTCCTTCCATTGATGCCCAACAAGGCCATCCTCTACTACATATGCAATTGGAGCCATGAGTCCTACCATGTGTATTCTTTGGTTGGTGGTTTAGTCCCTGAGAGCTCTGGTGGGTCTGGTTGGTTGATATTGTTGTTCTTCCTATGGGTTGCAAATTCCTTCGGCTCTTTCAGTTCTTTCTCTACTTCTTCCACTGGGGACTCTGTGCTCAGTCCAATGGTAGGCTGCGAGCATCCACCTCTGTATATGTCAGGCCCTGGCAGAGCCTCTCAGGAGACAGCTATATTAGGCTCCTGTCAGCAAGCACTTCTTGGCATATGCAATAGTGTCTGGATTTGGTGACTGTATATAGGATGGATTCTCAGGTGGGGCAGTCTCTGGATGGCCTTTCCTTCAGACCCTGCTCCACACTTTGTCTCAGTATTTGCTCCCATGAGTATTTTGTTATCCTTTCTAAGGACTGAAGCATCCACACTTTGGTCTTCCTTCTTCTTGAGCTTCCTGTGGTCTGTGAAGTGTGTCTTGGGTATTCTGAGCTTTGGGGTTAATTTCCACTTATCAGTGAGTGCATATCATGTGTGTTCTTTTGTGATTGGGTTACATCACTTAGGATGATATTTTCTTTTCTTAAAAAAAAAACCACAATTTTTATTGGATATTTTCTTCATTTACATTACAAATGCTATCCCGAAAGTCCCTTATACTCTTCCCGTGCCCTGCTCCCCAACCCACCTACTCCTGCTTCCTGGCCCTGCATTCCCCTATACTGGGGCATATAATTTCCTCAAGACCAAGGGCCTCTTCTCTCAATGATGGCCAACTAGGCCATCTTCTGCTACATATGCAGCTAGAGACACAAGCTCTGGGGGTACTGGCTAGTTGTTGTTCCTCCTATAGGGTTGCAGACCCCTTCAGCTCCTTGGGTACTTTCTCTAGCTCCTCCATTGGGGGTCCTGTGTTCCATCCAATAGATGACTGTGAGCATCCACTTCTGTATTTGCCAGGCACTGGCATAGCCTCACAAGAGACAGCTATATCAGGGTCCTGTCAGCAAAATCTTGGTGGTATATGCAATAGTGTCTGGGTTTGGTGGCTGTCTATGGGATGAATCCCCAGGTGGGGCAGTCTCTGGATGGTCCATCCTTCTGTCTCAGCTCCAATCTTTGTCTCTATAACTCCTTCCATGGGTATTTTGTTCCCCAATCTAAGGAGAAACAAAGTATCCATACTTTGGTCTTCCTTCTTCTTGAGCTTCATGCGTTTTGCAAATTGTATCTTGGGTATTCTAAATTTCTGGGCTAATATCCACTTATCAGTGAGTACATATCATGTGAGTTCCTTTGTGATTGGGTTACCTCACTCAGGATGATGCCCTCCAGGTCCATCCATTTGCCTAAGAATTTCATAAATTCATTGTTTTTAATAGCTGAGTAGTACTCCATTGTGTAAATGTACCACAGTTTCTGTATCCATTCCTCTGTTGAGGGATATCTGGGTTCTTTCCAGCTTCTGGCTATTATAAATAAGGCTGCTATGAACATAGTGGAGCATGTGTCCTTCTTACTGGTTGGAGCATCTTCTGGATATATGCCCAGGGGAGGTATTGCTGGATCTTCTGGTAGTACTATGTCCAATTTTCTGAGGAACCGCCAGACTGATTTCCAGTGTAGTTGTACCAGCTTGCAATCCCACCAGCAATGGAGGAATGTTCCCCTTTCTCCACATCCTTGCCAGCATCTGCTGTCACCTGAATTTTTGATCTTAGCCATTCTGATTGGTGTGAGGTGGAATCTCAGGGTTGTTTTGATTTGCATTTCCCTGATGATTAAGGATGCTGAACATTTTTTCAGGTGCTTCTCAGCCATTTGGTATTCCTCAGGTGAGAATTCTTTGTTTAGCTCTGTACCCCATTTTTTAATGGGGTTATTTGATTTTCTGGAGTCCAGCTTCTTGAGTTCTTTGTATATATTGAACATTAGTCCCCTATCTGATTTAGGATTGGTAAAGATCCTTTCCCAATCTGTTGGTGGCTCTTTTGTCTTATTGACAATGTCTTTTGCCTTACAGAAGCTTTGCAATTTTATGAGGTCCCATTTGTTGATTCTCAATCTTAACGCACAAGCCATTGCTGTTCTGTTCAGGAATTTTTCCCCTGTGACCAAATCTTCAAGGCTTTCCCCCACTTTCTCCTCTATAAGTTTCAGTGTCTCTGGTTTTATGTGGAGGTCCTTGATCCACTTAGACTTGAGCTTTGTACAAGGGGATAAGAATGGATCAATTCACATTCTTCAACATGATAACTGCCAGTTGTGCCAGCACCATTTGTTGAAAATGCTGTCTTTTTTCCACTGGATGGTTTTAGCTCCCTTGTCAAAGATCAAGTGACCATAGGTGTGTGGGTTCATTTCTGGGTCTTCAATTCTATTCCATTGATCTACCTGTCTGTCGCTGTACCAGTACCATGCAGTTTTTACCACAATTGCTCTGTAGTGCAGCTTGAGGTATTGTTGAGAAGAGTTTTTGCTATCCTAGGTTTTTTTGTTATACCAGATGAATTTCCAAATTGTCCTTTCTAACTCAGTGAAGAATCGAGTTGGAATTTTGATGGGGATGGCATTGAATCTGTAGATTGCTTTCAGCAAGATAGCCATTTTGACTATATTAATCCTACCAATCCATGAGGTACCAATCCTACCAAGCATGGGAGATCTTTCCATCTTCTGAGATCTTCTATTTCTTTCTTCAGAGACTTGAAGTTCTTTCATACAGATCTTTCACTTCCTTAGTTAGAGTCACACCATGGTATTTTATATTATTTGTGACTATGGTGAAGGATGTTGCCTCCCTAATTTCTTTCTCAGCCTGTTTTTCCTTGATGTAGAGAAAGGCCACTGATTTGTTTTTATATCCAGCTACTCCTATTAGGTTTAGGGGTTCTCTGGTGGAATTTTTAGGGTCACTTATATATACTATCTTATCATCTGCAAATAGTGATATTTTGACTTCTTCCTTTCCAATTTGGAACCCCTTGATCTCCTTTTGTGGCTAATTGCTCTGGCTAAGACTTCAAGTACTATATCGAATAGGTAGGGAGAAAGTGGGCAGCCTTGTCTAGTCCCTGATTTTCGTGAAATTGCTTCAAATTTCTCTCCATTTAGTTTGATGTTGGCTACTGGTTTGCTGTATATTGCTTTTATTATGTTTAGGTATGGGCCTTGAATTCCTGACCTTTCCAAGACTTTTATCATGAATGGGTTTTGAATTTTGTCAAATGCTTTCTCAGCATCTAACGAGATGATCATGTGGTTTTTGTCTTTGAGTGTCTTTATATAGTGGATTACATTAATGGATTTCTGTATAAGCATCACTGGGATGAAGCCTACTTGATCATGATGGCTGATTGTTTTGATGTGTTCTTGGATTCGGTTTGTGATGATTTTATTGAGTGTATTTGCATTGATATTCATAAGGGAAATTGGTCTGAAGTTCTCTTTCTTTGTTGGGTCTTTATGTGGTTTAGGTATCAGAGTAATTGTGGCTTCATAGAATGAACTGGGTAGAGTACCTTCTGTTTCTATTTTGTGAAAAAGTTTGAGGGGAATAGGAATTAGATCTACTTTGAAGGTCTGATAGAACTCTGCACTAAACCCGTCTGGTCCTGGGCTTCTTTTTGGTTGGGAGACTATTAATGACTGTTTTTTACTTCTTTAGGGAATATGGGACTGTTTAGATCATTAATCTGATCCTGATTTAACTTTGGTATCTGGTATCTGTCTAGGAAATTGTCCATTTCATCCATGTTTTCCAGTTTTGTTGAGTATAGCCTTTTGTAGTAGGATATGATGATGTTTTGGATTTCCTCAGGTTCTGTTGTTATGTCTCCTTTTTCATTTCTGATTTTGTTAATTTGGATACTGTCCCTGTGCTGTCTAGTTACTCTGGCTAAGGGTTTATCTATCTTGTTGATTTTCTCAAAGAACCAACTCCTGGTTTGGTTGATTCTTTGTTTAGTTCTTTTTGTTTCCACTTGGTTGATTTCAGCCATGAGTTTGATTATTTCCTGCTGTATACTCCTCTTGGGTGAATTTGCTTCCTTTTATTCTAGAGCTTGTAGGTGTGCTGTCAAGCTACTAGTGTGTGCTCTTTCTAGTTTCTTTTTGGTGGCACTCAGAGCTATGAGTTTTCCTCTTAGTGCTGCTTTCATTGTGTACCATAAGTTTGGGTATGTTGTGGCTTCATTTTCATTACACTCTAAAAAGTTTTTAATCTCTTTATTTCTTCCTTGACCAAGTTATCATTGAGTAGAGTGTTTTTCAGCTTCCACGTGAATGTTTGCTTTCTATTATTTATGTTGTTATTGAAGATCAGCCTTAGTCCGTGGTGATGTGATAGGATGCATGGGATAATTTTAATATTTTTGTATTTGTTGAGGTCTGTTTTGTGACCAATTATTTGGTCACCTTTGGAGAAGGTACCATGAGGTGCTGAGAAGACGGTATATCCTTTTGTTTTGGGATAAAATGTTCTGTAAATAACTGTTAAATCCATTTGTTTCATAACTTCTGTTAATTTCAATGTGTCTCTGTTTAGTTTCTGTTTCCAGGATCTGTCCATTGATAAAAGTGGTGTGTTGAAGTCTCCCACAATTATTGTGTGAGGTGCAATGTGTGCTTTGAGCTTTACTAAAGTTTCCTTAATGAATGTGGATACCCTTGCATTTGGAGCATAGGTATTCAGAATTAAGAGTTCATCTTGGAAGATTTTTACCTTTGATGAGTATGAAGTGCCCCTCCTTGTCTTTTTTGATATCTTTGGGTTGGAAGTCAATTTTATTTGATATTAGAATGGCTACTCCAGCTTGTTTCTTCAGACCGTTTGCTTGGAAAATTGTTTTCAAGCCTTTTACTCTGAGGTAGTGTCTGTCTTTGTCCCTGAGGTGGGTTTCCTGTATGCAGAAAAATGTTGGGTCCTGTTTGTGTAGCCAGTTTGTTAGTCTATGTCTTTTGATTAGGGAATTGATTCCATTGATATTAAGAGGTATTAAGGAAAAGTAATTGTTGCTTCCTGTTATTTTGTTGTTAGAGTTGGAATTCTGTTCTTGCAGCTATCTTCTTTTAGGTTTGTTGAAGGATTACTTTCTTGCTTTTTCTAGGGTGTAGTTTCCATCCTTGTGTTGGTGTTTTCCATTTATTATCTTTGGAAGGTCTGGATTCGTGGAAAAATATTGTGTGGATTTGGTTTTGTCATGGGATACTTTCCTTTCTCCATCTATGGTAATTGAGAGTTTTGTTGGGTATAGTAGCCTGGGCTGGCATTTGTGTTCTCTTAGTGTCTGTATGACATCTGTCCAGGATATTCTGGCCTTCATAGTCTCTGATGAGAAGTCTGCTGTAATTCTAATAGTTCTGCCTTTATATGTCATTTGACCTTTTTCCTTTACTGCTTTTAATATTCTGTCTTTATTTAGTGCATTTGTTATTCTGATTATTATGTGTTGGGAGGAATTTCTTTTCTGGTCCAGTCTATTTGGAATTCTGTAGGCTTCTTATATGTTCGTGGGCATCTCTTTCTTTCGGGTAGAAAAGTTTTCTACTATAATTTTATTGAAGATATTTACTGGCCCTTTAAGTTGAAAATCATCTTCATCTATAACTATTATCCTTAGGCTTGGTCTTCTCATTGTGTCCTGGATTTTCTGGATCTTTTGAGTTAGGATCTTTTTGCATTTTGCATTTTCTTTGATTGTTGTGTCCATGTTTTCTATGGAATCCTCTGCACCTGAGATTCTCTCTTCCTTTTCTTGTATTCTGTTGCTGATGGTTGGATTTATGGTTACTGATTTTTTTCCTAGGTTTTCTATCTCCAGAGTTGTCTCCCCTTTGGGTTTTGTTCATTGTTTCTACTTCCATTTTTAGATCCTGGATTGTTTTGTTCAATTCCATCACCTGTTTGGTTGTGTTTTCCTGTAATTCTTTGAGGGATTTTTGTGTTTCTTCTTTAAAGACTTCAACCTGTTTAGCAGTGTTCTCCTTTATTTCATTAATTGAGTTATTAATGCCCTTTTAAAAATCCTCTACCAGCATCATGAGATATGATTTTAAATCTGAATCTTGCTTTTTGGATGTGTTGTGTATTCAGGATTCACTATGGTGGGCGTGCTGGGTTCTGATGATGCCGAGTGGTCTTGGTTTCTTTAGTAAGACTCTTTGCCTTTTGCCATCTGGTAATCTCTGGTGTTCTATGTTCTAGCTGTCTCTGGCTGGAGCTTCTTCCTCCTGTGATCCTGTTAGCCTCTGTCAGCACTCCTGGGAGTCCAACTCTCTCCTGAATCCCAGTAGTCAGAGCACTCTCTGCAGGCTAGCTCTTTTCTTGTAGGGAAGGTGCATAGAGGTCTGGAGCGCTGATCCACCTCCTGGCTGAAGATGAAGGCCGGAAGGGACCCTGTCCACGAAGCTCTGTGACTTCTGCTGCCTGTGAGCTCTCCTGCGAAGCCTGGTCTCTGAGAGACCTGGGATACAAGATGGTGCTCTCATCTGAGTCCTGGCGTCAGAGCCCTCCATGGAGGCTGACTCCTCAGTGATCCTAAGATCCTGGGTGTGCGGAATGGAGAGCCCTCTGGGGACCGTGGGACTGTCCACTGAGTTCATATCCAAGATGGCCCAAGGCTGACACTGATAGGAATGAGCCCCAGCCGCTGGTTGGGCGGGTTTCCTTTGTCCCTGTTCCTGCTGGCACAGGCCCCTCTGGGTTGTTTTGGAACAAATGTTGTGTTCCACTCACCATTGATCCCAAGATCCTGGGTTTGCTAGGGCGCCTGCAGCGTGGAGAGTCCTCTGGGGACAAGATGGAGTGCGGCTGGCAACGACAGGGCAGGATGATATTTTCTAGTTCCACCCAGTTGCCCAAGAATTTTATGAATTCATTGTTTTTTTAAAAAATTTTTTTTTAATTAGGTATTTTCTTCATTTACATTTCTAATGCTATCCCAAAAGTCCCTCATACCCTCCCCCCACCATTCACCTACCCACCCACTCCCACTTCTTGGCCCTGGCATTCCCCTGTACTGTGGCATATAAAGTTTGCACGACCAATGGGCCTCTCTTTCCACTGATGGCCGACCAGGCCATCTTCTCATACATATACAGCTAGATACGAGCTCCGGGGGGGGGGGGGGGGTACTGGTTAGTTCATATTGTTGTTCCACCTATAGGGTTACAGACACCTTTAGCTCCTTGGGTACTTTCTCTAGCTCCTTCATTGGGGGCCCTGTGATCCATCCAATAGCTGACTGTGAGCATCGTTTTTAATAGCTGAGTAGTACTCCATTGTGTAAATGTACCACATTTTCTATATCCATTCCTCTGTTGAAGGACATCTGGGTTCTTTCCAGCTTCTAGCTATTATAAATAAGACTTCTATGAACATAGTGGAGCATGTGTCCTTGCTATGTGTTGGAACATCTTTTGGGTATATGTCCAAGTGTAGTATAATATATAATATTTCAAGGAATTTGCATAGGATTTGATGGGGAAAGAAAAAAATGAAATACAAATTCTCAAAGTTGTATGGGAAGAGATTTTAAGGGTCACTGGTGGAGAGGGAGGTTCTGGGAGGAGTTGCAGTGTGTGTGTGTGTGTGTGTGTGAATATATTTAAAATACATTCTATAAAATTCTCAAAGAATTAATAAAAATATTGTTTACTTTTTTAAAAAGGAACTTTCCCTGCAGACAGTGGAGGTTTGTCGTTTCTTGGGAATCTCTGAGCATCCAGCCTACAGCAAGGCATTGGCTAGCTTGTTTTCTTTTAGGCAACTGTATGGTGGAACTACTTTCAAGTACAAAGGAGGTTCTGACTTTTAAAAGGTTCCTTGAAAGAAGAGCTTTTACTTCTCGCTCAGACCCATTTAGACTTTACCAAGCAGACACCGCTGGAAAAATAAGAGCTCTCCTTGTCTGCTGTTAAGATGCCAGAAAAATACTAGCTTGAGCGCACCGGGTCCATTTATGAAATAAAAGTGTTTTAAGCCAGTACTGACAGCATTCCACCTCAGAGGTGTCAGATTTTATGGACTTCTGTAAATTTACAGAAACATTCTTCTCCCTGTTAAACAAGTTTCTCCTGACTCTCAGAGTCTAATGTTTTACTGTTAGATACTGAATTTAAGAATTTAGAAATATACAAGAACTACTAGATTTTTTGACTATCACATTAATCTTTTGAGATGTATAAACTTGTGGCTATTTACGCATTGTTTATGTATGCCACTGATAGACTCCATACATCTTGCAGTAATTGGAAATAGGATTTCCCGCAGAGAACATTTTGTTTTTCCTGAATTGTTTGCACTGCTAGGTACCTGAGACAAGGTCAATGCATATTCATCAAGATTGCCCTTTGCTAATGAGGCTGCTATTGAGAACAAAGTTTTCAGATTGTGTCATGGTGAATACCATGTGTAAGTGTTGGTGAGATCACTGAGTTCAAAGTCTTCAACTTGTTTATGTGTATATGTTTATATGTGTGCGTGCTGATGGTAATTGCATGTGTGAGAGACTGTGTCTCTGTGTGTGTTTGTGTGTAGATGTGTGTCTGTGTGTTTGTCTCTGTGTGTGTATGTATGTGTGTTGCACTGGAAGCCATAGGAGGATATTTGTTGTCTTCCTCTGTTGCTTTCTGTCTTATTGCCACAAGACAGGGTCTCTCACTGAACTGGAAGTTCACCACTTTGGCAAGTTGCCTGGCCAGTGAACTTTGGGATCCACCTGTCTTTGCCCTGGAGTATGGGGTTACTGGCATGGACAGCCATGGCTGTTTACGTGAGTGTTAGAGATTTGAAATCAGCTTTTGATGTTTGAAATGGAGTAGTCTTGCCCAATGTCTCTAATCCTTAGTGCCTAAGCTTTTAAATTATGCTGGCGAACAATCTGAATTTGACTTGATATTGTTGTCTAACTCAGTATAAACTGTTACAAGCCAGTTATGTTTTCCAATATATTTTTTTTTTTGGTTTTTTTCGAGACAGGGTTTCTCTGTGTAGCCTTGGCTGTCCTGGAACTCACTCTGTAGACCAGGCTGGCCTCGAACTCAGAATCTGCCTGCCTCTGACTCCCAAGTGCTAGGATTAAAGGTGTGTGCTACTACCACCCGGCTCAGTTATGTTTTTTACAAGAAACAAAATTTGTTTTCATACTTTATTTTTCCTTCCATAGCATATATGTCCCAGAAAAATCTTTCTTTCTTTCGTTTTTACTGGATATTTTATTTATTTACATTTCAAATATTATCCCCTTTCCCGTTTTCCCCTCTGGAAACCCCCTATCCCATCCTCCCTAAACCTGCTTCTATGAGGGTGCTTCCCACCTGCCCCCCCCCCCATCTCCCTGCGATGGCATTCCCCTACACTGGGGCATCAAGCTGTCATAGAACCAAGGGCCTCTCCTCCCATTGATGCCTGACAAGGCCATCCTCTGCTACATATGCGACTGGAGCCACGGGATCTTCCATGTGTACTCTTTGGTTGGTGGTTTAGTCCCTGGGAGCTCTGGTGGGTCTGGTTGGTTGATATTGTTGTTCTTCCTATGGGTTGCAAATTCCTTCAGTCCCTTCAGTCCTTTCTCTAACTCCTCTATTGGGAACCCCATGCTCAGTCCAATATATGCTCTGAGCATCCTCCCCTATATTTGCCAGGCTCTGGAAGAACCTCTCAGGAGACAGCTATATCAGGCTCCTGTCAGCAAGCACTTCTTGGCATCCACCATAGTGTCTGAGTTTAGTGTCTATATATATATATTAAACTACTTCTATGATAACAATCAAGGATAACATCTAACATGCATTGAGTACATGCAGGCACATGCTAAACAGCCACCACATTGCATATATCATTTGACACCACCATCCAAGAGAGTGTTATCACTAGGAGATATAGTTCAATCGTGAGGTTAGGTGATGTGACCACATAGCTGAAAATCTGTGTAGCTGGGGTATGTTACCAACTCTCTAGGATTTATATGGCAAATAATGTAACACACCGAGTCTTCCCATCAACTCTACAACAGTAAAGGCGCGAATCATAGAATAAATAGTGCAGTTTTCTAGGACTTACTGGTTGGATTTCAACTGTTTGATTATTAACCTATGAAAGTTTGCTGTTAAATACGGAAACTGCTAACCACACCTAGTGTGCAAATTAATATCTTTTTAAAAAGCACAGCTGTCACTCACTAGCTCCATTCAAGGATTTAATAGACATTTGTGGCTGGCCAGCATCATATTAGGCAGCACAGATTACAGGGCATTTCTTTCATCACAGAACACTATATTGAGCAAAGCTTTTCTCTAATTTTTACCTTGTCTCTGACAAAATTTCAGTGAAGTATATGGACATCAGGGAGAGACTTGGGAGACATCTTTAACACCTGAACAAAGCGTCACTTGAGATGGATCTATTTTCCTGATAACTCACTTCATTGCGTTTTAAAAATTCTTTTTATTATAAATTTTTATTATAAATTCTGAGAAAACAAGCAATACTGTCCACAAACGATGGGGGGGTCCTTCTTAATTGGGACATGTGATTCACTTTGTATGCATTCTGTAACTGTTGATATCTTCACATTTAGGAATATCAGGTGCTTAAAATATTTTGAGAGACAAGAGGTATGACAATATTTAAGTGCTCTCCCAAATTTGGAATTCTTCCAATAAATAGATTTTCAGGTTTCTCTGCTAAGGAAAATAATGCTGTTTAAGTGATCTGTTTCCCTTCACGTTGAATCCCCATTATTGTCTAGTCATCTGAATGATGACCTTGTCTTTTGGAGATGGTTCACATCATTCTATTTTATGCTGTTTCATGAATAAAATAAATAAAAAGCAGTGGGATTTCCTTGAATATCTTTTTACGTATTTATCAGTAGGGGTAATCATTTCTCACCTTTCGACTTTAAAATGATTGAATAAAAGGAGAAAATGCGGCTTATCATCTGTATGCTCACATTACGGGTAGCCGCTGGATTTATTCTAATTTGTGAAGGTGTGTAGAATAATAATTTCAGAACTGATGGGATGTATTCCAGATGGAAACCTGTTTCTATGGTAACACTGGGTACAGCATTAACTAAAATTGCATATGAACAAGATGGTTCCCTTTCTCTAGAAAATGCATGTTAAAAACAAGCAAAAAGGGGCCAAACTTGATTCTGGTTCTTGGTAAGTGATTATCTATGTGGGTTGGGTTAAATATCCTTAGAAACAACCTGTTTCATAACCAACATGTGCTCTCTAAGGGTCACCTTATTTGGTCAATGTCAGAGAAACTAAACACCACGACCACATGCAACTTGGGGAGGAGGAAAGACTTTATTTTGGCTTGCAGCTTATATTCCATCACCGAGGAGAAGCTGGGATAGGAACGTGAAGAGGAACCTGGAGCAGGAACTGAAGCAGAAGCCATGGAGAAAAGCCTCTTACTGGATTGCTGCTCATGTGCGGTTGTTTTGTTTTGTTTAGTTTTGTTTTGTGTTTTTTTTTACTTATTCACTTTACATGCCACTCACCAACCCCCTCCGACAACCCCTCTCCTCTGAGTAGGTGGGTGCCCCTTGGGTAACAACCCTCCCTCCACACACACACCAAGTCTCTACTTGGCTAGGCACTTCTCACACTGAGGACAGAAAGGCAGCCCAGCTACTAGAACATATCCCACTTTCAGGCTACAGCTTTTGGAATAGCCCCCGCTCCTATGGTTCGAGGTCCACATGAAGACCAAGCTGCCCATCTGCTGTATATGTGCTGTGTATGTGGTCTTTGGTTGGTGACTCAGTCTCTGAGAACCCCAAGGGTCCAGGTTAGTTGTCTCTGTTGGTCTTCCTGTGGAGTTCCTATCCACTTCTGGGGCTGCAATTCTTCCTTTTATTCTTCCTTAAGAGTCCCCAAGCTCCATCCACTGTTTGGCTCTGGATCTCTGTATTTCTCTGAGTCAACTGTGGGTGGAGCTTCTCAGAAGACAACATGCTCTTGTCTGTAGGAGTCAGCTGCTTATGGTGTTTTGATAGCACCCAGGATCACCTGCCCAGGGGTAGCATGGCTAACAGTGAAGTGTGCCTTCCCACATCCATAATCAATTAATAATAATAAAAAAATCCCTATAAGTTTGCCCACAGGCCAATCAAGTGGGAGATTTTAATTGCGGTTCCCTCTCCTCAAATGACTCTAGCTGACATCAAGTTGACGTACAAGCGGCCATCTCAGTAGGTATGGAGAGTCTAAGTGGCAGGCTGTCTATGAGAGTGTCTTTCTAGAGGGTGGAAGGCATATGACACGGGGTGGGCAGGAACTTGGGGCTTGGGAGTGCGCATTTCTGATGGTGAAGCAAGAGGAAGGGTGAAGGGATGGATGAGACAGACGATGGGAGAACCGGAGTGGAGCAAGAGGAGAAAATGGGAACTTTGAGAGGATGGATGGAGAATGTAGAGTTTCAGGGAAAGCTGTGCTGCCTTAGGCAACTTGGAAAATTTTTAAAAGAAACAGTTACGGTCTATAGGCGGTATCAGAGTGGATGTTCACTGCACGGCCAGTACCGGGAGCTAATTCCCCGTGGGTATTTTAAGTTTGTGCTTGTCTTATGAGCAGAGGTTTTTTTTTTAACAGGTTATCTTTTCAAAGATGTCTCTGTAGTGAACAGCCTTGGAAATACAGATAGGTCTTTAAGGGACGTACAGTAAAGTATAATGACTCTACAGTATGATAAATATAACAATCCAGAGGACCGTCTGAGAGGTTTCCTGCCTGCTGATGAATATTTGGGGTTCTGAGGCTGCTTTTCTGCAAGCTCCACTACCTGTGCAGCTGTCATTTGCCTCTCCACACATTCCACTGTGGTGATGGAGGCTCAGAATATTGGTGCTTACACTCTGGCTGTAGCTAGAACTATGAATTATAAACTGTCCTTTATCTCTGGCTCATGAATCTTTTGTCTTCTGCCAGCATCTGTGAGTACCTGGCATGCTTCAATGAAACTGGCTCCTTTACAGTTCTCAACAGTTAGTCTGCTTGGAAACCATTTTCTCTTTATCAGTTTAAGCCCTATAGTCTCTAAATAATTTGATACAATTGGGTTTTTGTTTCTTCAGGCTCCTGGCAATGTTGCAAGGTTGCTCCTGGCAACTAGTGGTTGATTGAGTGGTTGATTCTTGTCATTAAGTCTCTGGCAATTCTTCTTACATGTTTCCCAATATATGTAACTTAAAGGGTGCAGAGACATAATTTTGCCTGGTTGTTAGTAATGTTGCATAGTTTTAATCTTTTGTGATGTAATATTGTAAGGTTTTATATAGAAAACTTGTTTAACTGGCTTAATTGTTTATCATCAATAGATTGTATTTCACCAAAATGAACATTGATATCTGCTCAATAGGGTTAAAATTTCCCGCTTTTCCTTAGTTTTTGCTTCTTAGACTATTATTCAGTATGAATTCTGTGACGTGGCTGGATGGGATAATATCTCTTGATGAGAGCATCCTAGGAGAATTTGATGATCTGTTAATATTCAGGACATAGAGAAGATATTGTGTATCAATCAAGAAAGACCAAAACTTTAGCTATGAGGTCAAACTGCTTAAGAATATAAGAGAAAAGAAACTTTATTAGATTCCAATATTATTCCTTTTTTTTTTCTCTCTTACAGAGAAACAAAATACATCTGATCTCTGCTAGCAGATAAAATTTCAACTTGTTTTCCATTGGTGAGAACTTCATAGCATTTGATCACAGATTTATCTGGCCTCTTCTCTTTGTCAATTCCAGTCCATAACAGATTCGAAGAAGGAGGAGGAGGAGGATCAGCATCATCGTCATCGTCATCGTCGTCGTTGTCGTCATCATCATCATTGTCGTCATCATCCACAGCAGCAGCAGCAGCAGCAGCAGCATGGCCACTGTCACCACTACCACCAATGGTGACAACAAAAACTAAATGCTCATGAAATTTTTTGATAAGAGCAAATTCTTCACTAAACAGTTGTAGAGTTACTTCCTTTCTCTTCTCTTGCAAGTTCCTGTGAAACAATGTGACCTTTGGAAAAGCACACACAGGGTTTTAATTTGCAATTTTATTTACACTCCAGAAATATGAGAATTCTAATGGACCGGGCAATTAGCTTGTCAATTTGTGCCCAATCTTGTCTTGCTAATATGCAGTGATTGGTGTGAAGAAGAAAAGAGCCTAAGTAGTAGGAAGTGTGACCTATAATGTGTAATTACACACGTGCATGGCTTACATTGAAATTGTATTTTGAAATCTTCTCTAGCCTTTAACCCTTTGAACTAGGCTTTGGGTAAAAGCTGTCTTTTATTTTGTTATCTCATCTTGGAGCTTTTTCCCTGTTTATATGGCTTAATCTGCATCACTACTCAGAATGCCCATCTGTTCCTTATGAGTTCTGGGAATAAAGTGCAGATTGTACATTATTATTTTTTTTCATAGAGGATGAAGCAGAGTACAGTTAAAGTCGGAACACATCTGCATATTTATGAGCCAAGTAAAAACAGCACAACCATTAAAAAATTTCAGGAGTTTACAGGTACTGCAATTACAAAAATTGGTTTGCTTTTTTTGAGATTAATTTTCTTTCAGTTTTTTTTCTCTGATAGTATAGATTAAACAGTTATATGAGTATTAATATCTGAAGACTCTCAGATTACGTTAATTCAAAAATACCAAATTTAAAATAATAGAAACGAAATATTTTCTCTTTATCTTTGGTTATTTTCTGTTTGCTTTCAGCTGACTGAGTGAATATTTCCCAGTTTCAACTGTTCTTGCCTACAAACATGCTATGAGAGTTTATTTACTTTACATACAAAGTTCATGGGAACTCATCTTTGCCACTAGGAAAGACTACACATTTTTGAGACTCTTTAATCCAAGGTGGTCATATTTTGTACATCATATACATCATGGCTGGGTGAAACCTGCTGAGCAATACACACCTGATCCATTCTTGATATAATATTTCAATGGTCCCTTATTCTTTATACTAAGATAAAATGTGTGTGGAATTTCCTTAGAAAAACACAAATTTCTAAAATGTGCTGTGTCCAGATCTTCTATCCAAGAACAATGTTTTACAGATAAAAACACAGGGTTTCTCTGTGTAGCCCTGGCTATCCTGGAACTTGCTCTGTAGACCAGGCTGGCCTTGAACTCACAGAGATCTTCCTGCCTCTGCCTCCCAAGAGCTAAGACTAAAGGCATGCCTCCCACTCCACTAAAAGTGATTTCTTAAGGACTTTTTTTTTCCACAGAAAATTTCCAGAGTTTAATGGTAAAACCAATATTAGGCTTTGGGTATTATTAAGAGGTAGACATGTTAGAACTGGTTGGTGAGTCTGTCATTGCTTAGTCTGAGAGATAATCACTTCGGAGAATGTTTAACATTTACAAAAAGCTGTTGGTTGGACAGTCTCAAGATGGAGTGAAGACTATATGTTAAAAGAACCTGTAATGTAAGGTTGCCTACAGCATCTTCTACTCTATTGCGCGTCTGAGACATGCGGGGAGCGCCTGCCCTTAGCTGTCACGGTTGTCAGCTTCACTTCCCATTCCCATTCACAGAGTTGGTTCCCTTTCTCAATGTGCTTGAGAGCAATGCGCTCTGGAGTCATAAAAAGTCGTGCTTAACAGGGCTGGTGTGTAGCAAGACATTGGAAGCATTTAAGAACATCTTTGAAATTATGTGACTCCAGAAACACATGCTAATTTATATGGATGCGAGAACAAGTCTGCCTAGTTGGGGTTTAAATCATAAACCAATAGTTTAGTCACACTTTTCAGTAAGTCCTTGCGTAGTAACTATATGATCTGATTTTTTTTTTGTTAATGTATGCAAGACAAATAAAACCCAAAATATTTACATTAGGCACTATTGCTCATTTGGACTAGAAATATACATATGACTAGAAGAGCAAATTTTTAAAGTGCAATTTTTCTTGAATACTTGAAATTATCATAAAGAATCCCATGAATTTGACATTGAGCAGTTTCGGATCCATCAGTTAGCATCTAGGTACCTTATTTCTGTCCTATATTTAATTAAATTATTTAGATGTTTTATTCATATTCTTCTTCTTCCTCCTCTTCCTCCTCTCTCCCCCCTCATTTATTAGCTCATATAATTCCCTTCATGTAGGCTGTCTTCAAGTTGATTGTGGTTAATGTGGTTTAGAATGTAGACTGTGACATAGACCGAACACACACTTGGGAGTCTGGTAGAACTAAGCTGGACCTCAGCTTGAGTCCTTATCCCCAGTGTAGTCTTAAGGAAGTCCATCTATCAGAGATCAGAGCTCCCTACTGGAATACAGGACCAAGAACAGTTACTTTGGAGGATTCTACATGACAAATCTGAAACATGGAGCGATCACTCAAAAAATGAGTGGTGGTGTCAATCTGCTCCTCTTTGGCATAAACTGTTTATCAAGTGAAAATCCAGTCTTTGGAAACACATTCCAAATGCTAACTCTTCCACTCAAACCATTCTTGATAGTTTAGATCAGTGGCTCTCAACCTTCTGAATGCTGTAGCTCCTTAGTACAATTAATTCATTATGTTGTGGTGTCCCCCAACCATAAAAATATTTCTGTTGCTACTTCATAACTGTAATTTTGCTACTATTATGAATCATAATGTAAATATTGGTGTTTACGATGGATGGTCCTAGGTGACCCCTATGAAAAGGTCACTCAACCCCTGTAGGGTTGCAACCCACAGGTTGAGAACCACTGATTTAGATCAATTCTTCCTGTGTATGCTTCTGTTACTTTAGGTAATTCCCAGAATGCACTTTCTCTCTACAATTTATACTTCATCCAAACATGTTGTCATTACTGTGTCTCTCCTCCCTGAACAGTATCCTCCAAGAAGCAATTTCATGGAGAATTGTCAAACTGACCCAGAGGCTATCCTGGGGATATTTTTAAGTTGCTTACTATTTGCTGTCTTGGATTTCAACTTTCAACACATAGATCAACACCTTAGATTCTTGTCTAGTATTGTAAGGGTCTTGGCATTTGGAAAATCGCTTTTGTCAGATTTGGTTGCTATGGAGTGTTCAAATCTGTGTTCTGCACATAAAAGTAATAGATCTTTACGAAACACCTCTGAAACAATATTTATCTTTGCAGAGTAGAACGCTTTATGTCCTGGAAAGCTCACCTATGAGGAATAATTCATTGAGTCTCATAATGAACCTTTATGGAAACTCCCCATTTTGCAGGAAAACGAGTTGCAGTCCTTTCGTGACACCACTGAAGGGAAGCACACAGATAGAACAAGAACTCATTCCAAGGCTCTGGTGGGCTGACCTAGCTCTGCTTGTATTCTAATGCTAATTTGGAGCCCTAAGGCTGTTTGCCCCAAAGATGAGAGAATCCACACAGAAAACATTGAGTGATCCTGCCCTCAGTTGATTGTGATTGGTAAATAAAGATGCCAACAGCCAATAGTTGGGGAGAAGAGAAATAGGTGGGATTGAGATTTAGTGGGTTTAGAGGAAGGTCAGAGGAGAGAAAAGAAGAAAGCCATCATGGAAAAGAAGGAATTTGTAGGAGGGAGAGAGAAAGAGAGCCGCCACAGGCTATGAGTAAAGAAAACATGGCCATGTGGGTTGGCCAATTGGAGCCGCCCAGATGAAACATAGTAAGTAGTAAGTAAGAATTCGCTGTTATTGATAGGGAAATGGATTCTAACAGCCTGGAAGGTAAGCAGCTGCCCAGCTATTGTGCTGCGCAAGGCACAACATAGTTAAAATATAACAGCTGAGTGTTTCTTTCATCCGGGAACATAAATGATCTAAGGCAGAAAGAAATTCTCCTCCTGGATTTTTAAGATATCATTACAGCCCAAGTCCTCTGAGTATAGATGCTCCTGTATGCTCTTTCATATTCTCCTGTCTCTGAGAGGAGAGGTAGGGCATCATTTCATCTCTGTGAGCACACACAATGGAGAACACATGACTGGAGGTGCTGGGTCCACTGTTATGTGCCATAATTCTTTTGGCATTTTTTAAAAGCCTCCTTATGAGAGAAGGTGGGGCTTCAGATGGGAAGAACTAAGCTTGTAGTCTGATAGGAAGGGGGGAAGTTTTGGAACACAGCATGGAAAAAGACAGATCTTATATTGACTTTAGTTTTACTGTTTTTCGTTTGGGAAAACTTGCAGTGCTCAGATTCATCAGAAAAGTGCTTAATTTTAAGGCAGAACTATGAATTGCTATTGCCCAGTTTCTAGTTGGTTCTGCAGTTAGTATAACTCTGGACACAGAGTAATAAAAATGAATATGGTGGGTGCTGTAGGCAGCACTGTAAACCCCTGAGGCTCTTAAAGAAGGTTTCAATTTCGTTGAAAACACCCTTTTTATGATGATCTACAATGTAACAAAGGCCAACCAATTTTTCTTTCTTATAAAACAACTCCCAGTAACATACCTAGGACCTATCATTTAGCTCCTGGATATAATATGAAAGTTATTTTTTCTCATCTTCTGTGCTTATTGGACATATTTATGGACAAATTTATTATGGTGCCAATCTGTAGCCAAGTGCCGTTCCCTAATACTGCACCAAGAGACAGATATTTCCTGGTCGCTCTGTAGTTCGTGCAGTGACATTTCACATGTTAAACAAGGTTCTGTCTGATAACAACTTGAAAGGGAACAGCTACAGTGTGAAAACCTTGTGTGGCTGCCATTTTTCTCTGTCTGCTTCTGAACCAATCCTATGGTTATGCTTTGCGAGACCAATAATCCTGGCTACTTATTCTTTCCTTGCTTCTTTGATACATTGTTATACTTGACTGCAGAAGTTTTGGGATGTACACTGTGGGCCTGCTGATTTCCTTTCCAGGGCATCTGTCTCTGCTCTGCGTTTCTCCTTGTCTCCCTTTTGAGCTCCACTAGAAAGCTCATCTCAGTGACAGGGTGACTTCTATTTCAGATCTCTCCCCTGCACATCTCCTATTCTTGATCCCAAGCCTTCATTCTTGCAGGCTGAAGCCATCACCAAGTCTTCATAGAGGATTCTCTTAGATATTTCACTTCTTTTTTCTTTTTTTCACATTTTACCCCCAAATCTTCTGATGTTAACCCCCCCCCACACACACACACCACTAAATAAAAGAGATACAGAAACCAGACCACACCTTACAACCTCTGATGCTAACCCTTGAATAAAATAACATAAGGTTATTGTGAATCTTTTAAAAAAATTCCATTTTGTTTGAATATCCACAATTGTTTTTGGTTGAATTGCCAACATAGTGTTCATGTGGTAGGATGCATTATAAAATACAGAAATATGTGGAATTTTTTAGAGTATTTTACTCCAAAGAGTTTCTGTAGAAGAGTCTCATAGGTACTTTTCACAAACAACATAACAACTAAGACACACTCAAAGATCCTCCCTGCTCTTTAATAGTTGGTACTAACTACCCTCTAGACATTTCTATTTTTATTCCCAATTTATATTCCAGGCTTACATTGTTTCTCCTAAAGTCCAGAAATATTACACATATTATAACAAAGCACTTTTCATTGATGTTCTTAATGAACCGCTTAAGAGAATTATAGAAAATTTCTCTAAAATTTGTTTTCTTATGGTAACCTGGATCTCTATTTACCCTTGAGTTTTTTCTTAAGGACACTAAAGATTTCCAATCTTCCTGCTCTGTTGACTCCTCCTAGTACCTAACTTTAGGAGTGTTTAGAGATGTATAAATGGGAAAGAAAGAATGATAATCTAGGCAATGGCAAAACATTTATCTTATTCTCAGGAAGACATCTTCTCTCTTTCCCCTTGGCAGTGGCATGAAGACACTTGGTATTCCTTATGCCCCATCCTTATAGAATTTCCAAACTAATACTAATTTGTAGACAATAATAATTCCCTTCCCAAACTATGTCAATCAGTAATTAATGCCTTTTTATTCAAACTTTTCATGGTAGCAAATGTTATTCAATGTCAATGACAAGATATTAACACCTAACATGATATACCTCTTTCTTTTTCAATGGCAAACACATAAACAAAAAACTTAGCTGAGTGGGATCTTTCCCCAAAGTTACCATTCCCTTAATCTCTTTATCTCCTTGAATACAGGATTTAGATCTTTTGCACTTTCTAGTGCCCCCTTTTAACTTGAACCATACATCTCATATTTTTCCTTTCTATGCTTGCTGTGCTTGACCAAAACAGTCTTCATGAGAGTAAACCAGAAGACAAAGTCTATGCTGGGCTTTTCTGAGACTTTCTTTGCCAATGCAATTAATAGAAATTTCTTTACCTTAGCCTCAGGCAGACTCTCCAGATGAGGGCAAAAGACAGCCACATTCTTCACTAAAACATCATAAGAACAATCTGCTCACAACAGAGTAAAATGCCTTTTCTCTGAAACCTTTAGAGCCAGGCTTCCACAGTTCAAATCACCCACAGCAACAAAGTCTTCCATATTCCTACTAGGATAGTATATTAAGCCCCACTTAAAGCATTCCATTGTTTTCCAAATCCAAAGTCCCCAATCCCACATTCTTCCCAACAAAAGCATGGTCAGGCCTATCATAGCAATACTGCAGTCCCTGATACCAACTTCTGACTTAGTTAAGGTTTCCATTGCTATGATGAGACACCATGACCAAAGCAACTCTTATAAAAGACAATGTTTAATTGAGTCTAGCTTACAGGCTCAGAGGTTCAGTCCATTATCATCAAGGTGAGAACATGATGGCGTCTAGGCAGACATAGCTTGGGAGGAGCTGAGAGTCCTACATCTTGATCTGAAGGCTGCAAAGAGAAGAGTGACTTTTCCACACTGGGTGGAACTTCAAAGCCCACCTCTACAGTGATGGACTTCCTCCAACAAGGCCACATCTACTCTAACAAGGCCACACCTCCTAATAGTGTCACTTCCCATGGACCAACCATATTCAAACCACCACAGTAGCATAATAATTTAAAAAATCATAAACATTGTCAGCTCTATTATTTATTTACCAAAGGTAATCTAAAAATACTCACTGAATCTCTACATAAAGAATGACACACAAATAATATTTTCAAAAGGTAAGTTACACCTTACCCCAAACTAAAGGCTGCTCATACATTTTCATACCTCTAAGTTTTGCTCAAGTTATTCCAACCTTCTGTCCCCTTTTGCCATGCAGTGTATGATTCATTTCTCAGCATTAGGCTAAGGTGTCAACCCTTCAATGAGATGCTCTTGAATTCCTCTGGGCAGTACCAGCCACGTCTACCTTTCTGTAGCTGGGCTACTTTGCTAATGCATGGTTCTGCCCCTTTCTTTGGGGTAGTTCTAGGCGAGTCAAAGTATGTCCCAGGTTTGGGATCTATCTGTCTATTCATCCTTGATGGTTTGGGGTTTATCTGTCTACTCATCCTTGAGGACTGAGCAGGCTTGGCACATACTGAATGTGAGCTGGTTAAAATTTTGATTGCTCAGGAAAACGATAATGATTGCCTGCAGCCTGTAATGAGTGAGGTATGCATGAGATTATAGATGATCAAGACCCCTACCTGTGATACTTCAAATTCCAACACAAAATGTGACGTGGACAGAGCCACAGAGCAATATAGGGTAAAATACCAAAATTCCACAAATATATGTGTCTTTTAAGAATTTCAGATCATGTGTATGTGCTCATTTGCCCACAACTTCTCCAAGATTCATCCTCACTTCCCTAGTTACCCAACTTTGGCTTCACAAACCAAACCAAACCAACCCACCCATCAAGTCCAGTTTGTACCATTAAAATATTCTGGCATATCCGTATGGCCTCTTTTCATTGAAATATGCTCAACTTATCAGGGGCTACACTCTCATAGAGAAAACTGACATTAAAATTTCTCCAATGCTCCCGATAAACCAAGTTAAAGGTAGAGAATTTAGAGTAGGAGCCCTGAAACAGGACCCGTCCCAATCCATACGATATCTTGCATGGGGTGTGTCTATGACTTCTGTTGGTCGTCTTATCAATGCACTGCTGTGCTAAACCCTTGAGCATATGTACCTCCATCAGAGCTCTGACTTGGTAACCAGTAAAACAGACTCATTATTATTTATTATTATTTAACCAACATTTGAAATAGTTTAGAGGAGTCAATGGGGGAAGGAGAATAGGAGTGAATAATTCTGCACAGAATAGAACGGAGAGCCTCTTCAACACTGTGAGCATGCACATGTGTTTATGTGCACAATCGTGGGCAGGCAAAGCTTCTTGTCAGAGAATCCTGAGGTTGGTATGTCTTGCTGTGTGTCATTTTCTTTAGCAACTCATTGAATGTTTTGAGCCTCACCTCTCTTGTAAAATGGCATTGTTGATGAACTGTGTATGTTAAAGAGAAAAAAGTTTGGGTGTAGTTTCTGGTAGCGAGCAAGTGTGCATCCTTCTGTAATTCTAGAAGGAATTCCACAGGAAGCCCTGCAGCCAGCATAGACTGAGAAAACACGTTTGATCCCACTCCTCTGTCGACATCCTCCCAAGTCCTGGACGGCTCTGATTTTCCTGCAGGTACTCTGTGAGCTGTCCAATCCTGGAACCACTGTGTTGATGTTGGCGCCCCCATCAGCTCCTAACGGCTCTAAGCTCAGTCGTTAATAATGAAGGCTATCACTTGTCTAGGTTCCAGTTGCTGCTGCTATTCCTGGTATCAGCCGTGGTTTCAGAGAGATTTGAAGTAAAAGGAGGTAATAGAAGGAAGGACTCCTGTGGGTGCCCTTAGGAACCACTGGAATGTCTGTGCATGTCTTTGTGGCTTTTTGGTTAGCTGTTTGCCTGTGAGCTTACAATCCACATGGCTCTGGGTGAGAAAAAATCTTAAAAAGAAAAAAAATCCCATTGGCTTCTGGCAGCAGTCTCCCACTGGTACTCAAAAGCCTCTTTCTATATAGATGTTTTCTCTCTTAAGGTTGTATAAGTCTCCATTAAAAGCTGTAACTTTCACCTCAAGTAAGAGGTTTGTACTCTTGGAATTTGCTGTCGTGAGGTATGTGTTCTATTGCTGAGTTACATCCCCAGTGAGAATTTGATATGTTGTATGTGACATGTGATCACATTTAGATTTTGGGACAGCACATGCATGCGTTCTTTTTTTTTTTGTTGCTTGAATTTTTTCTTTTATTTTTTATTCACTATTTTTACGTTCCAGATTTTATCATAACCCCAACCCCACATCCACCCTCCTACTGTTCCACAATCCATTCCTCCTCTCCACTCCCTTGTCTCAATGAAGATATCCTCAACCCTCTAACCTCTTCACCAGCATCTGCTGTCACCTGAGTTTTTAATCTTAGCCATTCTGATTGGTGTAAGGCTGAATCTTAAAGAGGCACTAAAGTTTTGCTATGCCTGCTATGCCCACCATACCCACAGCTTACGTGCAGAAAAGGAACTCAAGAAAACACGAAGTTGTGGTAAGAGGAGTCTTCCTTAGGTAGGGAAGCCAGTAGTGGTTGTTTTATTTCCTGTTGCTATGTTCTCTAAAATATCTGTGTAGCAGTTCCAAAGCAAAGAAGCCCTGTGTTTTCACAGGAATGGATACACCCATTCACGCACACACATATATGTATGGAAACAGTTACATGTATGTGTAAAGTTACATATATACGTATAAAACAAAGTCAGGGCATTGGGCATCATGAATGCAAGTGTCAAGTGTTACAGGCAACCATTGCTGGATCCACAGTGATTGTTAGGATGCCCTTTTTATACCTACTTACAACCCAGTAGTCTAAGGTATTTTCTTCGTCCCTAACTGAACTCTCACAGCTATCTTCAATGTAGTTTCTTTGCCAAGAAATCTGGATGGCTGCATCTGTTTCTTTGGATTATTATAAATCACAAAATAGATCATGATGAGAAAGATTCTTGAAAAATCACTGAGTATTGTGTTCAGGAAGGTGCTGATGGAGAGCTTGAAGGACAAGTTTACGGCGGCTCTGTGGGAAGAAGAATAGAAATGTAGGGAAAGTTAAGAGTATGAAATGGAAGGAAGGTGGGCTATCGGTTGGCTTACCTTGATGGCTCTGGGTAGGTTTCTTTAGAAGCTGTGTATTGGCCAGGTATATTTGAAGCATGGAGCCACACTTTATTTCTCAGGATCTAAATGAACCATGACTTACTGAAGCAGAGGAATAAACAGCAGAGGAAAACGTGCTCCCATAACCAAAATAAATCAAGCTAAAATGTTTGTGTGCCTGGCTACGTATTAAGTTCTAATTTAACCCTTAAAGTGTGTCCATAAAGAGGGTGCTTTTGTAATTTTTATTTTTGTTTTGTTTTTATTATTATATTATGTTATATTATTTTATTATTAGCTTACAAATAAGTAAACTGAGCCAGAGAGGGTAATTCCTCTTGCAGCTACAAAGCAAAGTTTCTAGCAAGCTAGAGTGTGTGTCTTCCAAGCTCAGTCCTAAGGGTTGGCTTTGTTAGCCAGAAGGAATGTACTGGGGCAGAGCTAATTTTAGTTGTTCATTTTGTTGCTCTCTAACAGGCTTTTAAGAACAATCATAGTGCATTGTATTTGTGCATCTATCTTGAGAGCAGCCCCAAAACGGAATCAATTATAACACTTTACTTTCTACACATGGAAAATAACAAAAAACGGGACATTTGCATAAAATCAGTTTTCTACTTAAGTAATGGGAAATCAAGGTCTCTGATTCCTTAGCTAAGGTTTCAGATTCCAGGGTCACACTGCCACCTAGTGTAGAGAGAGCATATTCCCCCCCAAGCAGAAAGTACTGAACCGGGTGTAAGATGCCAAGGGATGCAGCAAAAGGGAGCATGTTTAAGAGGAAGGGATTTCAGGATTAATGATGGTTCTATGTTTTATTAATGGAGGTTAGCGTGTAGGAGCTCAATTTTATTATTAATAGCATTGAGTTTATTATTAATAGCATTGAGTTGGTGAGTGATAATAGGGTAAAGTGTAAAGAGGAGACAGGTATCTCTACTTATTTATTTTATTATATCTATTAATTTATTATGCCCTTACGGTTTCCATATTATTTATTTATTTTTCTATTCATTCATTCATTCATTCATTCATTCACTCATTCACTTTACATCCTGAGCCCAGCTTCCACCTCTCCTCCCAGTGGCCCTCTCACACAGCCTCCCTCTTCCTCTCTCCTCCTTGGAGAAGGGTGAGGCTCTCCTGGGTACCAACTCACCTTGGCACACCAAGTCACTGCAGGACTAGGCACATTCTCTCCCACTGAGGCCAGACAAGGTGACCCAGTTATGGGACTAGGATCCAAAGGTAGGCAGCAGAGTCAGGGACAGCTGCTGCTCTAATTGTTAGGAAACCCACCTGAATAGCAAGCTGTACATCTGCTACATATATGTCTAGTCCACGCTTGCTCTTTAGTGGTTCAGTCTTTGGGAAGTCCCTAAGGGTCCAGGTTAGTTGACTCTGTTGGTCTTTTTATGGAGTTCCTATCCCCTCCCTGACAAGTACATTTTAAAAATAGATGTCTTGTAAGGAATGTAATGCATGTGTCTTTTCATTATCTCTAAGGGTCTCAGGAAGTCTTATCGGTTAAACTGATAATTATTTAGAAATCTTATTTAACAAATAATTATTATATACTTATAGCCTGCAAGGCAGTGCCTGTGGCAACAAAGGGGATGGGCTCAAAGGAGTTGTAAACATGACTTGAATAAGCAGAGGCTTTCAATGGGCCACCACCAGCAGCAGCATTCCCAGCAACAGCAGCAGCAACATTTCGGAGCTTATTAAGATGCAAATTTTTGGACCTGCCTTAAATCTTCTGGGACTGGAGTCCAGTAATCTGTTTTAAGCATCTTGGTGGTTGATTCAAATGTAGCTTTTGGCTCCACTGTTAGAAAAGAAGCCCTGCCAGTACACAGAGAACCTTGCTGATGGGCTAGAATGCATGGTTTGGAGGAAAGCAAATGAGTCTTAGGACACGAACCAGCTGCTGTCAACTTGGAGATCCACAGGCAGCAAATACAGCAACGGCTCCCTGAAGCATATGTGCTCTGGTGGGTGGCAGATTGATTTCTCTCTTCCTTGGAGAACTGGAAATGGTCATATTTTAGAGGAAGCAAAAATAATACCCTGGAAAGGTTTGGGGGTTGGCAAGGTCAACATTGCCGTGTCTTTGGCATTACTGTTTTACTGCACGAGCACATATATTTGCGAGCGATTGCACAGAGAGATGAGTATACCATGGGGCTGTTTGCTTGCTCCGAGTCTAGATGATTAGGCTACAATTATGTGCATAGAACCAAAATAAGCAGATTTAAAATAGAGCTTTGATCAGGGTAGAATTTCTTTACAGTCAAACTGAACCCAACACAGGACAGTGGGAGTCTTAGTTTTTGCAACTCTCTGATTGTTAATCAGCATCTCAGCCAGAGGTTTCTATGATAAGTTTCAGGCTCTAGCTGTGGCTAATTTACAGCACCCTCACACAGCTCACACATGCTACCAGGCGCTCTGGATCTTACACTGAAAGATGTAATAAAGATGAATAAAAGCAGATGAATTAAGCTTCAAACTCAACTTCAGTAAGAAGCTGGTTAAAACACTCCTGCTTATTTGAAACTATAAAGTAATAGAATGCGGTGGTCACAACATCTTTATTGTCGTCAGGTTATCATTACTCAATTCAAAATCACATTTAAAAGAAAAACAGATACTCATGTGGAAACAAAGGAACTTGCCCCACTATTTGGTGAGCTTGGTGTAATGTCCCAAGTCCTGTGTCAGGAAGTAAGAGGCATTGTGTCCACTGTGTTCCAGTCCAGTATTTTTTTTTCTAACCATGACTTGCAAGTCATTACTGATTCTCACAACAATATTTTGATCTGGTCATCTTTATTAGAAAAGGGAATAGAAAATGAATCGAAAAATAGAATATAGCACATTTACAGGCGTACGTGTTATTTTCTGAAACCTTTGCTTTAGTTTGTGTATAAGCTGTTGAAATGGGTCTCTCCCATCCTTTAAGCAACACCGGAATCTCTTCCAAAGACATGCCTGACAGTGTCACTGGGTACCCAAGGGCTTATGGTAGTTTCCACGACAACCAGAACAAAGTCTAAACTCCTTAGTACTATTCATAATCCCTCACCAAGTTCTTCCTATTGGATATTTCGAAAAAATTTCCCATATATTTAGTTGTTCAAGCTCAAAACCAGGAATATCCAGGAATATATTTTCTCTGTGCCCTCCATCCCTCCACCCCTCTACCCTTCCACCTCTCCATCCCTCAACCCCTTCCAACCTACTTTATCAATCTTACCTCTTCATCTTCATCCAGTCTTTCCTACCATCGATCCCCTCAGAGCAGCCTTCCCTGGCCCCCCTCCATTTAGGCCAGTCTCCACATCTCTTTCTGGCAAAACATTTCCCCAATAGTTTTAATTAAAGTTCCGACTGAAAATGTTTGGTGTCTGTCTCCCCATCCATGTGAGAACTGTGAGGGCCAGAGAGCTGGTCTGTGCTGTAACTGTAGAGTTGAGTTTAGGGTTCAAAGTAGGAGGGTTATGACTGACTAATTACCAAACGGTCTCTAAGCTCAGCTGGTCATTCCCCATGTGTGTTTTCTTCCTCCCATTACATAGTGTGCTTTCCCAGCCTAAGATGCACTGTTCTTCCCCAGTCTCTTGTAGGCTTCTAGTCATCTTTTCAGATTTCATCTCCTGGATGAAAGATTTCCCCGTGCCCTTGGAGTGAGTTCATCCTTGTTGACAGTCATTTTTATTCTCAGTAATGTAAGTCATTTTTCTTTCCCTGCTACAATGTGATTTTCCTCAGGGCAGGCGTGTGGTTATTTGTGCTTTTTGTCTCCTCAGCTACTAGTATTTATTTGGTGATACAGTTATTCGATAAATATGTATCGAATGCTTGAACAAACAAATGAAAGAAAACAGATGTTCAAGAAGGATGACTGTGACCATGGTCCCTAATTTAAGTTATAAGGAATAAATCATTTTGATTTATGGACGAGGACATATTTGTGCATATACACACTATAGGATCTTTGTGTACATGGTGGAGAGTTAAGGAGTGTGCAAAACTAATTATTATGTATAAAATTGATTGCTTGAAATGTCATGTTTTCTTAATGAATTTATGATCTGTCTGGAATGACAATTTTTTCTTTCGATTGGTTTTTCAGGGACAAATAGTATGTGTGTGTGTGGAACAGTGTTAGCGACAAAACCAAAAAACGAAAACAAAACAAAACTAAGTCTGGAGAGATGGCTCAGTGGGTAGGAGCACTTACCACTCCTGCAGAGAGGACCGGAGCTCAGTTCCCCCACCTATGTTTGTTGGATCTCAGCTGCCTGAAACGCCAGTTCAGGGGGACCTGATGCCCACTTCTGGCCTCTGCAGGTAACTGCAGTCATGTGCAAATTTCCCACACTTGGACACATAATTAAAAGAAAACAAAAAGATGGAAAAGCTTAAGGCCCTTTGACTTAAGGGTACCGCTTGATCTAAACAAGGATAGTGTGGAGTTTGAGTCTTTCTCCTGTGAGAATTTCATGTTACATTAGGAAATATAGTCAATGCTAGCTAAGATGGATGGAGCAGACAAAAGTATTTTTCTCGGGATTTTCATTTTTGTCTTAATAGAACTGTTAGCTTGTTGTTCACTATTTAAAGTAAACAGCCAGCCTGGCCAGAAGACTTGCCACTTGGGACCTTAGTTTCCTCTCATCTTTTATCTTTTATTCAGCGGCCCGTTCACCTGCTTTCTTATTTTAGTTGTAAAGAATTCTTCAAAGTGGCTTGAGAAGGGGCAAGCACGAAGGCGAGTTCTCTCAAACCCTTTGAAGGATTTCTGGAACACCTACGTGTACAGGAAAATTGCCTTTCTTCTTTCTTACAGATCACAAAACGCAGAGCTTGTCTAGAAAGAAATTCCTTTTGGAAAATGCCTTTCTCTCTGCAGATCTAAGGCTGGCTAGTTTCCCATAATTTCAGGCCATTAGGAAGCTCCCCAGAGGCAGGTTTTTCATTTTACATAAACTTCAACTAGCTTAAACAAATAAGTAGGTCTCAGGCCATTCAATGTTCTGAGCCAGGGCAGCTGCCTCAGAGATTGGGAATTTTGATAGAGAGCAAGCCCTGTGGACAGCACCACCCAGTAAGAAGAAACTTCCCAACCCCTCTAAATGAGTAGGCTAGGCACAAGACCACAGAAAGGGAGCCCGGGTAAGGTCCAATCAGAAACTCTCCGGCAAGCTGAGAGAGGCCAAAGTAAGAAAGACTTTACTGAAATAACAAACAGGCAAGGACTTGGGAGATATCTCAGTGGGTAACGCTTTTGCCTCAGAAGTCCGAGCACCAGACTCTGGAGCCTGGAACTCCTGCGACAGAGAAGCGTATCTGGTAGCTCCCTGGAATGTCAGCACGAGGAGAAGAGCCCCAGTGAGCTCCGGGTTCAATGAGAGACCATCCCTCCTTAAATCAAGTAGCGAATTATGGAAGAAGACACCCAATGCCAATTTTGAGCCTCTTCAGGGTCGTATGTATGTACCCCATCCCTCAACACATGCAAAAAACAAGTATACAAATACAAACACCAAAAAGAAAACAAAATAAAATTTTAATGAGTCAAAAACGTGAAAATAATTCAAGGAAGCAAACCTCAAAACTATCAGGCACCACGATTTACAGAGATGATTGGCCCCCCTGATTCTGCGTTCCTCCGACATTTGTATCCTCCAAGATGGAACCGGAAGTCAGGCATCCTTTGCTTGCCGTACAGGGCCAGGAGTCCTGTTGCTCCTGAGGAGTGCTCAGGTTCAGGAGGAGGTCTGTGCACAAGAAACAGTGGCGTGTGCACACCTCCTGTCTAGGCCTGTGATGCTAGTAATTCACTCTCTGGTTTCTTATGGGCAAGATTGTGTTGTGTTCTCCCCGGTCTATTCAATCGCATACTATTAATCTCAGAGATTGAGAGCAAACAATTAAAAGACTTGAGGTCATATCGTATCAGAATTTCCCATGGCGAGTTAGAGAGCTGACTTGCAATGAATAGCATCAATGGTGCTCTGGGAGAGTCACCCTCTCATCTAGAGAATAACGATGTGTAGTCTAACTTCACGAGTGGTTGTGAGACTCATATGCTACTAAGCTGTAGGCATGGACAAGAGAGGGGTGCACACAATGACTTGTTATCAGGATAAGGTTGCCAGCGGATGAGTTTGGCATGAGATCTTTTATCTTTGCCAATCTCATTTGATTTCCCCCAGGAACTGCTGTTAAGGAACAACTTTGGTCCCATTTTACAGATAAGGTAGTTAACTACTGGGAGGCTAATTATATTGCTCAAGTTCACATAACTGCTAAAGCAGAAGTGGGTTTAAACTTAGGTCGACTAAGCAGCAAGGCTCCGGTGAGCCCCCACACCTCTGCCACGGAATAGGCAGCTCTTTGCTGGATCCTGAACCACTAAAAGCCTCTACTGTGCCCTTATAACAACTTTCAAAGCCTCTACTGTGCCCTATAGCTGTTCTAAAAGCCTGCACTGTATTCCTATAGTAGCTTGCTGCATTTCTCTGGTTAAATCCCCCACATCCTGGTTTTTTCTTCTTTTTTTTCTTCTCAGTAAGGCTTTTCCCATTCAGTCCCTCCTTCAGTGTGACCTTGTTAGTTTTGAGCCAGGCACACCCCTGGCTGGGCCTGGGTTACAGGCTGCCTCTCCCCACCCCTTTCCTTTGCTTCAGCTTAAAGGGTTATTGCATGCCTCCAATTCACTCTTTTTGCCTTTAGCCCTGAGAGGGGCAAGAAGGAGCAAGCTTGGGGCCAAAACTCGAAGTCCGAGAAGGGTAGAGAGGGGGTCTTAGGGAGTAGTGACCCCCCCTCCAAACCCTTTACGGTGACTCTTATAAACCACAGAGAACCCACTGGGAAAATGAAGAACTTCTGGTAAGCCCATGCCTCTGGAGGGAGCCGGGTGAGGATTTTTGCAGTATTGGTAGCATAAGGGGAGGTGAGAGACAGTGAGAACCAAGGGGAGAGACAGGTGAGATTGTATAGGTAGTGCGTAAACATCTGAAATTCAAAGAGAAGAGGCAAAAAACAAAGATAAAAGAAAGCAGAGTCAAGGGGAGTGTAGGAGGTGAGATAGTGTGAAACCAAGCCAGAAATGTGTTTATTCGCAGAGTTCCTAGGTGAGCTTTCAAAATGGAAATAAAGGCAGGAGTATGCCTTGGGATTTGGTTGTCTCTGTCAGCCAGATTTGGCAGGTTTAAAAATATGAAACTAGTTCCATCTGAAGAGGTTCCTGTTTGGGTCATTTCTCTCTCTTTTCTTCAGGAAAATCTCAGTTTTCTTCTGTGTGTGCAGTTGTCTGGGACCCTGGGTATCCGCAACTCTTAAGCGTCGTGCAAGTAAGAGCCATGGTTTATGGGGTGATGAGGCAGGGCTGTGGCTGAGTGAAGACGGTGCTTCCAACGGTCCTTCATGCCTTCCCTCTTGGATTTGCATTGGGGGGATGTTTGGATGGTTGGTTCTATGCTCAATGTCGAGCCTAGAAAGGGAGTCTCAACTGTAAGCTGGTAGGCAGGAAGGATAGCTGTGCCTTTTCTAGGGCTGAACATGGTGTTTCTTTCAGATGGTGAATGATAAATATTGTGGGACTACAATGGATGTATGGATGGGTGGATAAATGGATTTCCCCAAAGGACTGGGGTCAGGAGGATAAAAAGAAAATATTTGATGTACTTTAATGGGTAGGGCAAAACTCATCTATGTACTGAAGCTGTGTGTGTGTGTGTGTGTGTGTGTGTGTGTGTGTGTGATATGTCTAAGAGTCAGATCAAGGCAGGAGAGGGTCTGGCAGTTATACAATCTCTTCTCTGATGGTGACAATTCCCCAAGAACTGCACTTGTCTGGGAGCCCCATCGCACTGGCCCAAGGCTGATTCCGTAATGCCATTGTAGATTTAGAGATGGTGGTATTTAAGGAATATTTCTAGCCCAAACCACCAGAAGTTTTCCAAACAGGCTTCTGACCCCATGCCATCCAGGACACTGTGCAGCTCTGGTTCTAAATGGAACAAATCCCCAACTGCTCTAGGCAGGAACATTCCTCCATCATAAATCAGCTCTCTAGTTCCATGCCTTGCATCCCTTCCTGGAGAAGCTGAAGATGAATGGGTTCTGACCATTCAGGCGTAGAGTTCAAGATAAATAAATAAATGGCTTATAAGTAAGCTTGTATAACTTTGTGTTTTAAGCAGTTGCTTGGTTATTAATACTATTTTAATGTTATCTAATATTATATTAATGATCGTCCTCTTGTAGTGGATGCATTGGATGAGACAGTATTGCTTTTGCAGGATTTCCTGCCAATTCCATTTCTAATGGTGGAAGTGAACTGTGTCCCAAGATCAGGATTGGCCAAGATGACTTACCAGGCAAGTAGCACTGCATCATACTGGAAACGCAAGCTTTCCAGATAGAGTTTATTCTGAAAAAGGAAAGAACCAGGCTCATTTCCAACTTTTCCTTTCTCTTTCCCTTTCTGTAGGGTTTGACCTGATTTCTCAGTTCCAAATTGAGAAGGCTGCATCTCGAAGGACTATCCAGAGGGTGGTGGGATCCACAGCCTTACAAGTGGCTTACAAGCTGGGAAGTAATGTAGACTTCAGGATTCCAACAAGGTAACCTTTCAGAAAGACTCTAATTACCTTCCTTAAGTGCGTTTATCAATGTTTACAGCTATTCAATGTTAAAGTTTTTTTTTTAAACTGTATTTCTTGGATTAATTTATTTTAAGATAAAGGCCTTGGAGGACAGCTCAGTGGTAGGTCACTTATATCCAATGCATTAACAAATGAGTTAAATCACCAGAATTGCTAAAATAAAATAAAAAAGAAAACCAAAAAGAATGTGTTCACCTATCAATCATGTTCCATTTCAGGAATAAAAACACCTCTGAGACTATCATACATTAATTCAGGACATGTTCTTAGAATTGTGCCTTCTGTGTTCCTGTAATTTGTCTGGTTTTTTACTGAAAGGACTCTCTGTGAGCACCACCAGAAGTGAAACATAAATTTAACTCAAAGCTGCAGTGTGGTTTGAAGGCTCAGTGGAGCTGTTCAAGTATCCTGGTGCTGAAAGAGAACCACACATGCGGTCTTAGCTCCTGGATGGCGCCAAACAAAACAAGCCTTCTCCTTAATGAATTCTTTCTATTTAATTTAAAATTTTTATTTTAAAGAGAATTGCTTTTTTTTTTTACACCATTTTCCTTTGCTTCTTCTACCAACTCATCCTGTTCCTTCCCTGCTCCCTCTCAAATTCATATCCTCTTATTCTTTAATTGTTATGTACACACACACACACACACACACACACACACACACGCGCGCGCGCGCTTGCTACTTGGTAGCCAGTTAGCAAACTCATCCTTGAGAAACGTTTGTTCTCCCTCTCTCCCTAATTAAATGTCTTTAGCTCTTCATCTAGCGCGAGGCCTTGTGAGATTTCTCTTACTCACACTGGCATGTCAACTGGTGCTGTCATTGGTCTTGTTTAGTCAACCATATTGCTGAGATGTTGTGGGTGCAGCTTTCTTGTCATTTAGAAGTCACATCTCTTTGTAGTTATCCTGGCCCTCTGGCTTGTAGAATGTTCCCAGCCTTTCTCCCGTGAGTCCTGGTGAACCTTCCATGTAGGGTTGCACTGTAGACATCCATTTTTTTTTCCGTACTCCACAGCCAGTTTTTTTGCATTGTGACTAGTTGTGATTTTCTGTTATGGTCTCTTTGCTGAGGAATGAGAGCTGTAGTCATCTGTGGGGAGAAGGATGTGTATTTTGAACACAGTTAGAAAGTGTTCTGGTTTGGGGAAGTGTCAATATTAAGTTCTCCTCCAGGTTCCATGACCTCACCAGCCATGGATGCCTGGCTAGGGTTACAGACCAGGCATAAATTCCCCCCTATTAAGCAGGCATTAAATCCAATTAAATGGTAATTGGTTGCCACCAATATATAGTGCCATTATTTCCCTTATGAAGTATTTCGCCATGCTGGCCATTGTGGTCCATAGGCATCACAGCTATGCAGACTATTGACTCGAAAGCAGCTTGCATAGCGCGTTGGAATACTGCAAGAGCTTTCCTCAGGGAGTAGGCTTCTAGGTCAGACACAGCTTAAGGCCTCCAAGTTCCATGTCTACAGTGGGTGGTGTCTTCAGCCATAGAGACTGTCTTCAAATTCGTGAATGAAACTGAGAACATTGACAATAGCTATATTGCCTAGAAAGTCTCTTGACTGCCCCCCCCCCCCCCCGCCCCAGCCAATGTCTCAAAGGCAGTTTCTCATGACTGGCACTAATTCCTTCCCTCCATCTGCCTCCTATGACTATTTTATTCCTCTTTTTAAAAAAAAATACTATTTATTTATTTTATGTATATGAGTACACCATTGCTCTCTTCAGACACACCAGAAGAGGGCATCAGATCCCATTACAGATGGTTGTGAGTCACCATGTGGTTGCTGGCAATTGAACTCAGGATCTCTGGAAGAGCAGTCGGTGCTCTTAACCGATGAGCCATCTCTCCAGCCCTTATTCCTCTTTCTAAGTGAAATTCAAGCATCCTTACTGTGCCTTCCTTCTTGCTTAGCTTCTTTGGGTCTGTGGAGTGTAGCATGGGTAGCCTGTATTTTATGGCTAATATTGACTTATAAGCAAGTAAATGCTGTGTATGTCATTTTGGGACTGGGTTACCTCACTTAGGATGGTGGTCTCAAGATCCATCTATTTGCCTGAAAAAAAATTCATGATGTCTTTGTTTTTAATAGCTGTATAGTATTTCTTTTTGCAGATGTGCCACATTTTCTTTATCCATTCTTCAGTGGAGGGCTATCTAGGTTGTTTCCAGTTTCTGGCTATTACGATGCAAGCTGCTATGAACATCGTTGAGCAAGTGTCTTTGTGGGATGGTAGAGCATCTTTTGGGTATATGTATAGCTGGGTAAATGAGGTAGAACTATTCCCAGTTTTATGTAGGTATATTTTATGTAATTGTAAGTAAAAATAATGTAATATGATTTTCTATAATGTGATTCTCTATGGTTTTGTAAAGCATCTTTAGTGTTAGTTTGTCCTTTCCACTGTATTATTCTATCTCTCTTCACAGATATCCTCCAAGTTTTTCCTAGCTTCTCTTCATATCACCCGTATTATGCCATCTTCCTCTCTCAGGAGACCCTTCTTTCCTCTCCATCACCATAGTCCCTTCTTACTTTTCTGGTTCCTGTGGGTATTCGAGGTTATCGCCTCACATCTAGAGATTCAGAAATAAGAGCCCAAGGCCTTAGTTTTTCTGGGTCTGGGTCACCTCACTCACACTATTGTCTAGTTCCATAATTTACCTGGAACTTTCATGACTCCATTTTGTCTTAAACAAACCAAGAATAGATCTGCTGTATGATGCAGCTGTACCACCCCTCAGTATACGTCCGAAGGGCAGACTCTTGTTCATCAGTGTTTGGGGCCGCACTGCTCACAATGGCCAGGAAAGGGAAACAGTTGTGTGTTTGGAAATGTCCTTCTGAGGAATAGATAGTGAAAATGTGGCCCATACATAATATGGAGTTGGGTTCCTTCCTTTTAAGTGACTCACACAGAAGCTAGATGACAAGGAAGGAAGGAAGGAAGGGTTGGACTCATTCTCACAGAACAGAAAAATTTGGTTTTTAATGAGTCTTTTTGTACTGGAGAATCCAACCCCATGGCAGTGAAAAAAGGCATAGAATCTTCATGGGAGAAAAATAGGCTACAAAAAACTAATGCTAGATAATCTCAGTTTTTACCTATTTATCTTCATAGCTATGAAGAACTAAGAGACATGGTTATGGTTCCCTTTACTCTTTTTAAAAGGCATAATAGCTACTCTTTCTCTTTTGTTTTGTTTTGTTTTGTTTTTGTTTTTTTGTTTTTTGATTTTTTTGTTTTTGTTTTTGTTTTTGTTTTTGAGACAGGGTTTCTCTGTATAGGCCTGGCTGTCCTGGAACTCACTTTGTAGACCAGGCTGGCCTCGAACTCAGAAATCTGCCTGCCTCTGCCTCCCAAATGCTGGGATTAAAGGTGTGCACTACCACTGCCCATTTATAGCTACCCTTTCTTAACTACCATTTACAAATGTGTCATGCTTGCTTTGTTTTGCAACACAGACCCTAGCTTTCTAGTATTAAGGTCATAAACAAATATTTCAAGGTTCAAAGACTTTTGAATCTTTTATTCAAACCCATATAGTTCTCCACTTAAGTTACTTCATGAAGGTTGGGATGCAATAAATCATTTATAGACACAACTTCTTTTAAATTATGTATGCACTTAGGTTTGCTTATTGATAGGCATAACATATTTTCAAGAATGGAATCTTAGGTGTTTAATAATCATAAGGCTACCCGTCCTGTGGATTAGGTTTCAGAGATATTTAACAGTCTTTGGTACACACAAATATGTATATTTTATTCATATGAACAATGAGGCACTTTCCTTTGTTATCCTATTAACATACTGTCTACTCTAAAAGATTATTAACATATTAGTCATAGTTACATCTGTATACAAGTACATATAATCTTCTTATGTGTGGAGAGAAAGATACACACAAGATACTCTTGCTGTGACAGTGCATTAAGAATGATGTATTCTATGAGTATTCCAAATGAGTACATCTATAAAGGAGAATTTTAGTTTCTTTTTTAGAGATTATTTTGGAATTAAAAAAAACCCCATAAAATCAAAAGAAGTGTGACAAACCAATTTAGAAATTAGAAGTATATTTAAAACAAATATCTGGAGTGATGTGGGTAGTTCTATTGTGGAAAGCTTTAGGTAGTTTTTTTCCCCTTGTTTTTTTTAAAGAACTTCTGTATACATTTACAAAAGTGTGTGTGTATAAGTGTGTGTATATATGATGCTTCAATTCCCTAAATGCCATCTCTGAAATCAGTACCCATTGGGATCTTTCTTCTTGTCTCCCTTTTCTTCATTGTTTGTAAGAAGGGAACTAAATTCAAAAGTTTGCCCTGAAGGAAGGTGGTCTGGAACTCTGGGTCTTAACGCCCCCTTGTCAGTTTTCTTACTTAGCAAACACATCTCACTGCCACTTAAGTTTTCCTGGCATGTCTTTCTTGTTGAGGAAATTTCCTATATTTAAAAGAAGACGTAAAGAAATAACTTCGAAGACTTTGAAAGCTGACATTCCCTAAGGACTTGCTTTAAGACAAGATCTACAGATAAGGGCAGATAGCTAAGGCAGTGCTCTATAAATAAGGATCGTCTTAGGGACTCTGCTGGTTTGAGCTTCCATTTAATGCAGTGAAGAGGTCGCAACACCATAAACCTTACTTGGTAGATTGAAGCATGATGGAGTTGGAGTGGAGAAGGAGGAGTTGGTTTGCATTGCTCCTTATACATACATCCAGTAACAAACACAAAACAACCAGCTGCTGCCTCACTGTCCTACTCCCAAATCCTCGAGAAAGGCGTTCTTAGTGGGAGGAAGCCCTTACATCCATTTGCTGTAGCTGGTTACCAATTTTCAAAATGTTTCTGTGGGTCTAGAATACAATTCTTGAGAGTAGACTTGCAATTATCGAAATAGCAAATAATTTTAACATATGTAAAAAAATTAAAACCTACTTTAATTAAATGGTTTTCATAAGCTAGCAGAGTCAATTTAGACCTTAAATAATATCGTCTTTCATTTTTTTGAAGGAAATGTTGCCCAGAACTTTGCAAGAGTGTGGTTTTTTGGCTGAGATGGCATTGCTGAATGGTGGCTTTTTGAGTAGAATACATGGTAATATTGTTGATAACCTTCACTAGCTATAAGGGAGGTGTTTTTAAGATGTGTATTTAAATTTTAAGGTGGAAATTTAATGTATATGAATGACTGACCTGGGAAGGTTCACATAAGATGCCATCAAGAAGAAATGCTGCATAGTTTCTTTCACACTGTAGCCTTTCCGCAGGACTAGAATTCAAAAAAGCACACACACAGAAAAATGGTAAATATGTATAAGCACAGAAAACAAGGTTTATATTTATTATTTTCAAACTCTTCTCAGGCATTTGTATCCCAGTGGACTGCCTGAAGAATATTCCTTTTTAACTACTTTCCGGATGACTGGAAGCACACTTGAAAAGCACTGGAACATTTGGCAGATCCAGGATTCCGCAGGGAGAGAGCAAGTTGGCGTGAAGATAAATGGCCAAACAAAGTCTGTCGCATTTTCATACAAGGGACTGGATGGGAGTCTCCAAACGGCTGCCTTCTTGAATTTGCCGTCCTTGTTTGACTCCCGGTGGCATAAGCTCATGATTGGCGTGGAAAGAACAAGCGCCACTCTTTTTATTGACTGCATCAGGATCGAATCTTTACCTATAAAGCCAAGAGGCCAGATTGATGCGGATGGCTTTGCAGTGCTGGGAAAACTTGTGGACAATCCTCAGGTTTCTGTTCCTGTAAGTATAAAATCACAAGGTATCACCACAATAGTAATTGAAACAAACCTGCATGGCTAAAGGTGAGCGCCCAAGACATCTTTGACCATCAGCTATAGTGTATACAATGAATATAGTGTATACAATGGATATAGTGTATACAATGGATATAGTGTATACAATGGATATAGTGTATACAATGGATATAGTGTATACAATGGATATAGTGTATACAATGGATATAGTGTATACAATGGATATAGTGTGTGCAATGACTATATTGTATACAATGGATATAGTATATACAATGGATATAGTGTATACAATGGGTATAGTGCATACAGTGGGTAGTTACTCACTTTGTAAAGTTTATTAAATATATCACTCATTCCAAAAGCTTTTACTGGCAGTTTTGAGTGCTGTGTGGAACACAGAATTTTAGTTAAGCAGAAAATATTAAAGTCAAGGCCAACTTGGAAGGTGATGTACACCCACCTGGGGCATCCATAAGTCATTGAGACAACTTACAAGGAAACCTGCACTAGTAACGCACATATCATGTATTTACAATTAATTATAAATTTTAAAGTAAGATTCGAGATCAATCATGAATACAGTTAGTCAAGGAGTCCATGATTTTGGAAGCAATAAATTTTGAAAGGGAAGAATTTGAATTGGCAAAAGAAGGGAAAATTGTATAAAAGATGACTGAAGGAGTAGTTAGGGTGTATTCAACCGTCTAGAGACTAGTTGATTTCAGTAACATGTGTGCATGTAAATGGAGTGTTTGTGGGAGGTGGGTGAAGGGTTAGAGCTGAAGATGGTAAGGAGTAAGGCTGGGGAGTCATATGGCCTTGGATGAGCAAGAATAAAATTATATAGGTGGTGTGATATGGATTTATTTAGAAATAGGCTTTGTGACATAGGATAGAAGAAAATAATTGTCAAAACAATTTTTATTTTTAATTTTGCATATTTTTGTCTGTGAACATGAGGGTAGTGTCCTTGGAGACCAGAAGAGGACACTGGATTCCCCTGTGCTAGACTTACAGATGCTTGTGAGACACTTGATGTGGGTGTTGGGGACCCGACTTCCGTCCTCAGCAAAAGCCCAGGCATTTAAGCACCGAACAATCTCTCCCGACTGAAGTAAAGATTTTTAAAGCTCTATTAATTATTTCACTGTAGAAAACCACTGATATGGAAGTAAAGAATTTTATAATGACACCACTATTGTATCAAGTAGTACCTTCTAGCAACTCTTTAAGAATATTTTGTAACGTTTGGACAGTAATTTAAAAATACAACCTTAAAGGGCAAGGATTCTTTTAAGGAAACAGAAGGGGATAAAATTCAGTATAAACAAACTGTTGATGTTAATCCGTCTCTCTGGCCGTATGGAACTCTAACATTCTAGTCACAAAACCTAGGTCACAGATGGTGGCAAGGGTGATACAGTGGTTTTGAATTGTCCCTGTGGACTTCTGGGGGGGGGGTGTTATCAGGGACCTCAGTAATGGAATTGTTCAAATAACTTGTTTTGACAGGAAGAGTTATGATTAGTGTGAAAGTTGGTGTGAAATTTCGATATTCGGTGATAGGCAGAAAGCATTTTGTAGCTGCCACATTACTGCTCTGGCTTGTAGACTCTCCAGAAAAATATTTCTTCGTCTAATGAGTCATGGCACTTCAAGCGGCTGGGTTAGAAAGCCAATGTGGCCATTGTTGTGAAATGCTCAAATTCTGTGCAGCAGGAACTTGGCAATGACCCTGGAGTGGTTTTCGGAGAACACAGCCTCTGCAACGCCAGTGACATTTCCGGACGGGGGTGAGGGAGAGGAGTTCTTAGCGCCTTGAAAATGTGCTCAGTGTCAGTTGTTTGAAAACGGGATTCATTGACCTTAAAACCCCTTCAAGATCATATAATTCTGCTTTCTGGGTGCTAGCGAATATGCCTTTAAATTGTTTTTTGGTTCCAGAGAGACAAACTCTCAATATTACTTTATTATATGTGCAGTAGCTGGTTATAGATGTTCTGATAAGCCAGCCCCACAGCACAATGCAGACATGTTTGTGCCTTTTTATTGTGTAGGGATGGAGCTGAGAATCTAGCATCTGGTTTTACACTGTGCTTCTCAGGAGCGTTTCTTTTCTTTCTTTCTTTCTTTTTTTTTTTTTTTTTTAAGATTTATTTATTATTACATGTAAGTACACTGTAGCTGTCTTCAGACACACCAGAAGAGGGAGTCAGATCTCGTTACAGATGATTGTGAGCCACCATGTGGTTGCTGGGATTTGAACTCTGGACCTTCGGAAGAGCAGTCGGGTGCTCTTACCCACTGAGCCATCTCACCAGCCCCTCAGGAGCTTTTCTAAGTCATTATGTTGACACTAGTGTTAAAAGGATCGTGCATAGGCATGTACAATTCTTTCAAAGTTGAAAGTTCAAAGTTCCAGTGCCCACGCTTTGCCCTAGACCCTGTTTTTACTTCATAGCTTTTCTTCTTGGGGCTTTCATCAATTTGCCTAAAAACACTGAATTTGTTCAGAATTACTGAAGCCTTCCACCACCTAGGTCTTAAAGGATAATGGCTACTGATATGCATATATCATGAGCAGCAGGAAAGCCATACTAATGGGAAACCTGTTCCTCAGTTTGAAGACAGCAGATTCTCTGTGTCACTTTCTAAGAGTTTTTAAGTTAAAAAAAAAAAAACATGAAATAGTCTGAAAACAGAAATGGATGCACTTTTTTTTTTTTTTTTTTTTTTTTTTTTTTTTGGTTTTTTGAGACAGGGTTTCTCTGTGTAGTCCTGGCTGTCCTGGGGCTCGCTCTGTAGACCAGGCTGGACTTGAACTCAGAAATCCGCCTGCCTCTGCCTCCCAAGTGCTGGGATTAAAGGCGTGCGCCACCACGCCCGGCTTGGATGCACATTTTAAAAAAGTATTTTCTGACTATGACTGGATTAATACACTTTTTTTAAAAGTATTTTCTGAATATGATTGGGTTAATTCTAATCTTCCACACTTTCTATTGATGAGATATTTGTTTCAGGGTCAACACTTGCTGTTCTTTAGTAAGTAAACCAAAATCAAAATGTCCTTTCTGCAGGCATTATCAGCCATCAGAAGTAGGTATAAGAATTGCATAATAAAAATGGAGCCTAGGCATTTGATGGATCACTAGTGCAAAAAGACTCACACTGTGGCCGTCTGTGCCTTTTCCCATTTATCCTATCTTGTGTTTCTTCCTTTCTAAATTGGAAAAAGAAACCAATTCCAAGAAGCTTTCATGGGTGCTCATGTGGTCCACAACTCAAACACATTCTCATCATTTATAGTTATTTACTGGGCTTGGAGCATTTCGTATTTTTTCCCTTTGCACGTCTTTTAAGTTTGTTACTTCCGATTTTCAGGCAATACATTTCTAGTTTCTCATTCTCCTCATGCCTGTATTTTAGGATGCCATTTATCCCCCTGCAAAGCGTGGTTTCTTGGCAGCTTACCATGCAAGCATGTTATTTTATGACAGCTTCTTTAATGTTTGTTGTCAGCCTGATCACCTAGGAGACTTATTTGGTACAGCTCTATTAGAAAACAAAGTTAGCCTTTCTCCCCTTTTAAGGATGCATGCTGGGAGTTAGGGCTTGTTTGAGGGAGGATGAAAGTTTAAGTGACTTTCTCCATATATAACTCAAATCCTTCTTCTCTTTACCTGTGCGCTCCCTCAATAAATCAACGTAGAACATGACAGATTTGATGCCTTGAGGAGTGTATCTCTGATGCCTTGCTCTGATTTCTTTTCATCAAATTCAGAGAAAAGTGCCAGAGCTGGCAGAATTGTGGGTGGAAGAGCTATCTGTCTTCTTCTTTACTTTGTAGCATGGAGTCGCGTTAACCTACAAATGTGAATATCACATATCATGCACAATAACCTGGGAAAATAAGTTTGGATGTCATGATAAGCATTTCTGATATTTGAGAAGTGTTAAGAAGTTATGGTTTTAGTGGTTTAAGCAGTGTGTAGTTCTTGTGTTCTGTCATTAAGTCAACAGCTGTTTCTAAGTTACAGGCATATTTTAGACAACCAAGAAACACAAAGGTTAATGCCCAAACGGAGTTTACATTCTGGGGAGCAGCTGAATAGTTAGCAGTATCCTGGGAAATCATAAATGTTACCAGGGAAAATGAAGTGGGACTCATTCAGAAGTAAACACTTCTGAGACAGCCTGAAGGAACTGAGCCTGGAGAGATCTTAGAGAGGAAGATGCCAGGAAGAGAGAACATGGAGGACAAAGGAGAGGTATTGGTATTGCCTGATATTTGAGGGTCCCTTGCAAAGCAGGATGACTAGAAGAGGAAAAGAGAAATAGCTGATGAGGTTGCAGAGAGCACACCATTAGGCACCTAAGGAAAGATGCTGGCCGGGCAATTAGGTGTGAGCTCTTGGAGTTTAAGGGGGAGGATCATCTAGGAACTGAACTATGGAAGTTGAGAAGGTTTATGTATTATGAAAGTCACGAAGTCAAGTCCTAAGTGTGGTGCTGAAGGCTCACTTGGGAGGTAGGGCCTGAAGAGTTGAGAAGAAAGACTTCTTTAATGTGGATGTAACAAGTGTTGTGTCAAAGGCTGGATAGGTCAACTGATGGTTGACTGTCGGTCCCAGAGACCAGTGAGTGAATCAAAGACCCATGGCCCGTTGGAATGAAAACTCAGTTGGAAAGGACGAAAGAGAAAGTGAGGGGAGCAATTGGAGACTGAGTACAGACACTGTTTTGAGTTCTGGATAAAGAGGAGTAGAAAACAGAACAGCAGCAGGAGAGGTTGCGGATGGAGGAGAGGAATTTAATTTCGTTCAGGCAGATACCGCAGAACGCATCGTCATAGCTCAACACGCAATACTTCTTGAAGCCTCCTATAATAGCCCCCTCCCTGAAGTATCAGGCATGCATGTTTAACTGAATCTTCACGAAACGAGCTTCTAATTCTGTCCACTTCTTACCATATCTATCCACAGAAGGAAAACCGTTGATGGTCACACTCAAAGTTTTGAAATTCCTGAGTCAATACTGAGAAAACCTCTGCTGTGTACTCTGCCCCAGCTAATGTGGGTCCCTCTCTGCCCAGGTCTAACCCTTGTGTTTGTTCCCTTCCCGCTCTATAGAACGCTCTATATCCTCTCATCTCTCTGTGTGAAAATATCAATTGCTATTTGGACTCATTCACATATTCATGTTACATGATGGCTTTAGCTAGAAAAACTTGTTACCATTTCGAGTGCTTTAGTGTTTCTTGCTAAATGCATTTTTAAAGCACATATGTGGTCTTTATTAATATTTTTGTGCCCCTAATATTTATCTTCAAGTACCCAATTTAATAAACGAATATGTTCTCACTGTGCCAACTCCGCGTTGGCCACTTTCTCTTGTTTCTGAGGCAGTGCAGAGCTTCCTGTTCCGTTCCCAGCAAGTGTCATCTGGAGAGATTTCTTGATGACAACTCATCAAAAGTGGCAAATCAGGATAAGATCTGAGACCTCTGTATTTTGTCGTTGTTGTTGTTATTGACTGGATGAAAAAAGTATTCTTACTTTTTACTGGTCATAAAAACTATAAAAAAAAAGAAATAAGTGAACCCCCCTAAAAACCCTATTTGTCACTGACTAGACAACTTAGTGAAGGTTCATGCTTGTTAGCAAAAATTAGCGTAGGTGCTCAATACTACCAAATTGTAAAAATATTTCAGTTCATCAAAATCAAAACTTTTACAATTCTAAGTCATCTGGAGATGAGTTAAAATACTTAATCTTTCTCAATGGCCCAGCAAAACAAAGATAAGAGTGTTGGAATCTGGGTCAAAACACTAGCATCATTTCCTGAGCCTTAACCTGGCTTCAGAAATGAAGTTGGATTAAGGTTTGTAGAGATGGCCAGATCTGGACAGATCTGAGGACTTCCCACTCACAACACTCCTTTCTCCTTGAGAGAAGGAGCTAGAAAAGATGGCGTGTCCTCTTATGTTCTATTAAGCATTATGCTCTGCTTAGTAGATCTTTAGAGGGTTTTGTTTTTCTGCTCACATTTTTCTCCCCTTACAGACTGTGAACTGTTTGTGGAGAGGGGACAACCTGGCTTTCATAGACCATTTCTGCAGTGCTTGCTTTATCTTGCGATTTTTTTTTTTTGGAACATGTTGACTGAAGCACTAAATTAAAATATTTGTCACGTATATTTTATCAGTGAATATTTAAATAGCAAAAAGGATCCCAGGTATGAAAATGAGAAGCATGGAAATCAGCATTTTAGCTGTATAACGAAAGTGACTTTTACAAACGCACTCTGCCAATCTTCCTTCAAAATAATTAGCATGCAAATTGAAATTCACATTGCATGCCCCAAAATGGTTGTTGTATAGATGATTATTAGTGTGTAGGTGGTGTTTATGGGAATACGCAGATGTGTTCAGAAACCCTTGATCTATGTGGCAGCCCTTGAACAGCCCAGCTTGTATTCACAGATGAAATACATTTCACTTTCCCATTTTTCGGTGCCACAATTGCATTTTCTGCATATTTAATCAGATGCACCAATTTATTCAGAAAGCATTACATTTTTTTTTGAGATGACAGCTTAATGAAGTACTTCACATTTGTAATAAGTAACTTTGATGAACTATCTAAACAAAGGATTTAGGTTTCCTGGATAGCCATATAATTGATGCTTATCAGGGTGAATCACTTTTCAAAACGGAAATTTCATGCACCCATAGTGAATACCTAGTTTGAACCACCAGTTCACACAAGATTTAGTGAATAAAATTGAGTTGAGTTCTCTTCTAATTTGAAGATTGGGAATGAGGAATGTACTGGCTAGTTTTGTGTCAACTTGACACAGCTAGAGTTATCACAGAGAAAGGAGCTTCAGTTGAGGAAATGCCTCCATGAGATCCAACTGTAAGGCATTTTCTCAGTGATCAAGGGGGAAAGGCCCCTTGTGGATGGTGCCATCTCTGGGCTGGTAGTCTTGGTTCTATAAGAGAGCAGGCTGAGTAAGCCAGGGGAAGCAAGCCAGTAAGGAACATCCCTCCATGGCCTCTGCATCAGCTCCTGCTTCCTGACTTGCCTGAGTTCTAGTCCTGACTTCCTTTAGTGATGAACAGCAATGTGGAAGTGTAAGCTGAATAAACCCTTTCCTCCCCAACTGCTTCTTGGTCATGATGTTTGTGCAGGAATAGAAACCCTGACTAAGACAAGGAATATATCTTTTTAGAGTCTGGTTAAGTTCTTATATGGTTAAAGTCTTTGGGGGAAAAGGAACGATAATTCTCTTTTCCATGTGCTGTTTTGTTGCACACGTGAGTCTGTGACTGCGTAGAGACATAGCTGTCGACTTTTAGGGGATGTTCCTGGGTGTGTTTCTATAGTGAGCACACAAGATGGGGATAGTTTTGAATCCTAATGGAAGTTTCTTAATCTGGCTTGGGAGGTTCTAGAAAACAGTAGGAGTGAGTGTACCAGGTTGTAATTTCTCCTTTTCTTTTCTATCCGTCTTTAACATAGATGCTCAGTTGACAAATGCATTGGTTACCTGTCTCAGAAATATGACACACTATGGAAATAGTGTGCATTTTTCAGAAATGTTGGGAGGTATAGTAGACAAATTATTAATTAGGAAAATTTAGAAATCCTCTGCCTTTCCTAGCTATGTGACCTGCTGGAATGAGTTGGCTTCCTTGTCTCACTTTATTGATCACCAGCCTTAGGTGACATGTATTCCAGTATCATTAAGTAAAAATTTATTTCTATTCCATTTTCCATCTTCCTTTTAAAACTTCTACTGCAATTTAAAATAAAACTCAAACAGTTCTTTTCTTCCCAGTAAACAAGACAACACTGGTAAAAAGAGTGTTTGGCTGAAGTGATTTAGCTCTAAGAGGCTGTGTAGCTGGGCGAATCTGTTAGGGATGTCTGTGTTCTATTGTAAAGTCAGCACAGCACAGTGCTCCACAGCCTATAGATAATTTTCCATCTTAAACTATGCCCTGATAGCAGCTCATGGTTTTTATTTTATGTGACTTCTTGTTTCCCCCTTCTCTTTATAAGAGAGACATTCACTTTTGCCGTGACTCTCCCTGCGTTTATTGGAAACAAAGAATTTTGCTTTGCTGTGTCTCAGCTTCCACTTTCTAACCACTGCCAATTCTAGAGGTGTCTGCAGCAATGGCAAACACGTATCTCACATCTTTCTAGAGCTGGTGGAAGTCTATCTCATATCTTTCTAGAGTTGGTCCTTTTGTCAGGCAGGAAGGCGTGGAACTCACTGGCTGAAAGAAAGCAGCAGTATTTAGAGTTGAGACCTGGCCACCTAACTGCCTGTTTCGGCCAGTAGAATTTACTGACCAAATAATATGGACCTACTTTCCATCACATAACAAGAAATCTGACTCCCTAGAAGATGGTCCAGCATGGCTTTTGGCTTCGATGGGATCTGCAGGTTTTCTTCACCTTACCATTCAAGGGTTTCTTCTGATTTAGACCTGGCAACCCTTGGCTTCCTTTGTTTCCTCCTTGCTTTAATTTTCCTCCCCTAGCACCCTACTGAGAGTATTAGAGGTTATTTGCATGGGATTTTAAGTCTTTAGAAGTTTATCTCTCTTCAAATAATGAACAGCAGTATCCAATATTTAAATAATTCGAGCAGCCCTCCCACCACCATGCAGTCCTAGATTCTCTACTGCTCCAGGAAGAATGTTTCCCTCAGGACTAAATTTTCTTTCTTGCATTTGTTATCTCTGCAGTGACCTCTTGCTGTATCTGCCTCTCATCTCCCAGGTGAAGGTTTAGCATCAGTATTTCCCGTGGAAATAGACCTGGATGGAGGCCAGAGTAGCCCTGCTTCCCAGGGTGTGCTCTGACACTTCCTGGCTTGTGCTTTGGACACTACATTTTACTAGCGTCTATTTCTGGAGGTTGTGGTGAGAACAGAAATAGGAAGAGGTCAGAGCCAGTGGCCTGTTCCTTGGTTTGTTGGTAAGGGCTACTCGGGGTGAATCGAAAGGAAGCCATCACCTGTCAATGCTGAGGAGTTTGGGAAAGCTTCCAGCCATCTCCATTAGATACTGCTCAAGGAAAAGTCAAGGCTGTGTTTCACTGAGCTAAGTTCAAAGGGCTTCTGTTCTGTTTAGGATTATAAACCATATCAAGCAGCAGCAACAACAACAACAACAACAACACTCCGTTGTACATAACCTGCTCTCTTGCTTTTCCCCAGTTTGAACTCCAGTGGATGCTGATTCATTGTGACCCCCTGAGACCCAGGAGAGAAACCTGTCATGAGCTGCCAATCAGAATCACAGTGAGTCCTCGAACCAACTTTCTCCCCATGTCACTGTCTAGTCATTACCAGTGTCTCTGTGTCTGTCTCTTTCCCTGGAGTAGTGCTTTGCTGTACTGACTAGCTGCGAATTAAAGAAACACAGGTCCTTCTTGCGACTTGGCTGTAGGACCCTTCACGGGCAGACCTGTATCTGGTACTCCTGTTGGCAGCTTACCATCACCATTCAGAAGTGTCTCTGCAGGAATACTGGGGTGGGGGGGGTCTCCTCCCCTGTAGGGCACAGACCCTTGGCAGACTCTGGGGACAGCCAGAGGCTAGACTAAGAAATGTGGGCTGGAGGAAGAACTGTGCATTTAGGCCTTGGTGCAGATGCCAGGAAAGGGTTAACTGGGACTGTTGTCATTTTATCCCTCCTCCCAGGCCTGTTAGCTCTCCTCCAATCCCCAGGACCCTCTTCAGGGCGATTCATAAAGAGAAGAAACCCAGGTCCCCTTGGCCAGGCACCTTTGCAACCAGTACCCTGGGTGAATTTGGAAGTCCGGGTGCTACTTTATGCGCTTGGTGGGGTATAGAAGTCTAGAGGGCATCAGGCTGCAGAGCCAGCCCAGAGGATTGGCAGAGAGCAACAGGAATGGCCTGGGCTGCCTGGGGACGAGGAGTGCTTGGGCTGTCACTGATGCTGTCTGGGCTCCGCTTGTGTGCTGCTCAAGTAAGTTGTGTGTGAGTTTGCCCGGCACCTTATTTCTTTCCATCTTTTTCTGTCCGCAGACCAGCCAGACCACTGATGAGGTAAGCTGGGAGAAAACCCGAAAACACTCCATTTCCCAAGCATGTGACAGGAAAAGTAGGTGGTGATGAAGCTGTTCTGGGTGTGAGAAGTCAGAGTACCCTCAGGGCTCTCAGGCCAGCTGCCCTGCGCCTGAAGCACCTCCAGCAAATAGGGTCCGACTGGGCGCCTCTGAGGAGTCGTGGATGTGGGGAAAAATGGGCCATTTCCCCACTTAGACTCTAACATTAAAGGCACAGTACTGGGGGTAGCTCATGATTCAAGACCAGGGCTTACATTTTTGCTGTTTCTTCTTGTTGGTTACCTCTTCTCTCAACCTGGGTCGTGCTCAAAAAATCAGGAGCGCTTTCTCCAGCTCCTGCAGCTGTAGAAAAACCGCTAAACCTCAAGATCCTGCAAGCGATGTAGGACTGAAGCCTGGCAGCCTTGGATCCCAACAGAACTCTAGCAACTTAGCCCTAGACTGCCCGCCCTGCCCCTTCCCTTGGCTCCTGGCGAGGGAGAGTGAAGCCAGGCAGGGAGGCCAGGAGAGGTTTGAGGTTTCACTTACAGAGACCCCATTGTAACCTGTCTGGTCCTTGGAGTTCAGGAAAACAAAGTCTTTCCTGATTAAAGCAGCTTTTCCCTCACCCTCTCTCCCTTTCCCCCTCCTCCCCCCTCTAGAAGCAGAGGGGGGAGAAAAAGTGTTCCCTAAAGCAACACATTTATACTGTTTCAGGCGCCAGTGCTCCCTGTAGACCTGTCAAAACAGCTGTCTGCAAGGGCTCACAAGCTAAGGGTCTGTTTGCAATTTGTGTAGCTTTTGAAGCTAGGTGCAAAGACCCCTTGTCAGGGAGTGTCACTGCTGGTGAGAGTGAAATGGGGTCAGGCTCCTGAATTCAAGGCCCTTCTGCCCCATACCTCCCACACCTACCAACCCCCCTCCTTCTCCCCCAGTCCTGCTCCCAGTCTACTGGACAGAGAAAGGCTTGCAGTGGTAAAGAGCTGCTTGTCCTGGAGTAGCTTCAGACTCCAGGCAAATGACTGATCAGCAGCAGAGGTTTCAAATGACCCTGCTACCTATTTCTTAACTCCCTTTGGCTGAAAGTGGACATTAGATATCCACGTCTTTTTATGTATTCTGAGAAGGCGAGGCCCAGTGAACTCCCCTTCCATTTAAAGACATCACTTCTACTCTACCTTAGACAGTTTACCTAGTAGAATATAGAAACACAATATTTTCATTCAAAACTGTATCCACCATAGAGAGGCATCCTTGCTGGTGTGTGTGTGTGTGTTTTAGGGAATAAGGGCCCTGTGTAGTTCCTTTGGGTACACATTTTTCTCCACTAACCTCTGTGTGTTGTTTTTGGCAGAGAGGTCCTCCGGGTGAGCAGGGGCCTCCAGGGCCTCCTGGGCCTCCTGGAGTTCCGGGCATAGATGGCATTGATGTAAGTTTCTATGTCCCTTGTTCTCTAACCCAGCCCTTTCCCATTACTTCTTCAGCTTTGGATGAGTTGTTAGAAAGGGCCAGACGTCCCCTCCCTGCTACTCCCATAGAACTAAGACTAAATGGTAGTGAAAGTTCTAAATTTGATACTGTAGCCTGGGAATTGTTAGAGAAGAGACTAGTTTTGTACCCGTGGATCCTTGGGGCAGCAACTTCTATCTTTAGACCCTCACCCTGGCTTCTGCCAACATCTTTGTGGTGTGCATACCCGAGACACTTCATGGGACCCCAGCTACTCTTATGCATGACTTATATCCCTGTCTCTATGTCTCCAGGGTGACCGAGGTCCAAAGGGTCCCCCAGGACCTCCGGTAAGTTGATTGGCATGATGGTGCAGAACTTCCTTTTTAAAAATGTGTTTTGTAGACATGTGTCTTTGAAGAGTCTCAACTTTGCTTCATTTTCTCTCCATTGCTCAGGGTCCTCCTGGAGACCCAGGCAAGCCAGGAGCACCAGGCAAGCCAGGCACACCAGGAGCTGATGTGAGTATGTGTGTGTGTGTGTGTGTGTGTGTGTGTGTGTGTGTGAGAGAGAGAGAGAAGAGAGAGAGAGAGAGAGAGAGAGAGAGAGAGAGAGAGAAACAGAGACACAGAGACAGAGAGAGAGTGGTGGCAGGAAGAGGAGAAATGGAGGGAGGGAGGGAGGTGGTGAGGAGAGGACAGAGGGGAGAGGGCAGAGGACAGAGGGGGAAAAGGGAGAAAGGAGAGGAGAGAAGGAGAGAAACAGTGTTACCCTGAAAAGTGTCCTGTGAAGGTTGACCTCAGGGGTTTCAGTCTCTAAAAGTCACTCTCCATTCAGCCTATAAACTGTCACCTTCTCTGCCTGCATAGGGAAGAAGGTGGTGGCATGTGGGTGCTGGTGGGTGAATGGCAAGCTTCATCTTCCTCCGGTACTCCCTGGATTAATTACAAAAGAAGAGTTGCAGTGAGGGAAGAGCACTGCTCTTCCTGAGGCTGGGAGTTCAACCCGCAGCACCAACAGGGCAGCTCACAGCCATCCCAGGAGACCTAAAGCTCTCTTTTGAGCTCTGGGAACAGAATGAACATGGTGCATGGGTACACATATAGACAAAATACCTAATACATCCAAAATAAGAAAATAATGTAAACATTAAAAAACAATAACACTAGAAAACAGGGTGAGTGTAGGGAAGAACAGAAAACATTTCAATTCCCAGGAATATTTCTTTAAAAAATGAAAGTTTGCTCAAAGTGAGTGTCAGAGTTTGTTTGGATACTGTAGGGGCAGCCAATGCTCAGTACAGACAAACAAGACGTTAAAAATCAGCTTGGTAAACGGGAAGTTAAAAACCAGTTTGGGAAGACATTCAGATGCCCAGCTATACGGTAAATGATATTTCTCCAGAGTGAAGTGAGCTTGGTTTCTCAGCTTCTCCTCTTTCTGTGCACACTGCTCCTTGTTGGTTTGGTCCTTTCTCAGAGTTTTGTCTCTGGCTTGCAAAGAGATGGCATTTGTTGTCCAGGGTTCCTTAAAGTCACCCTCCCAACCATCTTATGTTTTGCAAAACCTAGAGGCTTTTCTAAAGAAAGAAAGCACCCCAAACATACACCTGTTATTTCCAAGAATTTTTGCAAGTTTTTAAAAAGCTCCATTGTTCTGAGGGAACAAGCCAGCTGCAGTTTAGCTGTTACTCAACCATGCCTCTTCTGCTGCGATGAACTTGGTAAGGGTGTATGTTTCTGTGTTATCTAGTGTTTCAGGGGACAGACTTTGCTTACAAAAACTTAAGCTTCTAGTTTAAGTTTCTGTTTCATTTTCTTGTGTGGCTTTTTTAATGGCAGTGCATAAGCACCTGTAGATTAATGTGTAGATATCAACTCATGTTTGAATACTACACATGGAATTATGTAATTTCTTGGCTACTGAGGCTTTTGAGATTGACTTACTTAACATCGTCAGCTTATAGGAAGAATGTCTGATAAATAAAGGCCACTGCTTAAGCTCCTAATGTACTGTGAGTTGCCTTTCTACTTTTCTTGGAACTTCAGGCAGCCTTTTGTTTTGGAGGAAGAGAACATCTCTGATTCAATTTTTCAAAGTGTAATTGGAACATAAACCATTCATCTAAAATCTTGTCTTCCTATTGAACTTTAACTTAGTTTCAGACAATGCTGGGCTCCACTGTCCCTCAGTCTGTCTGTTTGTTTATGTATATAAGATCTTGCTATGTAGCCCAGGGGGGCCTGGGTCTCAAAATCCCACCTCAAGTGTTAGAATTAGAGGCACACACCAGGGTCCAACTAGCTCCTCAGTTCAATGGTTCTTCTGTAACTTGCCTAACCACTGGTGTTTGTTTGCTTGTTTCTTTTTTTGTTTTTTAAATTTCAAATCATAAGCAGCTCTTTTCCCCCTTTCTTAAAGTTACGTTCCCATTTGGATAAACACATGAATGCCCTCTGAATTTTGTAGTAGAAGAGGAAAGCACAGTTGACAGCCCCATAGTACAAAAGAGACATTTGCTATGTCAGAAGCTGTACACGCATCTTAGATTGCCACCTTTGACCCTAAAATTGTCCATAAGAAGAAACCCAGGATGGAAGAAGAAAGCAAAAGACAGAGGGAAAGAGAGGTGGGAAAGAGTGTTTTAGCATTCCTTAGATGTGAGAGAACTTAGCTGTGGTCTTTTCATATGCTTGGAGTATTTCCCTCAGGCCCTGTGTCAGACATTACTCCCTTTGGCTTTACCATAACCTAGAAAGTAGATCGTTCTAATGTTATTCTCCCATAAAAAAGAAAATGAAAAAATTATAAGGACAAATGATTTCCTCAGAGATCCAGAGTTATGTAGCTGCTGGGACCGCAGAGACTTTTGTATCCATTGAATTCACTTTAGGCAACTCAGGTCTATCTACCCTCCAGGAGACACAGAGAGGTTCTTAATCAGTCTACCTGGACTTGCTGGGTCTCATCTTCTTAATAGACGAGTGTTTGGGAAGAATAGAGGAAAAGAGTGATAATGGATGTTTTAGTCCCCATGTTACCAACTAGGAAGAATGATACATAATACAGTAAGTGTTGAAAATCGCTTACAATTGACATCCAATGATTGTGTGTAAGTACTTTAATGTATCCTCTCCTGACTCAGAGCCACTTGTGACTTCTGCAGCCAGGGAGTTTCCTTACTCCCCTCTCACTGAGTTGATGTTAAAGCCTTTCACTGTAGTTGAGAAAAGACATTTTAAGAACAGTGAGCAGTAACCCTCTCAGAATGTACCATCCACTCTGCCCAGAGTCTGGGGAATACAACACATAGGAAAGCCTTGGAAGAGCTGTTTTGACAGTGAACTCGGAGACCTGGATCTCTCTCTAATCTCTTTGTCTTCTGTTCTTTGTTTCACTGTGAAACCTATCTTCTTGGTGATGTTTAATAAAATGACTGTTGGAGGAGTTGTTTGTCAGAATCTAAGACAGGGACCATGTTTCCCATGTGCCATGGATTTTTGGTAGATTTGTATTACTGCTATGCTTCTAGTGGTGTGCCTGTCCTCAGCTGAGCTGCTGGCAGGAAACAGGAAACAGAGCGGCAAGGACAGGTATTCCCCTGACAAATGGTGGTGTGAAGGCTCACAACGACGTTCCAATATTATTCTATATGGAGCTCCGTCTGCATAAGCATTCATATGAAAGCAATTCTCCCTGCCATTGGAGAGATTTCTCCTCTGTAATATCTTTGAAATTAGATTTAGAGAGTTTTATTGCAAATTGGATTTTGAAAATTGTGCACGCTGTGTGTGTTCACCTATCTCCAGCTCCTCCTCCCTCCACCTATCAAAGCTGAATCTTCTTTTCTTTTGTGGTCATACAGAATAGAGACACCTGAGCCTGACTATAACCTTGTACCCAAAGGACAACTATGTTACTATTATGGATAATAATCAATAGAGGGATTATTGCAGGTACTGTTTGCTTCAGGATGCTTAGAAATCTCTGTAAGCAGTATTTTATTCTTACAGGACCCAAATAAGACAGGGAGAGGAAGTGGAATTATGTATAGGGGTTGTTGTTAAACTATGTGATGTTATATAGTCATGATGTTAAATGCTTTTCATTCTTGGAATGGACAAGATTTGCACCCCGCAGAGATGTTTCACAACAGGAGCAGTTGGTTAAGACAATATTCTGAAAGGTCAATGCTCATGAAAATGGCCAGGCAGTGAAGAAGTCTGAAGAGGCCAAGAAGGGTCACGCTATGGCTAATAGCCAGATTTGGTTAATAGCCAGATGTGATTTGCTATCATGGCCCCGAATCTGCTTTTTATTAAAGGAGATGATGAAATTAAATATTACTAGAAACATTAAAATGGATAAGAAATACATTTAATACGTCTTAGCATTGAGATATGATGGCTAGACATATATACTAGGCTTAAACTATGCAGAGCAGGTAGTACACATTGTTACATGGTTTTACTAAGAAAAATGCTTTCAAGTTGTTTTTATTTTAACATAAAAATTAATATTCTTCACTTAGTTGTTGCCTTCCTAAGAAATGGTTGGGGGTTTTTAAATTGTTTGTATTTATTTCACATTAAGAAAACATTGCATTAGCTTTCAAGACATTGTTGCCCCATATCTAGAAAGACACATAATATTTTTATTTTGTAGGTGAAGTGAAATAGAAACATAAATCTGGCAAATGGGTGGAGTCAATGTCCATGAGGCTGGACTGGAGAATACTATAACTGCTAAAATTTTCTCAAAGCAGAGATTTTTAAAAATCCCATTAAATTATTGAACCTGTGACAGAGCAGTTACCAAATTGTCACATTTTCAACAGAAGAGAAGTCAAAAGCGGAGCCCATGGTAAATGTTTTAAAAGAAGGATCTATTGGAAAATATTACTTTATAAATACTTGCATTATCCATGGGTAATCAACCTACACATAACTGGTAAAATAAAAACTTTCTGTCCAGTGGTTTTTTTAGGGTTGTTACAGTAGCGCTGACACTATTTTCTTGCTTCATTAGGGATTAACAGGACCTGATGGATCCCCTGGCTCTGTTGGACCAAGGGGACAAAAAGTAAGTTAGCCACCTGGTCTTACCTTTATAGTGTTCTCAAATGCCAACAAAAAAGTCTCCAAAGAAAGGTGCTTGCTTTTTGAAATCAACTGAAACACTGAGCGTCAGGTGGACTGTACTAATGATTTTGATATCTATTCAACTTGCATATATCCATATTTGTGCTACAAAACTACATATGCTACAAATACTACAGTAAAGCCATTTTTATTTCTTTCTTTATTTTTAGGGAGAACCTGGTGTACCTGGGTCTCGTGGATTTCCAGTAAGTATTTTAAGCAGTAAAGCAACAAAACTGAAAGTCCGTCTTTCGGTAAATTCTGCCATTCTGAAGAAAACTGGAATGCTGTTTTCTACAGGGCAGAGGGCATGCGACTTACCTGGTATATAAATATATATAGTAGGTATATGTAAGCGTACCTATTGTGAGTCGAAAAGCTTAAATGTATGGAATAAAATACACATCCATGTCAGGTGAGATTTCTTAATGTAATTTAATTTTGAGACAGACAGAATCATATCCTCCAGCCCAGACTGACCTGGAGTTTACCATATAGTCCAGGATAGCTTCAGTCTCACAGTTCTCCTTCTGTCTCAGCCTCCTGAGGGTTGGGGTTACAGATGTGAGCCACATTGCCTAGCTGCAGCTGCTGGTTCTGTTTCAATGCCAGAAAACATACCTTGAGCAATAATATAACTATCCAAGTATAGTCTAATAATTTAAACCTCAGTCATGCGCCATGCCACTCACAGATGTGGATCTGATAAGACCTCAACCAATGAGCTATGTCACTACTCACCTCAGCCATGCATTGCTCAACAGGGAAGTGCAGTATTTTGTGTGTGTTTGTGTGTGTGAGTGTGTGTGTGTGTGTGTGTGTGTGTGTGTGTGCTTTCTAGGCTCACTTCTCCTTTCTTTCTTGCTTGCTCTTGGCCCTCTTTGCTGGTCATTAGCCTGTGTCCTCTCTCCTCTTCACCTGCTGTTTGCTTCCTATCACCCACTCTTCCCTTTCTATTGGCTCCCGAGACAGTTACACTTCTGCTTTTAGATCATGTATACAAACATGATTGCATGGATCTATATAAAATCTAGGATTCATAACTTAAAAACAAAACAAAAAACCCTGATGCTTGTCTTTCTGTACTCGTTGGTTTTGTGTGTCAACTTGACACAAGCTAGAGTCATCAGAGAGGAAGGAGCCTCAGTTGAGGAAATGCCTCCACGAGATCCAGCTGTAAGGCATTTTCTCAATTAGTGATCAATGAAGAAAGCCCAGCTCATGGTGGTTGGTGCCATCCCTGGGCTGGTGGTCCTGGGTTATATAAGAAAGCAGGCTGAGCAAGCCAAGAGAAGCAAGCCAGTAAACAGCACCCTACATGGCCTCTGCATCAGCTCCTGCCTACAGTTATTTTTTTCCTTGTTTGAGTTCCTGTCCTGACATCCTTTGTTGATGAACAGCAATGTGGAATTATACGCTGAATAAACCCTTCCCTCCCTAACTTGATTTTTTGGTTTTGGTGTTCTGTCTCAGTAATAGACACCCTAACTAAAACAGTTTCAGAGACTGACTTCATTTGCTATATCAGTTATATCTGTTTTCTTGCTTGTTGGAGTTTGTTATATACTACTCTCCGTGTTGGGACTAAGATGGCATGGATAAGCAAGATGTGGCTTCAACCCATAATTGTGTATATTCTGCTTTGACCATGGGATCCAAAGGACAGAGGAAAGAGAGGTAAAATGAGGAGCTTTAAAACCAAATAGCATATTCCATAAAGATCCCATCAGAAGTTATTTCAGGAATGATACCAAGTTAATTTAAATATCTATTATACTTAGTATGTAGCAAGATAAGGGTACCTGTTAAAAGAGAAAATAAATTTAACAATTTACTTTTTATTTATGTATGCTTGAGTCTGCATGAGTTCACTTGTATTATGTACATGCAAATGCCTTGGAAGCCAGAGCCTTGAATTTCCTGGAATTTCCATTACAGATGGTATAAGCCACTTGACGTCAGTGCTGGGAACAGAACTCATGTCCTCTCTGAGGGCACTTAGCACTTCTAACCAAGGAGCCATCTCTCTAGTCCAAAGGGGGATATAGCTCTAAAAATTATTACCTCTTTGCTCTATGTGGCTGTGACTAGTTTGGGGAATATCTAAATATCATCTACAACCCAGAAAGCTGTGCTGTCTTTACTGCAGATTTCTTATACAGATGAAGAAAGTCTTTTACTTGTCTGGTTGTGATGTGCTTCGCCGAATGAGGCCGAGCGTAAATGGCTTCTTCACATCTGTGCGGGAGGGTGAGCACCCGTGGGTTCTTTGAGTTTCTGTTTAAAATCCTTAGCAGACCAGTACTAGGCAGCACAGAATCAAGGGAAGGCCTTAGGACCAGAGACAAGCTTCTGGCTTCATCTGAGGCAGAGTGGCGCTGCTGCCTCTGTCCAGGGTTTTCTTTCCGTGAGCATCAGTGTCTACTTACACAGCAGGAGTGGTCCTCTCCTGTGAACTGAGCCATGTCTCTGACTACGCTTCTATGGCATTTAAGTCATAATCCATAACCATTTTTATTTTGATATTTTAGGGCCGTGGTATTCCAGGACCCCCTGTAAGTATTGTTTCATTGTTTATTTTTACAAATTCTAGAAAATATTCTATTTCTAAAAGTCGACCCGACCCTGTATCTACTACTGTAACCAGTGGGGCTTATAGACGTGTCTATATAATGTTACATAGCTCCTAATGGCAAGACCCCTATTCTGCCAAATAGGAATATCAAATAGGAAAATTACCAACTTAGGAAATTTCTGTTTCTTGTTAAATCATTAAAGTTTTGTTAAGCGAATTATGCTCTCACTGCAAACCAACACTAGCAAAGATAGATAATTCTAAGTCTGTTATTTATCATCTTTGATTGAATTTGTGATAGACTGTAAAAGTATGCATAAATCACTTTGTCCCTTTGATTTGTTGATTTCAGGGTCCTCCTGGGACCACAGGACTTCCTGGAGAACTTGGCCGAGTAGGCCCTATTGTGAGTACCCTGGTACACTTTGACTGACATTTGCTAACTTGAAAGAAGGTGCTATTGGTGAAGGCAGATCACCCCACTGTGCACCTCCTCCTGAAACTCCAGAGATTAGATGTATTTTATTTCAGTTAAGCATTGCTTCATAACTTCCAGATTGAGTTTCAAATTAGGGGGTGTCATCCATTGTTACACTCTCATCTAGGATTGGAATCCAGTGGCTTTTGTGTTAAAATATTTATATGAAATTAAACAATAGCGCTCTGTTATCACTATGCATATTTGAAGTAGATGCATTAAATTATAATCAGAATTTAATTATAATTAAACAGGAAGAAAGTGAACTTGATTGAGATAATTGTTGATAAAAGGTGTTTCATGTGATATTATGTAAATATTTAAATATGTTGAAGCACTGATATTATGATAAAGTATGAAATTATAAGCTCATTGAGGAAAGGGGTCAGATTCCAGGTTTCTTTTTTTCCTTTTTTTATTAGATATTTTCTTCATTTACATTTAAAATGCTATCCCAAAATCCCCCTATACCCTGATCCCCAACCCACCCACTCCCACTTCCTGGCCCTGGCATTCCCCTGTACTGGGGCATATAATCTTCACAAGACCAAGGGCCTCTCCTCCCATTGATGGCCAACTAGGCCATCTTCTGCTACATATGCAGCTAGAGACACAGGCTCAGGGGGTACTGGTTAGTTCATGGTGTTGTTCCTCCTATAGGGTTGCAGACCCCTTTAGCTCCTTGGGTACTTTCTCTAGCTCCTTCATTAGGGGTCCTGTGTTCCATTCAATAGATGACTGTGAGCATCCACTTCTGTGTTTGCCAGGCACTGGCATAGCTTCACAAGAGACAGCTATATCAGGGTCCTGTCAGCAAAATCTTTCTGGCATATGTAATTGTTTCTGGGTTTGGTGGTTGTATATGGGATGGATCCCCTGGTGGGGCAGTCTCTGGATGGTCCATCCTTCTGTCTCAGCTCCAAACTTTGTCTCTGTTACTCCTTCCATGTGTATTTTGTTCCCCATTCTAAGAAGGAACTAAGTATCCACACTTTGGTCTTCCCTCTTCTTGAGTTTCATGTGTTTTTCAAATTGTATCTTGGGTATTCTGAGCTTCTGGGCTAATATCCACTTATCAATGAGTGCATACCATGTGTGTTCTTTTGTGATTGGGTTACCTCACTCAGGATGATGCCCTCCAGATCCATCCATTTGCCTAAAAATTTCATAAATTCATTGTTTTTAATTGCTGAGTAGTACTCCATTGTGTAAATGTACCACATTTTCTGTATCCATTCCTCTGTTGAGGGACATCTGGGTTCTTTCCAGCTTCTGGCTATTATAAATAAGGCTGCTATGAACAGAGTGGAGCATGTGCCCTTATTACAAGTTGGAACATCTTCTGGGTATATGCCTAGGAGAGGTATTGATGGATCTTCCAGTAGTACTATGTCCAATTTTCTGTGGAACTGCCAGACTGATTTCCAGAGTGGTTGTACAAGCTTACAATCCCACCAGCAATGGAGGAGTGTTCCTCTTTCTCCACATCCTTGCCAGCTCTGCTGTCACCTGAATTTTTTATCTTAGCCATTCTAATTGATGTAAGGTGGAGATTCCAGGTATCTTTCTTCCTTATTTATGTTTTCTGCAAAGTTACCTACATATATGTTATGAATGGATGAATAGAAATGATCATATATAATAATAATTATGGTGCTCCTGACTTTTTATGTAAAATATTAGGAAGGAAAGGGTGCCAACAGTAAAGCCAGAGTAACTTGAACCCGCCTTCATCTGTGTGGCTTATTTGAACTTAGCTATCTTTGTTTTGCCATCCATTGCAAGCGTTTAGTGACAGATCAGGGTAGGTGGACTGCAGAGGAAAGAGCCTCCATGCTCAGCCTTAGGCTGAACACAAGCTCTCTTTTGCTTCAGTTGTCTGAACGACACTAGTAACACTGGCTACTCTGGTTCACCTGTAGACCAGCTAGAACAATTCATGCGCATTCTGGTTTGTGTTTTAAGTGGGTAGAGTCATTATCCTATGGATAGTTGGTTTATGTTTTCCCCTGTGTCTTTTTCGTTTTTTTTTTTTTTTCTACCTTGTTGAGGCCAGAATTCCTTCATTTGGGCTTGGTGGTCCATCGATGACTGTCCGAGTTCTGCCAGACTTTTGAGTCATACCATTTTCTCACAACTCTTTGGTTTTATGTTCTGTGTTCTGAACCTTGTGTAACTACTGTGTCTCTATTTTGAAATGACCTAGGGAGACCCTGGGAAAAGAGGACCACCTGGCCCTCCTGGACCTCCAGGACCCAGTGTAAGTAATTTTCAGTTTAAATTTTGTTTTCACCTGAGAATGGGGGCTGAAGAAACCACAGACACAAATGTGGAAGTGTCTATTAATTAAATCATTGCTTTCCAGTTCCAAAATGGCTACAGCTCTTTTCATTTCTTTGTTTCATTGCTTCTCTCTCTCTCTCTCTCTCTCTCTCTCTCTCTCTCTCCCTTCCTTTCTTTCTTTCTTTCTTTCTTTCTTTCTTTCTTTCTTTCTTTCTTTCTTTCTTTCTTTCTTCCTTTCTTATCCACTTACAGCCTGGTTCATTTTAGAATCAGTAGAGGAACAGTTTCTCCAGGAGACACCTTGTTTATTTGCAGCTTTTTAATAGTTGTAATTTCTTATGTGCTCAAAACTTTGGCATGCAGAAAAAGCATTTTTGAACAAATTAGTTCTTGCTAAGTTTTTCATAGTAGGAATAAGAAAAATGGTTGCAGGGTGTGATACTCTATGTTTTTATTTACCTGTCAGAGTGTCCTGCTTTGTCTATATTGCCAGTAATTTATCCTCTGCAATCAGATAGCCAGCTATCTTATTTAAGGATAAGATTTAAGGATCTTTGAAGATATTGCCCATCAAGCAAATATTCAAACATTAACATATATGTTTGTATTTCCCTTGTATCTTATAAAACTAATATTTCTATATTTTTGAACATTGGAAATTTCTATTGTTCATAAGTTAGAAGAAATCATCTATTTTATTCTTAATTTTAGGGAACAATTGGATTTCATGATGGAGACCCATTGGTAAGATTTTTCTTATGAATACAATTTGACCTGCAATTCTTTCTTATTAGCATATAATAATATAAAACAATGGTTTTAGTCATGATGTTTTATACATGTGTTCAAGACAACAATTTTAATTTAAAGACCACATAGTCTTCAGATGATCTCCCTTTAAAATGATCTGACTGGAATATACTAGACTTCCGTGTTTCACTTTAACTTACACTGTAGAGCCATGTGGGACTTGAGGCTTGTGTAGTCACAGGCTGTGTTAGGTTTCTTACTAGAGAAGGATTTTTGTTTCTTTTCCAGCCTTTGGCTTTCTGCCTGTGGTGTGAGTTCTCACCAGAGTGCTCCGTGTGAGTTTTCACCAGAGTGCTCCGTGTGAGTTCTCACCAGAGTGCTCTGTGTGAGTTTTCACCAGAGTGTTCCATGTGAGTTCTCACCAGAGTGCTCTGGTTCTGGGAGATGCTTTATGTTTAGAGAGAAGTCAAATGCTGGTGGTCAATGGCTCTGATGTAATTTAGGTCCCCATGGTGAAAGGTTGTGACCTCAGGATAGGGCTGTTTCAATATAGAAGTAAGAAACCAGACAAGGCCATGGTATAATCCACTGTCAAGAATTTCATTTCTTTTATTAAATCTGAGATAGAAATGACAAACTATTAACACCTAACAGGCAGAAGATGAGCACATGGCAGGGTATCTATTGAATGCTTTGCACTTCTCTCTATTTAAAAGAAAAACAAAGGAAAGAGATATTGGCAGTTATTTAATGATTATTATTGGTTTGGGGTTTCCTTGAAAAAAATCCCATCTTATCACAAAATGGGTACTCTAGTTTGTCTCTCTTCTTCCTTCTCTCTTTCAGTGCCCCAATTCCTGCCCACCAGGTCGCTCTGGATATCCAGGCCTACCAGGCATGAGGGTAAGAATAATTTTGTTATTCTGTCCTCAAGAGGATTATATACAGAGGAAGAGAGGAGCTTCTAACCATGGATCTTAGATGGATTAGTCATGTCTGCTTTTGCTTTCTCGGCCTGTGGTTCAAATTCCACCTGGAAATTCTAACCAGTGCCCCTGGCAGGCCCCTACTGAGGTGCATATGCTTAAAGAATATCTGTCTGACTGTCGCTCAGAAAGGAAATGCCCATAGCATGCACTGGGCCAGGAAACTTGAGCATGAAGTCCAGGGCCAGACATTTGCCTTCTATGGGGAAGATAGTGGTAGAGATATGGAGGAAGACTGTGTATATACATTTTGTATATGTGAATTTGACAATGTTCTTTAAAAAAAAGAATTGGGAAAACTGTATAGAATAGATTTTTCTAAAGGTGGTTTTCTCCCACTTTGCCATTATGATTCTTTAAAATTGTCTATTTAGAAAAAAACCCAAACAACGACAACAACAACAACAACCCCAAATAACCAAAAAACAAATCCTGGCAATAAATAGCTTTCCCTACCAGTCTCTGATTCTAACATGATTCTGAGAAATTCCAGACCCTTTTAGTTCTGTTATGATCTAGAAGGCCCTGAGGCAAAAAGGTTTTCCAAAATGTTTTCTTTAACTGCATTTTGGTGGGTTCCCAGACTGCAGGAGGTTTAGGCCTGCATTAGAGGCTTCATTTTACAAAAGACCAGAGAGAGGCAGAAGTTCTAGCTGAGCAGTGTGCCTGTTGCTACTGTTCCCAGCCTGGGAGCCATTGGCACAGGTGGGGACCAGGAAGGAGCTGTCCACAGGTGGGGTGGGGTGGGGCAGAAGAAGTTTCGAAGTGGTCACCAGAGAGCAAGGGATAGCTGGTTCAACTTCTGAAAATGGTAAGTTACTGGTGCCGAGGAAGACTGAAGGCTTTGAACCTAACCCTGGGGAGGGAGCAGGGTCAAGGGGAGAGAAGGCAGGTACCAGTGTGGTGTGTTGCTGAGCTGGATAGCAGAGCGGCTGTTGGTCTAGAAGAGAATTCTCCTCTTACCTAAAGCTAATGCTTATCATAAAAACCAGTCACATAGTGTACATGGGACTACAAAGTCACCGAGGCAGAGTTGAGCTTTGTGACATAATCTGTTTTGTAGTATTTTAATACAGATTTAGGGAGGCAGAACAATGGTGCGAGCCTTCTGACCATTTTTGGTGTCAAGCCCAGAGCAGCTTCATTTCTTTGTATCTATTTTCATATTTGTTAGGGCCATAAAGGGGCGAAAGGAGAAATCGGCGAGCCAGGAAGACAAGGACACAAGGTAAGGAAAGGGCATTTAGTAGGTCACTGTGACTATAGTGATGCATTTAGTAGGTCACTGTGACTATAGTGATGCATTTAGTAGGTCACTGTGACTATAGTGATGCATTTAGTAGGTCACTGTGACTATAGTGGTTATTTTCACTACAAGAAATCATAAGGAACAGGAAAGTGTGATATTTTATTCTTAGGCAAGTAAATTCTTGGTGTATTCTAAGGCTAATACTCTAAGCTGTTCAGTTATTGAAATGACAAAGAAAATATTAGATTTTTTTTCTATTTTCTCACATACTGGCTACATTTTCTTTCTATCTCAAGTATATCATATTTAGATTTTTTTAAAATCGAGGTTGGTGACAAACATGTCACTAGTTGCTTTAATTCCCTGAGGTTTATGATAATTGTACAGTTTTCAAAGTGTTTTGAGAGTAGGAAACACAAGATCTGGTAGTTAACTGGTTTGGATGTGAACTAGTTCTTGAGCTATGAACTAACTTGTCTCTTTCTAACCTCATTTCACTGTAACTTAGGCTTGAAGTAGCTGGAACTTAGCGATGACATCTTATTATTGGGATAGAAATATGGAATTAATATAGCACTGGGGATGAGGGGCCCCCACCAAAAAAAGTTGACACTTAAACCAAGGCAATTTGGCCACCATTTTTTCGTATTATGAGGATATAATAATTTTACTTTCTGCATAGTAGACTTTCAGTAAAATGTATAACATTTAACAAAGTCTCACCACTCTTATTAATGCAGCCTGCAAACTTGTTGACTGTGTCTGTTCTTATATCTTTACTGGGTTGTAGTAAAATATTAGCCTTCCCCTACTCCCCGCAGTAATGAGTTGGAGAGGTAATTTATTTTTGAGTAAAATATCTGTGAGTATTAACGCCCTTGAATTCCTTAGCCTAAATCAGTCTGTTGAATAACCTCACTTGTATAATCATGATAAATAAGCCAGTTTCTGTGCCCTATTACAGTTGGTCAATTATTTTCAGTCTTTTATTACAAAGTCTGTGAATAGTAAAGGTATTTTATTTATCTGGAACGAAATAGCTGAATTTCTGATGTCAAACTTGAGTAGAACAGAAAAGGAGAACTGCCTGCTTCCCTGCATGCTCGTTCTTCTACTGAACTTTTGAAAATTCAGTTAATATTTATCAAGGACCTGCTCTGTGCCATGGCTTATTCCAAGTTCTGAAAGTTCAGAAGTGAACAAAATTAATGATCAATCATAGGGGAATGACTAAATTAAACATGACATATTAATATATGAGAACAGTAGCTCACCACAAAAACAGGCAAGCAAGAACATTCAATTAGACCCAGAGCTAACTCTGAGATGTGTGTGATGAAGCGGGAGTAGACTTCCGTTCATCTCAACTCCTGATCCATCTCTCTGTGTGTTGTTGACCCCTTTCCTTTGGAGAGCTGTCTCTGCTTTCACCCACAGGACTTAGGACGGGAGCTGTCAATCAGAGTGCTTTTCCCCTATGCCCACGAAAATTCTATTTTGGGTGACCACACATTAATTATATGGAACCTAAAATATGCTTTTGGTCTTTGTGTGGGAAATTTGCATTTTTTAAAATATGCAATTAAACAAATGTTCACTTGATGCTGAACAACATTCCTTTAGTTCGTTTGACAAGTTTTGTACCTCCTTAAACTTTAAGTGGTGACTTTCAAAATTAATATGAGGAGACAGGAAGACAGTAGGCTATTGATGATTGAGCCACGGAAGGGCTCAGCCTGAAGGGACAATGCAGTGTTAAGAAGGGCCTGGGCTCCATTCCCATTCAGACCTACAGTCTGGCTTTGAATGTATCCTATTCATTAACTAACGAAGATTTGAAAACGTTCCTGTGGATACCAGAGTGACTAGTGAAATCCTAACAAGAACACGGTCTTGGCATCATTATGCTGCACTTCAGTATCCATGCAAAATTCAGTAAAAATGATGATAAATAGCGCTTACAAAACCTGTCGTTTAAAATGTGCAGTTATTGATTAGGTGGGCGCTTTTTATCTGCAGGAGAAATGTTTAATTCAGACATGTCGCTCCAAGTTTTATGGAGAAATCTATGAGAACTATGCCATACCCTGATAAGGAAATTTACAAGGGACTATTAATCAGTGTTGCTAATGCAGTGACTCGATAGATGTGCTGGGCAAACAAGCAGTATGAATTTAGTAATATTCACGTGGGGCTGGAGAGATGGCTCAGCAGCTAAGAACACTTGCTGTACCTGCAGAGAGAGCCCTGGTTCAGGTGCCTGCATTCACATGGCAGTTCAATCCAGTTCCTGGCAACTTGGTGCCCTCTTGACCTATAGGCACCATGTCTTCATCATATAAACACCTAATAATTTTACTTCCTGCATAGTAGACTCCTGCTCTTAGGCGATTTTATAATGTTTTACAGTCATACCACCCTCACTAGTGTAGGTCTGCTAACTTGTTGACTGTGTCTGTACTAGGTTGACACGTGTAAAATACATCTCTGATAGCACTTGCCTAGGGATTATCCATTCCACAAAAGAGTGATTGCACTACTGTGGGCCTGCCTCACCCAATGTCTATCCTAAGTTCTAGTAGAATCTGGATTTAATTCTGGTATAAAGATTTTCCTAACTCACTTAAACCTTAAGTCCCAGGGCCTGAGGGTTGGCTCAGTGGGTAGAGATGCTTGCCTGCAAGCCTACCGTAGTTTGATTCCCTAGAATCCGTGTGATTGCAGGAGAGAGAGAACCAAATCCTGTACGTTGTTCTTTGACTTCCACAGATGCATGTAGTATGCACATGCCTGCTCTGAATAAATAAATGCAAAAAAAAAAAAGTGAAACACAATCTAGTTTTTTGTACTAAATGCTTAAATGTTACCTATTAATACAGCTGTTAAATTTTCTGGGTGTGCTTGTGTTTACTGTGTGTGAAAAAAAAACTTGTAAACATAAGGTAGAATCAATGGAAATTATCAAAAATTATATTTATATAAATAATTATTAAAATTATAAGCAAGAAAAAATGAGTCAATAAACTATAAGGCAAAATTAAATGACAGAATTGATATTAATATGTAATAAAAGTAAATAATTTTTCTCATGAATAATCTCACTGTTATGAAAGAATTGTTAAAAACTATATTTAGTATCTTCTCAATCTGTAGAGATGCATTTCTGCAAGAGAAGTCAGACCTCTCTCTCTCAATCTCTCTCTCTCTCTCTCTCTGCTGAACTCAGAGATTTGGTATGCCCAACAAGTGATCTACCATTGGGTTATATCAGAGTTTATAAAATGGGAAAAAGTCTAAACAACAATTAGATAATATGAGAGAAGATCCCAAAGACAATTTAAAGAAACTGGCAAACACACACACATCACACACGTGTGACATACACATCAGATGAGCAGCGTAAAGCCAGAGGCTCAACAGCTGAGGCACATTTACCAGCCTATACAGAAAGTATTCGTTATTCAATATATGATATTGAAAGTGTCTTATCACCACAGTGAAGATACATTTTAATAAAAAATAAATGATTGGTAAATTTTCTTTACATGAAATTAAACTATGGAAGGATTCAAAGGAAATATATATGAATACTCATATTTTTATAAAATGGTGAAAATGGCCATTCTGTGAGAGCCATCCTATGTATAACCTATGAAAGAACTGATTTGAATGCATCGCAATTACAAATGGTATAAAATTATGATAAGAAAAGCCAAATGTAAGTTATAAGACAATGTTTTATTACTGTAATTATATTGCCCCAGTAACACTCTGGCACAGGGACTTGCAACTTAATGGGTGTTGCAACAACACCCTTGTCCTAGGCTCTCTTTTTCTTCTTCTTTCTCTCTAGAAAACTTTGAAAGAAACGCTTCCAAGTAGTATGTTTTTTGGTGTCTCTTTGTGTACTTATTTCTGTCCTCTGAGTATGATGCAATTAACATGAGCTCTGTATAACTGAACAAAACACAGTCGAGCACTCTGGGGGATGTCAAATGCACTTAAAGTGTACTGAGCAAGACTTGGCCGATTCCTAGATTCCTTTGCTAGAGGAACATTCATTGTGATCCTCTTTTTTTTTTCCATTTTAGGGTGAAGAGGGTGACCAGGGGGAACTGGGAGAAGTTGGCGATCAAGGACCTCCAGTAAAGTATTTTTTTTTATTGTTTACCAAGATTAAGCAAATCTTTTCAATGATTAGGTATTTACCTCTTTTAGCATCTGGATTAATAGCAGTACATTATATGAATTCAACACTCTCTGTTTCCATTCAGACAGCAGTAGGCAGTCACTACTTTTTATAACGAGAGGCCCTATTGCACATTCAAGACATTTTGTTGTTTTTTGTTTAAACAGAAATGTTCTATGTAAAATTATATGTAGGCTCCAAGAATTCATAACCTGACAGGGAAATGGCAAGCCCAAGAGGACACGCCATTTAAATTTCAGCAGTGCTATGGATGGACAGAAAAAAATATCTTATATCCATTGAACATACAGTGGGTTTATATGGGATGACTAGAATTCATTCTGGAAGACATCACTATCTAGAATGTTCTTAGTGGCTGATTACCATGTCTCTTAGTGCACAGTCCCACAACTGCTACGCTATTGAGTAAGACAGTTGGACATGAGCATACTTCATTTTAGGATGCTTGCTTGATTGGAATTAATGTTAGTTTTGTACCAAGTGAAAGCATAGTTGTTAACTCCTTTGTCTAAATTATAGAAATAGTAACTGTTGAAGATTCCTTAAACATTTGAAGTTTACGGAAGTGCAGACTATGTAAAGGCTGCCACCAAAGAGACAAAGAAGACAAACTCAGGGTCTCTTTAACTACATTGCTCTTGCCTCAGGACTAGTCTTTTGTAAACAATTATTTATTTATTTTATGTGTATGAGTGTTTTGCCTGCATGTATGTATGGTACCGTGTGCACGCAATGCCTTGGAGATTTCTTAGAATTTGAGTTATAGACAGTTGTGAGGTGCCATGTCTAGGTGCTGAGAACTGGACTCAGGTCCTCTGTAAGAGAAGCCAGTGTTCCAGAAGTGGATGCTCACAGTCAGCTAATGGATGGATCACAGGGCTCCCAATGGAGGAGCTAGAGAAAGTACCCAAGGAGCTAAAGGGATCTGCAACCCTATAGGTGGAACAACATTATGAACTAACTAGTAGCCCGGAGCTCTTGACTCTAGCTGCATATGTATCAAAAGATGTCCTAGTCGGCCATCACTGGAAAGAGAGGCCCATTGGACACGCAAACTTTATATGCCCCAGTACAGGGGAACGCCAGGGCCAAAAAGGGGGAGTGGGTGGGTAGGGGATTGGGGGTGGGTGGGTATGGGGGACTTTTGGTATAGCATTGGAAATGTAAATGAGCTAAATACCTAATAAAAATGAAAAAAAAAAAAAACAAGTCTTTTATAAAAAAAAAAAAAAAGAGAAGCCAGTGTTCTTAACTGCTGAGCAATGGCTCCAGTCCCCAGGACTCGTCTTTACGTGGAGTAAGTGAGGCTCCGCATCTCAGTGTTTAGCCAGAGTTTAAGAATAAAAGTCATGTTTATGAGCATCTCGAAATGGCTTCTTCCTCTGGGCCATGTGAAACCTTCAGGAGGACTTTGTGGAAGACTGCAATTATCTTCACCAGAATCTTGTCTTCCCTGAGCCTTTGCTAGAGCCATTACGGAGCTGGCTTCTCACTCCATGGGTTATATATAGTAGCCCAGTGTAGTTTATATGCTTTTAATTTGTTGACTCTGATGAAAATTAGGTGTAGATTTATATAATTTCAAAACAATCCATTCTCAAAGATTATGGATTTCTATTGTGTAGCTCAAAGGGTCCACTGAGAGTTACTGTCAGCGTCTGCTGAAATCTTGGTGTTTGGGAGGAACTATGTCCAAATGTTTCTGAAATTCACAAATTTTTATATCTGAGAGAACAAGCACACTTATGAAGCAGCATACAGATTTATAAAAATAAAGTTCCTATTGTATATTTGTACAGTTAGTAGTGCTTATTCCTTGAGTTCCTGTACCACTGGTGCTTTTTATTATTTTATCGTGTGCACAGGAATTACTTACAGCGCCATCAAATGAGCTGGATAAGAAAGGGCAGCTTAATCCAATATGACCACATTTCGCTTGAAGTTGTTAATCTAGGCTGGCTCATACTGTACTTGGGAATTTCAGACCATTTCTGATTGACCTACAGAGAATTTGTGACTGAATTAGATAAAGGAAGGCTGGTCCTGGAACTGTGTCATTTTTTCCAAGTGTGAAGTATGAACACTATAACCACTCTAAAGCACCTTTAATGATAAGCCAATTTTGAAAGTTGACAGATGTCTGACATAGCTTACTGCTCACAGAGCACCCACTCACAGTACCCCAGAAAGCATCTAGGTTCACCCTTTATCAGGTGGTTCATGAAAAACCCTCAGCCATGGGACTAGCAACATTCCACTACTGAAAGAGGTGCTGAAACCCACGCTACTCCTCATACTTTGACTTATTCACTCCTGTGTGTGTGGTGAGTTCTCACTACATCACGTTGGAATTCAGAACACCCTTTATCATAGGAATATCATAATACATCCTGGTGACAAGTGGCTGATGGACAGCCAGGCTCTGTTTCTGCCATATAAACATTTACAGGTTCGAATGGAACGGCCTGCCTTTGGTAGTATAGATTTGTAGGTAGCTATTATTTTAAGGGTTGCAACAGTGTTACCCCTGACACACCTCAAATTAGGTGGAAGTGGTAGTTTGGGTTCTGGTGGTGAGTTTTAAAATGTCAAAAATATTGTCTCAGTTGTTCCTACTTACCATTTTGGCTATCTAACATTGTGTCAACTCAATTTGCATAGAGTTGTGAAGAATTTTACTAAAGGGTTTTAGGCATTTGAATTTTACTTTGACTTTTCTTTTTAAGCCAAAAATGTTTTCCTTGTGCTATGGACATTTCCTGATGTCTCTTTTCATTATGACGACATACTTCTGGATTAGTATCTACAAAAAGACTTCTAAGAAACGTGTGCTTTGGCTGAAACCATTTACCAGCCCCCACCCCTTTCACTTTTCCAGGGACCTCAGGGTCTGAGAGGCATCACTGGCATAGTTGGAGACAAAGGAGAAAAGGTAAGATATCTATGATAAAGTCATAGTATAAAAGTGATCTCACCTCTATTACCGTCACTTGTTAGTTTATAATCTATATGTTTATTTATTTTTGTCATTCTTCATAAAGCAGTTTTGTAATTATTGACAATAACAAGAAAACTATGTGTAATTGTTAACTATAGATATAACCCAAATATTTTTTGGTGGAATTTGTGGTGCAGAACCCATGGGCAGAGGGGAGTACTGTCTTAGCTAAATTATAGTAAGTGGGGGTGTAATATTTGAGTTTTGACAGTATTTGTAACTAGTACTCATAAATAATACTGACACAATGCTGGCAGACTTCAGCTCCAGCAAGGCAAAGACAAGATGGAAAGAGAGAGGCAAGGGAAACTATTGTATGTCCTATGATCCTGGGATTGTGTTAGTCACCCTGCCGCGTCCATACAGTTATGACCACAGTCACTAGCCTGTCCTTGACTACTTCTAGAAGTTAGGTTTTCCTGGCTTTTCTGGTGCAAGGAGCCTGCAAGCTCAGGAACAGGTTTACATTAAGAAAGAATTTTTACTTCGTCCTTGGAAGGCAGGTTAGTAAATATTTGACTATAATGCAATCAAGAAAGACACCCAGCTGCAGTCACGCAGGACAAGGAAGCTCCACTCAAAGCAGGGGCTTAATCTTGATGTGACACCTGGGAGAGCCATGCAAAGCTGACTTCAGGATGTCCTGAGGATGAGGTGAAGTTGATGGTGAAGGATGAAGACTTGTGATGCTTGGTGGAGTGGCTATCCTAAGGAAAAACAATGGAAACCATTCACATTACTCTCAGCAATATTGCTTTGTGTGTGTGGAACGTGTGTGGTGGAGGGATTATGTCTAGTGCTGAAGCAAAAACCGTCAACATTTTTTTTTTAGAAAGTTTATTTAGAATGCCAGTATACGGGACTATAGATCGTTTAAACGTTTTTGCTCCTCAACAATTTGGACCCTGGTGTTGCTCTCTTTCCAGTGAGCTTTGCTACTTTGTATCAGTTCCACGCAGCACAGTGATCTTTAGTTAAAATTAAGTAACAGTAAGTTTTCATTGTTGATACTCAGTAGGCCAAGGGAAGCCCATGTCAGAAGAGCTACACATCCTATGACTTGTGGGCCTGGTTTGTCTATCACATTTTCTTCTATCTCTCTTCTCACACTCAATCTCTTCTAGATATTTTTCTACCTGTTTTCTTTTTCCATTTCCTCTAAGGTATTTCTAAAAACAAACAAATAAACAAACAACCACCAAAACCCCACACACTGAAGCCCTATATATTTTTACATCCATACCACTTTAAGTAACATTCTATATCACTCTCGGTTATTAAGTAATAAAGTCCATTTATTTCAGTGTAGCTGACACCCAGGCTATCACTTCCGTCCAGATTTAACGCACTCTGTAAAATAGGCGACCTCGCCTTGAAACCCAATTACTGCTCTTGATGTGTTCTTTATTTGAGGTTGTTCTCTATTTGATAGTTTTCAAAAATTCTCATTTCTCTTCATTTCTGTCAAATTGCTTTAAAAAAAAAAAGGCAGCTCCTCTCAGGAACACAGATGTGGAGTGGTTACCTAGTAACAGCACTTCCGGTCTGAGCTCATGCTGGACTGCTCTACGGTACAGAGAGCTCTCTGCTGAGTGAGAGTGCATCAAAGCTATTTCTATCACGCAAAGGCGGAGGTGCATGCTTGCAGTGCAGGGTGAATGAGGAACTCAGTGTCTGTTTCAGGCCTTCGAAATCCTTTCTTTTCTGGTGAATGGAGAATGTCTCGGCTCTGTTCTGGTTTTTAGGGATCAAAGAATTGCAGAGCTCTGTGGTCCCTCTGCTTCCATAGTGTTTTCTTTCCTCTTTGAGTCTGCCAGCTTCTGAACTTTCTCTCAAAGGATTTCTAGGTTTTCATTGTTATTATATGTGAGGTCTACCTGCTTCTGCTGGACTGACATCCACCCAATGTTCTCCGCGGCTTTCAACTTGGTTTGATCACCTTCTCATTTCACCTACATTGTTAGGAGACCATCCATCTGTCCGCTCAAGTTATCCTCGTGCTTTCTTACTTACTTTTAGAGGAAAAGAGCATTTCAAGATGCAGCCTGTGCTTGGTTGAGGACACTATGTAGTGTGCACAAAACCCACTGTAGTTTTGTTTTTAAGACAAAGTCATCTTTTGATTCTAATGAAGAAAATAAGATGGTATCTATTCTGTTGCCAAGTCGGGATCATTTCCAGATGATTAGACTTGAAAAAACAAACAAACAAACAAACATTTAGACCAGTGGTTCCCAACCTCTGGGTCATAACCCTTTTGGGTCAGTTTGTAATAATGAAAATAAATCCTGCATATCAAATATTTACATTATGATTCATAACAGTAGCAAAATGACAGTAATGAAGTAGCAATGAGATAATTTTATGTTTCGGGGTCAGCATAACACGAGGAAGTATATTAAAGGGTCTCAACAAGGTTGACAACTACTGATCTAGCTAGTTCCGATGTTATCACAGTGTAAGTTGGATATATCTGGAGAAAGTAGGTTGATTACTATATATAAAGTGAATATGTTTTATGAATATATGTTAGATTCCTCTAACAGTCTTAATAGTTTACTCTTCTGAATCACATAGTCATATAACTTACTTTTATTTACATCTGGCAGGGTGGTAGTTTCAAGAGTTGTAGAAGTCCCTCTCACATCTGTGGCACTGTAGAATTCAGTGAAGTGAAAGTCACACTCACCTGGGGGCTCTCAGCCCTCTAGCATAAATGAATTTCCATAGGTATCCTGAGACTTTTGGAAACTGACCACTAAATCTTATACAAGAGACTTGCTAAGTCCTCTGAATAAGTCCCAGTTTTCAGCTCATATCAGCAGTTGAGAATAGATCCATTGTTATCTTAAAGCATCCAGAGTTGTATCAGGGGCTGTCCTGACTGCTGCTAGCATGATGAGCAATACACACTTGTGGTTTCAGGTGTGGAGTGTCTAATGGCTTACTCTTCTGTGTTCATTCACAAATACAGTATGCATTAAAATATAAAGCATCCTTTTATTCTGGCGGATATGCATCAGAAAGATGAAGATGCCATGTAGCATGCATGACTGATCTGAATTTTATTTCTTTGTTTTGTTTTCAGGGTGCTCGGGGATTTGATGGAGAGCCTGGACCTCAGGGCATTCCAGGTGCAGCTGTAAGTAGTTTTTCTTTTACAAACAAACAAATAACAAAAGACAAACAAAACAACAACAAAACCCAAAACAGTGACTTTTTAAAAGCAGTGCTGCTTTCCCCACTCCTCTTCTAGAATCCCCTCTCTTCTCCCCCCACCTCTGCTTTTCACTCCTTTATATTGATATATCATCTTGCTATGCAACCCTGGCTGGCCTTAGACTTGCAGTAATCCTCCTGCTCCAGCCTTCCAAATGCTGAGATTACAATGAACACTATTAACCACAAAACACATATTTCTAAGATTCTCCCAGATTAAAAAATGCTATCTATATAATATATAAGTAGCTTATACATGCAAGTAATTAAAGTGGAAAAATAGAAGCCAGGACTGGTAGTATAGGCTGTAATAACAGCTACTCAAGAGTTCAAGGTGAAGGGTGCCCAAATTCAAGGCATGCTTGGACTACAGGGTGAGTTCAAGGCTAGTCTGACCAACTCAGTGAGACTCTGCCATTACAAAAGGTAGGGGAAGAGAGTGGCTAGGGGCATAGTTTAGCAGCAGAGTGCTTTCTCCTATTAGGTGAAAGGCCCTAAGTTCAAATCCTAGAGCCAGTGAATTAATAGAAAAATGAGCAAAGACACTAGGCACACAAGTGGTGCACAGACATACACAGGGGCAACATAGCCATACACATTGAAAAACAAGTTAGTAATTCTCAATGTGGATGAAGCTTCCTAATCATAAAACACTCCTAAAGAAGTAACTTTTGTTCACATTGGGAACTTCTGCGTTCATACAGGGTGATCAAGGACAGCGAGGCCCTCCAGGAGAAACAGGTCCTGAGGGAGACAGAGTGAGTACAAAATTAGTTTGAATCCTTGCAAAACTTCCTGTTCTTCTGAGTTATCTATTGGTTTTTCCTATTTGGCATGGCCTGGGCATTTTAATCATTGAAGATGTCTTATTTCTTTTATCTCTTTTGCCCTACAGGGCATTCAAGGTTCCCGAGGAATTCCTGGATCCCCAGGGCCAAAAGGAGACACGGTATGTCCCGAGCTGTGGGTGTCACGTAGAGTTCCCAGGATAATTACTGACTTGCAGTGGGACTGCAGGAAAGAAGGCTACGTCTTGTTCTAAGACAGTGTGCTCTTTGTGTGTCTTATAGGGCTTGCCAGGTGTAGATGGCCGAGATGGAATACCAGGAATGCCCGGGACAAAGGTAGATGTGTGGACTGGGTTTGCCTGAATGGGGATCCCTCTGCTGTGGATAAGTATGCTTAGCATTCCATTATAACATTACTAGGTTTGCTTAGAGAGCACTGCCATTTCCCTCTCTCTCTCTCTCTCTCAATTGTAAACTGAAATGTCAATTGCAAAATTATTATTAAAATAGCATACTTATTTGCTTGGCTTAGCAACTACATGAAATAGCCCCACTGATGAGTGTAGGCTGAAGGAAATTCTATATTTGAATATGTGTCCTTTGTCCTTCCCACCACTGACCCTGACCTAAGTAATTTAAAAGTGTGCCTAAGGTTAGCTGCTGGAAAGCTATTTTGCCTAAAATGCATGTACTTGTCTTTCTTAGAAGAACACAGCAGTTCATAAAGGTCTGATTGTGTGATAATGAACTTGCTTTCAGGGTGAAGCAGGGAAGCCTGGACCCCCCGGGGACGTGGGATTGCAGGGCTTACCAGTATGTGCTAATCTTTTGTTTCTTACATGTTCATGTTTGATGTGTGTGACAAAAACAAAGATGAATTTGGAGGGTTAGATACATTATGCAATTTGAAGAAAATATGATGGTTTCTTTTTTTTTTAGTTCTATTATTTTAATTTTCATTTTATTTTTTAAATTTTGTTTCCCCCTTAGGGTTAGCTAGCTGGTCATTTACCCAAGAATCATAAAAAGAACAGTACATTCTGCTTATGCACTATTAAATTTATTGTTTGGGTCTGCCTTTTCTGTTATCTTCCTTAAATAGTCCATAGCAAGGGCTGGAGAGATGGCTCAGTGGATAAGAGGATTGACTGTTCTTCCAGAGGTCCTGAGTTCAATTCCCAGCAACCACATGGTGGCTCACAACACAGCTCTGGCTCTTGTCTTACTTTTAGCCAGTCTTGGAGTTCTTGTTAGCCGAGCTGAGATAGGAGAGCGAAATAGTTCTCAGGGACAGGGTGAGAAAGGTTCCCAGTCTTGGGCTATAGGATAGTTGAATAGTTGAAACATTAAAATCAGTATTCTCTATTAATGTATGGCCAAAAATTCATATGCCGTTTGTGTTTTTGAGTTTTTGTGCTTGAGTCTTTGAAAGTGAATCTTTTTAGTTAACAAAGGATACTTGGTAGCATCAAGCAGTGGCTCCCAATCTGTTATGGCATATGGCATTTTTCTATCTGCCAGTGATATTACAGATTTCCCTATACCAACATGAGCAAAAAGGGGACTTGATTATTCTGTACAAGAAACAATGTTACATTCCTCGAGCATCTGTCCTGCCCTAAAGATGGTCTGTTGATGTGAAGATGGGCCTGAATCCTTACTTGAAGGCCATTCCAGAAAGTAACCTTAGCTTGGAGATTTTCTTTAAGGTTGTTCAGCCTTAACACGCTTAACAAGGCACGGGAAAGCCTCACGCTACACACCACGTGAAGCTCCGCTATGAGGCAGCATCTCTGCAGGCTGTCTTCAAGGTTGCCATGGTCCCTTCTGCCTCTTCTCAGCAGGAGGGTTTGGCATTTGTTGGTTCCTCAGATGAGGCAGTTAAACTCAGAATCTGTGTGTGTTCCTTTAGGGTGTCCCTGGAATCCCTGGTGCAAAAGGTGTTGCCGGTGAAAAGGTAAAAATCAAATTGAGCTTGCAGCTAATATTTTGCTTTATGCCTTTATGAGTTTATTCTTGTTATAATTTTTAATATACCCAGCCTGCATTTTATTTCATATTTAACTTTGGGGAGAAATCAGAAAGCAAAATCCTTTAAAGTGTCCATGTGCTAATCTCTTTCCCAGCTGTGGAAAATGGCTGATGAGACTGTCTTCCTGAAATTGTTATTCTTTGCTAGTATAAGACAGAGACAGCCTCATAGTTTCTGACTATTTAAAATTAGGAAGATATGATTAACCTATAGAATTTATGTCAGTTATATTCTATAGAGAATTCAAGAACAAGTCATTTAAAACAACAGGCCAAAGAAGTAAAACAAACACGATAAAACAGAGCTTTTCTTTAGAGTAAACTAGATAAAACTTGATAAAGCAGAAGTTGAGGCTGGGAGGTGGTGCTGTCTGGGAAGCGCTTGCCTGAGTTGGATCCCTAGAACCCCTGTGAAAGGCCCGGTGTAGAAGTGTGTGCCTACCATCCTAGAAGGATGCTTTCACTTCAGCGAACAGTCAGCTTAGCCTACAGGGTGAGTTTGACAAATTCCAGGCCAATGCCATACTCCGTCTCAATAAACACAAATGTGGAGGAATACACTCTGGCCTTCACACACACCCAGTGGCACTCACATCCCACACATACCTGTACATGCACACACGTGTGAACATGTGATCACGGGTGTATACAAACACATAGGCAAGAAAGAGAGGCTGTATTCTCCCAGGTTCTCACCATGCAACCAGGAGCTGAATGCTGTTTACTAGAAGCATCGCCTGGTGTGCATAAGGAAGGTTGATGACTATACTCACTGTCTGAATTATTCTAAATGCTGTCTTTTGTCTTTAGGGTAACACGGGTGCTCCAGGAAAGCCCGGTCAGTTGGGAAGTTCAGGGAAACCAGTAAGACTATGTTTATGCTTTTCTGTCAATCAAGATTGATAGCTACCAGGAATAGTTGGCTCATTGTATCTCTGCTTTCCTTTCCACAGGGCCAACAAGGGCCCCCAGGAGAGGTTGGACCTCGGGGACCCAGGGGCCTTCCAGTGAGTACTCTTCTCCCATGCCTTCCTTTTGAGGATGTCACTGAGTGTCCTTTACTATGGCTGCATGGGTGGTTGTTGATATTTGAGCATGTGCAGATCTATCTGGCCCAGAGAGGCAGCAAAATGATGATACTAATTTATATATCTGGTGCATCTTCTTTTCCAAAACTGGAACCAAAATGATGTGTTTTAAAGAAGCATAAAGGGGCTTTTATTCTCTTCTTATGCTGGAAGTATTTTAGTGTGGTTAAAAACCTTTAGTAAAATGTAATTCACATGCTATATGAATTAACCACTTAATATGCATGACATTAATTTTTAGCATATTCACAAAATTATGTAGTCATCGCTATGATTAATCTCATAATATTTTTTTATCACCCACTAAAGAAACCCTGCTCTCACATTCAGGCATTCAGCTCCCAACCTTCTGACTCTATGCACTCCTAGGTCCTCTTTCTGTCCCTATGGCTGATTCTGAAAGTTTTATATGAACAGATCTATACACTATGCTTCTGCCTTGGTGTACATTCTACACTCTACACTCTACACTATGTCTTGGTATAATGTTTTCACCTGTCCACCAGGTATAGGAATTTGGTTTGTCTCCACTTTTGGCTGCTATGAACATGTGTATTCACACCTTTTCTGTGAATGCCTTTTAATTCCCTTGAGTGCTTAGGAGTGACTCTGCATTTATGCTCTGAGACGCTTCTCTATTTCTTAATAGAGCTCCTGTTCTAGCCACGCCCTCTGCTCACTCATTGTTCTGTTTCAGGGTTGGAACCTGTGAATTTCTAACGGAAACACTTGCCGAGGATTATCGGCAAGGAACCAGAGGTTAAAGCCAGATCACAGTTCTTCTTCTTCTTCTTTTTTTAATATTTATTTATTATATATGAATACACTGTAGCTGTCTTCAGACACCCCATTACAGATGGTTGTGAGTCACCATGAGGTTGCTGGGAATTGAACTCAGGACCTCTGGAAGAGCAGTCAGTGCTCTTAACCATTGATCCATCTCTCCAGCCCCCAGATCACAATTCTTAAGCAGTAAACATGCTGTATGATGGACTGACCCAGGGAGGTATACAAGTGTTGAGGAATTAGTATTTTGAGACTGCTTACAGTTAAGTCCACTTTTTTTTTGAGCAGAAAGCTGTGTATGATTGAATGAGCATTGACTGTACACCTATTGTTTATCAGGAAATGCACTAAAAACTCACACACACAAAACACACACGTGCATGTGTATACGGGTGTCATGTGTGTGGAGGCCTATGTGGCATGCATGAAAACCCAAGATGGCCGACAGAAATCCTTATCTGTGGAGTAGAAGCACCTCAGTTAGGATGAGGACTGCTCTGTGTAGTTCTAAGCTCACTGGTTATAAAAGAAAGGTTAGTTCCCTCTTTTGATTCTCTAGTGATTTCCTGGGAAGCCCTCTGTCACACTTTCTCTGCTTGGTTTATTATTGGTCTGAGAGGCTCCTGGCCCTGGTGTGGTACTGTGTTTTACTGGCTCCTAGCCAGCCTCCCTCCAGGCTTCTCAGAGCTTGCCAGGCTTTTGGATGAGTGGAGTTACATTTGCTCTACTCTCTTGCTTCTGACCGGAAATAGCACCCTGCAAGTTTTCCTCCTTCTGAACATCATATGCTTTTCATGGAGACCTTCACTCCACCCCAGCACAACAGCCTCAAGCACAGAGGTCTCCATATGGGGACCATATGGTGTGTTGTTGAATATTCTAAGCCACTCCCCATCCTGCCCAGCCCTCAGCAGTGGTGTGTGAAGCAGATAGGAGTGATGGTAAGCATTCAGATAGAGCTTTCTCTGCCTACATATAAAGAAATGTTTAAATCTGCACAAGATAATATGAGTCTATCATATCACAAAATTGAATCCTTTAAAAAAATGAGGTAGACTTCAATTTATTAGGAAAATAAATGGATAAAAAATTGTTTAGAGAAATAAGAATTGATCTTTTGAATTAAACCAGCATCCTTCCTTTTTGTTACTGCCAGAGAGAAACACTTAGTATACAGAACAGGCTGAACGTAATGATGTATAATTTCTCACTTATGAAATGCAGCTAACATGCACCAAAGATATTCTTTATGCTTCAGCTAGTTAGCTAGGTAATTTGGGAAATGTGTGAAATATGAGAGCCACGACAAGTTAAAGAAATGGTATAGAGTCAATTCTTTTGGAAAGCAATGCTGGTAACATTTAGTCTAACTAAATGTAATGCTTTTTTTGTGTGATCTTTATAAATGTTCCTTTGTAAGGGAAGTGGCATCGACTTGAATTATTTGGTGTCTGTTTCTCTCTGTGCTCTCATGCCAATACTGCCACGGCATGGCTTGAAGTTGGTACTTGTTTGCCAAATTCTCCTGGCACAAGAGACTCAGAATCAAAGGTGAAGAGGGCTGAGGAGAAACAGGGAATATTGGAATATGGAGCAAAGTGCTAGGAGACAACCACACAATGCAGACCTAAAGGACTCCATGGGGTTATCTGTAGCCACAGCTGGGACAGAGGCTCTGCATCTTCTCTAAAGCCTTGGATGCCTTTTAGGGATGTGTCGGCTGATGGGTTTGAAGTTCTCAGAGATGCTGAGAGAAACAAAGAGCCTTTTAGTACATTCTCACACATCAGCTGGCAGAATTCCATCTTTATCCAGGTTCCTTTTAATTCTCTTCTTATAAATGGGAACTCTTATGGGGTGTGTAAATATTAGCCATGGGGAGGAGCATTTCTGTCCCTGCCTCCATTGGCCACACTGAGAGTGGTGACCACAAGATGCTGGAGTACAAGGCTCGGTCATCTACTTAGCACAGGCTCAGTTGATGGCGGCTTGCCTAGTTGTTCTTAGAATGTGGTTAGGCTCCACTTTTAGGTTGGCTATTTATATCTTGGTTTCTCATCTTTTTCTTCTGACATAAAAATCCAGAATTTACATGAGTGTGTGCGTGAGTGTGTGTGTGTGTGTGTGTGTGTGTGTGTGTGTGTGTGTGTGTGTTGCCCTTAGCATTTTGGTTGTACCTCCATTGAATTCTGTTATGAAAATGAACATGGTGGACTTCCTCAGTGAAGATTCTCTAGAAATAGATACATTCTAAATAGCCTGGAGCTTGTAACATGGAAATGCAGAAGAACAAAGAACCTACCTGTTTGTGCAGTAGTAGACACATCTACATGTCACAGGTCCTTCCCTGGTCCTACATGGATACTGACTCCCTCTGGGTACATCCATCTACCAGTGCAGGTATTTACAGCGGTACTCTGAGCCATCTGTGGGCACTCAGCTGCAGCCTTGCCAGGGATGTGAAGGACTTGTGGAACAAACACTAAGGAGCTACGAATGATGAGAAAATAAGATGCCGGCAGAGAAAATCCTTGTGTTTGACTCTTGAGATAGTTAGTCCTCTCAAGCATAAACTAAAGGCTCTAGAGTCCTAATATTTGAATTTCTTCATCTCGTTATACTAACCATTCTTAACTTTGATACAGTAGAATGATTCTTTTATATAGAAGGGAATGCTTGAGACTAAATGAATGCAGGAGTTAGGAATTAAGCTTCATTCTGATATTTCTTTTTCCTCATCAGTGATATCAGTTTTTAAGATTAAAGTCTTGTTAGACCAATGTCTTTGAGACTCTGCTTCACAGTGCAGCTGGGAACTATTTGAGAATGCCAGTCACACACACACACACACACACACACACACACACAGAGATGAGAAGCCATCTTGGAAGATCTACTCCAAATTAATTGGAGCAGAAACTTAAGTTCCCCTTTGTTGCAATTTTTACAAAGTAAACTTATTCGTAGGCGATGCCATACATGTGTCTAATGTACTGTAACCACACATACTCCATACCTGTCTAATCCTCGACTCCACTACTCCATAAAGACCTGCCCCCTTTTCTGTTTTCTGATTCTGTCTTTGTTGAGTGACATGATGAGTATAACCGGAGCCATGTGCTTGAGCGTAGGTGTGATGCAGTCCCCTGGAGTATGGGGGGGACTTACCGCTGCCTAGACTATGGAAGATGATGACTCTCCTTTCTCTAGAATTCTTCCTTAGTCAATCATTCCTATGGGAAGGGTGGGCCATGAGCCTCTCCTGTGGTGGGTATCTGGAGAGAGGGCAGAAGACAATCTTTATTAATGGATAGAAAAAGGAACTGTTGCAGTGGCCATTTCCATGTGGATTTACATCCTCATGGGGTACTACCTCCGGGCTTCCGAGTCACTCATGGAATTAAGGACCAATGTATTATTCCAAATGCTTAACCTGACAGGTTGTTAATATAAAAATTATTGAAAAGTACTTACGAGCATTGAGTTTCAGTCACTCATAAGTCATTTGAAAGGGCCATAATGAAATTATAGCCCACAGCCAGAGACTGTTGTAATGTGGTAACCTTTAGGGAAATTGAAGGTTTATGGATCTTGATACCTTGTCCAACCTACAGATATAGGCCAGAATAATACAACCTTATCAAAAGCCTTTAGAATCATGAATTATTAAAGTGGAACTGTTATAAAAGTTTAAAGGAAAACTAACTCAAATTAGTCCTTGCAGTCTTATGATAAACCTTGAAGGAAATGCGACTGTCTATCTACTTGTGTTCCGCTGCATTCTACTGAGCTGCAAACAACATTAGGTATATAACGGGCTTTAGTCAAATTGTATAAAACTAGGTTGGGTTCTCAAGGAAAGAAGTAAAAGTCTCATACCCCCTTTTCTTAAAAATGTCTTTTCTTTAAAGCTTAGGGTTTCAAGTAGAATAGAAATGTGAAAACTTAGATTTCAAATAATAAAATTTGAGATGGGCCCACGAGATTGGTGAGTCACACTTAACAAAGTCTACAATCCTTGGAGACATATTTAGATCTAGAATGAGTGCAACAAGAAATTTTATCTCAGAAAGTTTATAAATGTCTACCATCTGTGTCTTCTGGAGGTTGCAGCAATCATTTAAAGGCAAGCATCTCTGCCCTGTGTTTCCCTTTTATGCTTTTTGGAGGGACACAATCATTTGCCAGCTGCTCCTTTAAGGCGTCTGTAGACCCAAGAGCTTACACAGACACTGCAGCATGCCCAGTGAGTGGGTATGGAATACCCTAAGAACATGCCTAAGTGAGAGCATAAAAGTGTATATATGAATAGTCATAATATAAAACAGGATGTGACTTACATGCTGAAAATTACTAACATCATTGTGTGTACAGGCAGTGAACATTTCTGGTGTTCTGGCCTGGCATCCCATGAACAGCACAAGCAGGCTCCATGAGCAGTGCACAGAAGGTGACTGGTTAGACTCTTGACAGGATGGTTTGAGCCTTCAGTTGGAGTGATGGGAGATTTTGGCAACACCTATATTTTACCAAAAGCCTGGACGAAATGTTATTTCTTTTCATATAATAATGAAGCATTTAACTCTGGGCTGAATATCTAGCTGATGACAACATATATGTTTTCACAGGGCAGTAGAGGCCCGGTAGGACCAGAAGGGTCTCCAGGCATACCAGGGAAACTGGTAAGTGAAGTGTCCACTCTACATGCTTGCTTCCTGCAAAGCAGATATGTTTTGGTGTTTTTTTAAAGGAAAGCAGAGAAAAATTGCAAAAGATCATCTAATTAACTGTATATATGGTTTTTATTTTAGTTGTTATGTGAGTGTGTGAAGCTGTTGATATGGAATTTCCAATTGTATCTATGATAGTTGCATGAGTATTTTAATCAGCGTGGCTTGTAGAATGCATTTGAAAACCCAGAGAGGCATGAAGTGCCACGGCTGGCATCTGCCTCTTAGTGGAATGGAAGGGAACTGTAGATGAATGGTGGCCTTTGCTTCTTGTGTAGCTTCTGTTTACACAGCAGGAGAAGCAACAGCGGGCTGCGTTCTGCCAGGCATTAGCTGAAAGAGCCCACTGTTGCTGAGCTGTGCAGAGGGAATTCAGAGATGGGGTGGAAGGTGGGAGGCCACCCACCCCTCTTCTCCTGGAACGCAGGAGTGAGGCAGCACTAAACCAACCACACACTAACTTTACACATGAGTTGATACCCCGGCCCCCTCCCCCCAATCCCCACCCCGCCCTTGCCCGTCTGTCTTGTCAACTTTGAGCATCGAGGACACAGTGACTCTGAAGATTTTCTGTTTGTTTTCCAGGGATCTGTTGGCAGCCCTGGCCTTCCTGGCTTGCCTGGGCCCCCTGGACTTCCTGGAATGAAAGGAGACAGGGTAAGCTATCCAGAGGTCTACGTGGTTTTGTGTGTGTTCCCCCTCTTTTAAATCTGGAATGTTTACTCCTTCTTTGTTGGGAAATCAAGGTTGCTTTACCCAGTGAAGACTCTCTTTACTGATTATCATGAAGAAGTAGAGTGAAAGAAATATAGTGTTAAATTACTGAGAATTGACATTCAAGACAAAACAAAACTAACTTTCCAGAAGGAAGAAAAATAAAGGGTGAGGAGAAAAAAAAAATCAGTTGCAGTTATAGTTTTTATTTAGTTCTAAATTTCTATTCCTACCAGTAAAAGTTCATTCATATGAATATGACCAGAGAATGCTCTCATGTTACCAGAGATTTGGGAAACAATTGTGACGAGACCCTCTGGTCCTCAATTAAGTGGTGAGAATCAGGGAGCTCTCTTCCATCACCTTATCCATCAGCTCATTCAAGGATATCGGCTCATCTGAAATGATGCTGAAAAATGTCAAATTTTATTTACTCTAGGGTGTATTTGGTGAACCGGGTCCCAAGGGTGAACAGGTAAGTGTTGAGTGTTGTTAGTGGAAGGGTGAACAGGTAAGAATTGCATGTGGTTTGCGGTGTTGGGTATTCACCACTTTAAGTACAAGGAGGGGCTGGCTGGCTTGTGGGTGTGGTGTAACAGTGAAGGCACACAACTGTTCTCAGTGTGCTTTATAGTGAGGGAAAACCATAGTGAAGTTTGGTGTGCAGCCAGACTGTTTTTGGATGCTGGCACTAATGGCTGTTTCCTGGACTGTACAGTGTTCTTCCTTTGAAGTGGGTAGCCCTGTCTCTTAGCTTGCTGAATTTTATTCAGATGACACAGACTTTTGAAGCCACAGAAGAGCATCTAATCAAGATGCTTTTTGATGGAGACCTCAGCCAATAAAATGTGTAAATGGAGTTGGCCTGTGTCTGGATTCCTCTTTCTACTGTAGAATGACACTTTCCGGGGTTATTGAATTTTAAAACTGCTAGATAGAATTGTTAATCTAACTAAATGATTCAAACTCAATTAGCTGAAGCCTGCCCGGTCTCTCTGGCTTCCCTGGTCTACTCTTTTCTCATAGGATTAGCCTGTTGTTATGGAATTGAGAGCTCCTGAATGACCCTTGGGGCATTTGGCTGCTCATAAATGCTTATCAATGTTGACAGGTTAAAGTTGAACTGTGAATGGAGAGCTGAAAAACATGTGACATTTTATCTTAAAATTTTAGGGTGCCTCTGGTGAAGAAGGTGAAGCAGGAGCAAGGGGTGACCTTGTAAGACATTTTTAAAAAATTGGTTAATATAAAAGTTTACAATTGTTGAAAAAAAATATGATACTTCTTTCTGACACTGTTCTTTATCTTAAAAGCTAAGTGGGTTTTCCTCTGTTTATATCTAGTGATTCCCAATTCTGAAGGCAAGGCCTAGGAGAGCAGATAGGTAGACCTAGCTTTAGATATCTGTAGAATTCTCTTCGAGATGATTAATTCTCCTGTGGTCTTACAGTGAGACATTTAAGCTCTTGATGTAGCACTACAGAATACATAGGAATTGGCTTGAGCAGGGAAACAATATTGAAGAGTTTTTAGATTCAGGGAACTGTGGGCTCATAAATATGGCTGAAGGCATTCTCTTTGCCCTGAAAATGTATGAAGGAATGGCCTCTATATCCAGAGGATGGGACCGCTGAGTCTCCAGGAAAGGGGGAAGCACAGAGCTTGCTGTCAGTCTACAGACTCATCATAGTGGCTTTGGCTAGAATGACCAGACCTAGTACAGAAATGTATGTTTGCATCCTATTTCATCCAGTAATGTCTTTCCTAGGAACTAACCTTAGAATGCTTTAAAAGCAGAGAAACAATCTGCTAATATTTATTCAGAATTACAGGGTTTAGAATAAATATAAATGAAATGTCTGAACTGGGCAAAGTCTCCAGATACTTTTTCTCCCCCAAATTTCTGAGCTTATTGCATTTTAGTTTCTGTAGTGGCTGCTCATTTTATGAGCTAAGGGAGTGTTTTAAAATTTAAATCAGTTCTGTCTTGTAGTGGAAATATGCTAACTCATATACTAACATGTGAAGTGAACTCATCTAAAATTAATGATGGGAAGATCTCCTGGTGTGTCTGTGTGTTTGTTTGTTTAAAGCCTAAAAGCATGCATATTTTATTTGGTAGATTTTAGGTAATGAGTTAAAAAAGTAAAAAATACAAAAGTGAAACTTCAATATGTAGTCCTAAATATCTATTGTGTTCAGTAAGAAAAAGCTATTTTATTTTGTTTTATTATTTATCTTATTATGTACACAGTTTCATTCCTGGTGCTTTGAGTTGTAGATATGGGTGAATCCCACAGCGCCTTGATTACAGCCTATTAGTTAATGGATCAGTTAGCCAGGGTCAGGGAGGGGGCCTCGCTCACACAGGGACACAGAGTTGAGAAGCTGAACTGGAACAACAGCCCACATTTTGAGTCAAACACATTTTCTGCAGTTCTGCGCTCCATCTGCACATGGTTTTCTGTATTTTACAGTGCAATATCACTTGAAAGATGTTTTAGGAAACTATGTAAAATGAATGTATTGTGCTAATACAATTTTGTCTTACTGATTTAGGGAGATATGGGACAACCTGGCCCAAAGGGATCTGTAAGTATGATGAACAGTAATATTACAAAAAAATTAAAAACATCAATAAAACTGTAAGAAATGCAATGTTCTGTTTCAGGAAATGATTGTATAAAATTAGATCCTTGAAGGACTTCAAGGAAATACACGTCTAAATAATACACGTGTAAATAATAGATCCGCCCAGCAGGAAGGCATCCCCAGCTGTGTAAATGGATCTAGCTTTTGAACTAATCACTTTAAAGAAAGTTTTTTGTTTCGGTATTATAAATGGCTCAATGAATGCTACATTATAATGCTCTGATTTCCCGCCCAAATGGGCCATCTCAAAGAGTTGACACACACTACGGCTAGGAAAATGACTGAATCTCCATGGCTGGTATGCTACTGTAAAATGTTTCAATGACTTTCTTGATCTCTTGTGTGTTCTAGTTGAGGGAACTGAGAGAGAAGCAGACCACATAAGAAAACATGACAGACTCCCCAGAACTGTGAAATGAAGAACTTCCTCGATTTTGTTACTTTACAGAGACCAAACCTATGTCTTTAGAGTAGATGAACTCAGAATCATAGATCTAACCCATAGGAATCCTGAGGCATCTTGCTTATGTGCACATCAACACAATTAGGAACTTGAAATTTAGACAGAAAAGGTGAAGCTTAGATGGTAATCTCAAAGGCCAGACTACTAGCTTCCAGTGAATTCTTAAATTTTATTTCTAGAATATTGTGAGTTTTTGTCTTTATCCAACAAATTATCTCCACAGCAGCTAATATAACCTTACTTAACCCCCCCCCCATATCCCTCTTTCCCTCTGAATATCTGAATATTTAAAGGACAACTTTTAAAAGAAGTAACTATTGTAGAATAAAAGCAGACTTCTTTCGTCTCCTGGATAGCTGGAACTATCCATTTTCAGGACTTTTACACACTGTCATTTAACAGTTTCGGATTGGCTTTCTTTCTCTGTGAGAATTACTACCTCCTACTTATGCATCCAGCTGGTCCTCTATTTACCTTCTCCAGGGGCACCCACCCAAACCTGACTTCAGTGCCCAGATGCAGGCTGTGTATATACTAGCACATAGGTGGGAAAGCAGTGTGTTAACTTTTCTGCCTTTAAGCATCAAGTCTCAAGCAATGTTTATGTCCAAGAGTACTTGAAAGGAATGGTTTAAAGTTGCAACAAACATAAAGAATAAAACCTGATGTGTGTGGCGAGGGAAATCATATGTCACTATCTGGACATATTTGACAATGTTCAAGGGAAAGAATTCACACTGGAAAAGAAAAATTGATTGTAATGTAGTGACATGCACTGCATTCTGATTTGGATATATTAGGAATTAGCTGTTAATTCATTAACCCTCTTCTACCTCCTGCTATTGTGACACACTGTCCAAGTCATGCTGAGGAAGCTGAACTGTACTCTCCCAGAGTCAAGACAATCACTAACTAACACGGGAGCTTTCATTGATCCGTCTTCCGTCAGCTCAGATGAACTTGCTCAGTGGGAGGCGTCTGGAGCCGGATGTCTGTCCCAGTGCTCAGAGTGTCATGGAAAAACTCTTTCTGAGAGATCTGGGATCCCATGGCATCCTGATCTTTCCATCCAAGAGTACCTGTTCTTTTATATAATGACAGTGGTAGCCATTGCCACAAGGAGAGCATAACTCAACGTGGCCAGTACTTGAGCGCATTTCTCCGTTCAGTTGGGTGCCTCTCTGGGTTGTTTGAGAAGTCCTTAGAGTTTCTCACTGTGGGAACCTGACGTTTCCCCAGCCACGTTGGTGTCTCCTAAGCTCTCTTTGTTGATGCTGCTTTCCAGGAAGTCTTTTAAGTTGTAATTTCTGTGTAGAGGCAATCTTGTCAAGCTGACTTGGATGGATATAATTTTTTTTTCATCATAAAGCAAGATTGAGAAAGCTTGCGAAGCCTTGTTTGGCAGTATATTTTACTTCTTCCCTTGGACTGAAAACAGTTGAATATTTGAAAGAGGTGGCTTCACACAGATGCTGCACAGGAGAAAAAAGAGGCAGGACGAAGCCACCTGGTGAACAGTCTACACTTAAGAGAGACTTATCTTTGCCCAACTTCCTCCAGTCCTTGCACATTCTTATTGTGAGCAATGGTACATTGTAGCTGCTTTGCTATAAATTCTAATGAATTCTAGTGTCACAAAAGACTGGATTAATGCGTTCTCCTTTTAAAAGCAGTTATTTAAAGTATGATGACTTTAAAAATGCGTTTAGTGGACTACTTTCAGGGAAAGAAACCACCTAGTCCATCTTGTGGGCACACTTTTGTCCTGAGGAAGCGAGTGGCTTATTGGCTAACTTCTTTAATATTTAGGTTTTAATTTCCTTTATCACTTTAAACTGTAAAGTTGCCCCCTTTTTAGTGCTTCACTTTCAAGATAGTATGCTGAATGTACTGGCTTAGTCTATGTTAGCATTTTGTAATTCTTGGCTATAATTAGTGTCTTCAAGTTCACCAAAAACATCTTAGAAAAGCTGAATAACTTATATTCCTGACCTGTTGCAGTTTTATATTCAAATTGCATATCTTGGAGGAAATCTTTTACTTGGAGGAAGCCTTCTTATTGCTAGAAAATGCTATCAACCCCTACCAAAAAAAAAATTCTTCAATGACAGGCTGAAGAAATGGCTCAGGGGGTGAAAGGACTTGCCATGCAAAGGACATGATCTCAGATCAGATCTCCAAATGTCATGTAAAGCTGGCCACAGTAGAGCAAGTGTCTGCAGTCCCATCATGCCAATGGGAAACAGGAGGCAGAAACAGGGGACTCTCCAGAAACTCATGGGCCAGATGGCTTAGCTTATGAAGCAGCAAAAAGATCTTGTCTCAAAGAGAGAAGTGTGAGAGCAAACCCCTAAAGCAGAGGTTCTCAACCCGTGGCTCACCACCCCTGCATATCAGATATTTACATTATGACTCATAGCAATAAAAAGTTACCATTCCAAAGTAGTAATGGAAATGATTTTATGGTTGGAGGTCACCACAGCATGAGAAACAGTTAAAAGGTTGTAGCATTAGGAAGGTGAATAACACTTCCCCAAAAGTTGTCCTCTGACCTCTGTGTGTGTCCCCCAAACACACACACACACCAAACAAAATGAACAATCAACTCGCTTGGACTGGGCTGTAACTTGGTGGTAGAACATGTACTCAGGAGGGGCAAGGCCCAAAATCAGAATGAGAAAACTCAAACCACTGACTTGTTCTTATGAAATATGAAACAGCTTACAGTATAGCAAATGAGACCTTAAATATATCTTATTTCAATGGAGATTTCAAAATAATAAAAAAAATTTATAAGTTTTCTTACATTGGAATTCTAAGTGGCTGGTACCCATATTCAATGGTAATATGTGTTAGCACTTGAGATAACTTCTGAACGAGCACCACTTAGAAATACAAATTGTAGGAAACCTAAAATCCCACCTAAATATTTATATTGATGCTAAACAGAACTTTGCTGATGTCTAGCCCTGGTTTTATAGTATACTGTTTGTTCTAGGTGGGTAACCCCGGGGAGCCGGGTCTGAGGGGGCCTGAAGGAATCAGAGGGCTTCCTGGAGTGGAAGGACCAAGAGGACCACCTGGACCCCGGGGCATGCAGGGAGATCAGGGTGCCACTGGGCTGCCTGGTATCCAGGGCCCTCCGGTGAGTGGGCAGATACATCCCATGGTTTCCTATTGGTAGCCCCACCAATCTCAGCCAAGTGGAAAACTGTCTCATCAGCTGAGCCACCTGCTGTGATGTCTGTCTTTATAGTACAACAATGTCCTCTTTAAACTTGTAAGTATGACCTGCCTTTTTCTTTCTCATCCCAGGGCAGAGCGCCGACCGACCAGCACATCAAGCAGGTTTGCATGAGAGTCGTGCAAGGTAAATAAATTGCAGCGGGTTGAACATTCCCACTATCTGCTCTTGCTTTTTAAGCTTTTATTTCTGTAGGTGTGTAAGTAACAATCGCTTTAAAGGTGGGAGATGTTGAGTAATGTTAATACCATTTCTGTTTCACGAAAGTGTTCACACCCACAGCCTTACAATTAAAAACGACCTTTCTGTCTTAGCCTTCTCTCTACTATCCATCCAGGCCCGAGTCTGTGTCTCACTCACCCAATTCCAACAGGGAGGGTAACTTACAAAAGAAAAATGCATATGCAGACATATTTTCCCTTGCAACACAACTTCTCAGGTATCCCCCCTCTTTAGGTTGCTACTATTTAGTGTGTATCTGGCATTGTCCTCAGGCCTCTCCAAATCATGTGAGAACAAAGTGACAGTCAAATGCCCACAAGCCCACACACCCACATGCCCACTCGTTGTGGCTTAAGGACAGTATCTATACCCATGTAGTAGGTGAGTTTTAAAAAGCAACAACTAGAGGCTTTCCAGAAACGGTGATGTTTTCCCTCATTTGTTAATCTTATCTAAATTTATCTGCGGCTATGGAAGTCATTGTTCATATCACAGTTTGCCTAGTTATAAAACCACATAGAAAATGAATATGCACAAAAATATCCCCAAACTGAGGAGACACTATAACATCGTGACCCGCAACAGAAAACCCTCTTATGATGGCATAACTGTGTCTTGAAGAAACGCTTGTTTTTCATGTGCCAATAGTCCCGTTTGTCTAGCAGACTTGTAGAATTTTCTAGAACCGGATGAGAATGAAATGAATGTTTCTATATTTGGAAACCAATATAAATCTCTTCACTGCACATGCTCTCTGAGTTTTAAGCATTACTAACATATCTGCAAATTTATAATTCTGTGCTTACTAAGTTAAGGAATTCACAGTAGTCATATTTAAAGAGTTTTTTAAACTGTTGGATAAAAATGTGTTTCCCACTCAGGTTCCCTTTCACACCCTAAAGCTTTAAAAACAGTGTTGCACTAGAGCATTTGCCTCAGAGCATTTTAATGGGATGGATTTTCTTGCCTTCCACAGCTTCAGCTACTGATCCTGAATGTATGTGAGAAGCCCCCAGGGTTATTAAAACTTTAAGACAAACTGTGCCCATTCCCAAGGAAGGTTACTTTTAATGATTGTTATCTGTTCCAAGCATGAAAGTAAACTGGAGGGGAAGGATCTATTAGAAGCCATGGATTCTCATGATATTTCAGGCTATAGAATTGCTTTGAACTAAAAAGGCTTTTAGTTTTGATGCTTCGTCTCAAAGAGTGTCTGAACCCTAACTTTGAATGATGGGTTTTGAAAAGGTCCAAGACAACACTTCCACCTATGATAAGAACTCATTTTCTTTGACTTCTGTGGGTTTCACCTAGTACCAGATAGGATTCAGGGGCACTCCAAGTTACTGGACCACCATGCCTCTCAAAGCCCTGGAATTTAACCCTCTTGCCACCGTGTCTCAAAACAGCAGGGCCAGAGAGATCCAGGGCAAGCTCAGGAAAAGACACTCCGATGAAGCTTCCTGGTTGGAAGCCGGTGGAAAACACTAAGCTTCATTTCTTTCCTGATGCCACATTGATATAAAGGCCACTGGGCATATCATTTTCTTCATTCAAGCCAATGTTGTGATGGTGACTTATGGTTTTTTTGTTTGTTTGTTTATTGTCTTGCAGAGCATTTTGCGGAAATGGCAGCCAGCCTCAAGAGACCAGACACAGGAGCCTCTGGTCTTCCTGGGAGGCCTGGCCCCCCTGGGCCTCCGGGCCCCCCTGGAGAGAATGGTTTCCCTGGTCAGATGGGAATCCGTGGTCTCCCAGGCATTAAGGGTCCCCCTGGTGCTCTTGGCTTAAGAGGACCTAAAGGTAAGATTTTTTTTTAAGTTTTATTTTATTTTTAATTATGTGTATGTGTGTATGCATGTGGGGTTCCGGTGGAGTCCAGCAGAGGGCATCAAACCCTGCCCCTCTGAGCTGGAGTTGTGCATAAGTTTGTGAGTGATAGAAGCTAAACTCAGGCCTTTCACAACAGCGTATACTCTTTGTAATCGTGGAACCATCTCTCTGTCCCAAAAGTAAGCTATTTTGCCAGGTACAAGACACACACAGTGTTGGATTTCTTTAGTTGTGTGGTCTGCACCCAAGCTCAGAGAACCATGGAGAATTCTGAGAGTCTAAAGTTACTGTAGGGCTTTTCTTAAACCAGCAGCTAAAGATGTTTGTGTCTGTGAAACTAGTGTAGGTACAGGCCATATGAATGCTCATTATGTCAGGGATTAGCGGCATGGCCCCTCTCCTCTTTCAAAAGTTAGCATTATAGCTATGATTTTGATGGGCGTTTATTTTCAGCCCCAGGTTGCAATCCTACTTAACTCCTTCTTTCATTTTGGAGTCTGACCTCTTTCTTTTAAAGCAAGTCAAGTGCTGTATGCAGGCAAGTTTGCAAAACCGAAAGGAAACCTAGGTTTGTGAGAGAGCATGCAAGACATTCTGCAGAACCGACTGGGTGCCTCAGATGGCATTTGCCAGCTGCGGTGAGTTTGCCGGTGACGGTGTGTACATGCTCTGGATAATTTACGGAGAATTAAGTAAAGTGAGGGGTTTCTATGTTGAACTGACAGCTCTCTGGGGACCTTTAGAAAGATGTGACAAAAAACAAGAGACCCCCTTCACAACATTGTTTTAAACATTGTGGTGTTCCAATTAGGAATAAATGGTGTGAATGGTCAGGGTCAGAGGTCAAGTCAGCTGCCTCTTTGAATCTATAAATGAGCTGCCGATGTGGTTGGTTAACTACAACCTCAGTTGGAACAATTTATTTAATTACTTTTTTTTTTTTTTTTTGGCATGTGCAGAGTTGCGTGTTAAAAATGGTCTCTAATTGGGAGTCTTGTAAGGCTGGAGAGATGAAAGGGAGAGGGAAAGGGGTTGTCAGGAAGTGTCACGTGCCTGTTCATCTTTGACCTTTTTAGCTACTACTTCAGCACTCTGTGCCAGGTAACCCTATAAGTCGTGCTGACCACTCTGAAAACCATGATTAATAAAATGCACTGGTTTGGATGGGTTAATGAGTTGGTTGGACAACTTGTGCTCCTACCAGGGGCATCAAAATGGGGTCACAGAAATCACATCCCTGTTTTTGTTTTGCAAATCAGTATTTGGTTCAGATCTTGACTTTGTTCCAGCAAGGAAACTCTTCTCCAGCCAGCTTGAAGGTCTGTTTTCCTTGCTGTCCTGAAAGTCTACGGGGCCACCTCACTGAGCCTTCACTGTACAAGGAATCATCCTGAGAGTTTTATGAGCAATCCAGGTTATGGGCCCCATGTCGAGAGTTTTAGAATTAATTGGCCCAGGCTTCGGGGTCTTTCAATATCCCCCAGGTGGCTTTTAACATGTAGCCAGGATTGTAGCAGGATTCTAGCAGAAGAACCGCATCTAAGAAAAGTGTATTTCTGCATTTGGAACCTGGAAGAGACCTCTAGCACAGGATTCATTCATCAATTCCAGTGTTTCCTCCTGGTTCTTCTTTGGTATCCACAGCACAGTCTGTGCAGATACATCACCTTTCTCCCAAGGCTCCATCCCTCCTTCCTCTGTGGAGTCACTGAAATCCGCCTTTTCATAAAGGTCTCATAAAGCTTTCCTACTTCTGAAACCTGGATGGAGGCAGGCAGCATAACTGAATTTTCTTTATCCATTAACACTACAATCAATCTAGAAACACAATTCTAGGTAACTGACCTTGGCTATATCCTACCTCAGACAGGACAGAAATTATTAATGAAAACATCGTTTTTTATTATTCAGAAGTTTGCAGCTCAAAATTTCCCCCAAGGGAACACAGTCTACCCTGTTGAAATTTAAAGTTTGAGTCCTTAAGGAACTGAGATAGTTCAGCATGGCTGCTCTCTTTCCCCACTATTACCTGATAAAAAGATGAGGCTCACTTTATCATATAGTCACTGTGGGTCTTTTCTCAGAAAATAAGACTTGTTAAGAAATACAAAGTTTTTGCTATGTCTTAGTCATTGTTTAGCTGTTGATATTGCTTTGGGAAACAGACCTTTTGGATAAGAGCTGTGTTGTGCTGTTCCCAGTCCCCAAATCCATCTTCCGCACATACCCACCCCTGTGGATGCGCACCAATGTAGTGTGGTATTCAGTCCCCATACGTAGCAGCTTAGCCCTCATGAATAGTTCTCCCTGACACCATAATATGTGTAATTGCACACATGCAGGACCAGTGTCCTGCTGCATGTACTCTCTGCATGCATGGTGGGGCAGAACTCACGAGAGAGACAGCAGAGTGGCTCTGTGCTGTTAGCGGTTCAGTCCTTAAGCCTTATTTTTAAATGTTCGTGGTTAGGATTAATTTTAAACTCCTTTGTGTAAGGCCGTGCAGTTTTAGACATTTTAGTGTGAGTCAAACAGATGTGAGACAGCATGGAAATGAAGGTGTGAGAAGATACGTGTTATAACTGACTCACTTTTTTTCTCCCATATTAATCGGCTCTTAGGGCAGCAGAGCATCAGTTACAACTTGTGAAAAATAAAAATGAAATAAATAATATTCAGAGAGCCATGAGAATGCTCTGTGTGTGTGAACATAAGAATATATATATGTATGTGTATATATATATATATGTATAAATATAATTTATGTGTGAATGCTTTGCAATATTCATTGTTCTGCAGTTGCTGATACCCTAAGTTCAGTCAACTGTCTCGTAATTGCTTTTTAGCATTTGGTTGCAACCACAGAATATTCCCAGTGACCTCTGAGTCAGAAATGAGGGACAATTATGATAGCACACTTTAATTTTTTAAAATAAGTTTATTTTTGATAATACTACATTTACATTGCCTCAAGATTAAATGTGGGAAAAGCATTTAGTAAAGAATTTCTCTTTAAACTTTCCTATATGCTTAGTTTCCTTTGTCATTCTTATGGTAAAGACCTGACAATCAATGCTGTGTACATCTGGGGACATGCACTCCCTGTGTCCACTTATGAACAGAATCACATTGTTCTTTAGTAAGCAATCTGGACCGCATTTGTTTTTCATTTGACAGTATGTCCAGGAGACCATTCCAAAGAGCTGCTGGTGATGTTCCCGAGCTGTGTTATAGTCTCTTCTGTGGTAGAACCTCACTGACTGTTTCCCTTTGATGTTCCCTTTGTTTCTAGTCTTCAGGGCCCACAGCAGCCGACTATTTCATCTTGATACAAAATATCAACACAGACTTCCTTTCTACTTCTAATTCCATCTTCCTTCCAAAATTTTTGATTGTTCTGAGAATGAATTTCTGGAAGTAGAATTCCCGGAACTTCCACTTGTAATTTGATTGCTATTGTCTCACTTTCCTTAGCAATATACAGTTCTATATTTTTCTCACTTCTCCTCAACATTTGATGACTTGCTAAACATTTCTCACTTTAGGACTGGGGGCTAGATAGACAGCTCGGACGTCACGAGCACTAGCTGCTCTTGCTCAATTTGCAGCACCCACAACAGGAAGATCATATGCATCTGAAACTCCAGTTCCAAGAGATTCCATGCAGTCTTCTGGTGTTTGCAGGCAGCCCCCTCACATGTGCACATGCATACACACAGAAACACATATAGAACATGATAAAATAAATATTAAGATACAAGATGCCACCTTTGTGATAAACCAATGTCTTATGCATATTTGGACCTATTTGGCCTTTTTGCCTCATGGGTAAGTACTACACCATCATAACAGGGTTGATAACTGGTAGGATTAATTCCTTCATGCTACTTTATTTGGATGAAGTTTGTGGTTATTCCAGTGTGCTTAAAACTGGGATTGTAATCAATATTTAGCTTAGGGAGAGATGACAACTACTTATTGGAATGTTATCTTAATTCAGAACATTTTTTCAAGTCTTGGTATCACCAAGAAGGCTCAGCTTCTTCCATGTTTTACTTGTATATTTCCATTGAGACCACATATGGTTGTTTAGCATTTTAATTACTACTGTATGTAGTACTTCTTGGCCATGTCTCATAACTGGTAGCTACTTCTATGTATGAGGCCACCTGATTTCTGTTTATTAATTTTGTATTCTGCTAGATTAATGAATTCACCTATTGTTTGCAGTAGGTTTTTTAAAAATTGATTCTTGTCTTTTAAGATATGTACTCCTAGCCAGGCAGTGGTGGCGCACACCTTTAATCTCAGCACTTGGGAGGCAGAGGCAGGCGGACTTCTGAGTTCGAGGCCAGCCTGGTCTACAGAGTGAGTTCCAGGACAGCCAGGGCTATACAGAGAAACCCTGTCTCGAAACAAAACAAAACAAAACAAACAAGACAAGACAAGACAAGACAAGACAAGACAAGACAAGACAAGACAAAACAAAACAAAGGATATGTGCTACTGTTAACCGAAGATAGAAATGGTTTTAATCCCTCAAAGCAAATGGTGTATAGAGAATATTCTTGCTCTTCCTGGGGCAGAGCCACTGTCTAGGGCGATGCTCCCAGGCTGAGATAGACTTGATGGAGTTGAGGAAGGAGTCATTGGCTCTCACCTTATTGAGTGTTTTATGGGAAATGCACATCCAGTTTTGGGAAATGTCATTTCAGTGTGCACAGATCAATGGCTTGATTTTTTTTCCTTCTTCGTGGGTCTGTGGATATGATTTTGTGCTGGCTGTGTACTTATTACAATCTATCTTCCAGCAATTTCATGGGTTTGTGTTTTCTTCAAAGTTTAAAACACAGAACTTTATGTATATATATATATATGTATATATATATATATTGATATATATAAGCGTAACATTTGTTTATTGTAATGCAGGAGACTTGGGAGAAAAAGGAGAACGTGGTCCTCCAGGAAGAGGTCCTAAGGGTTTGCCTGGAGCGATAGGTCTCCCAGGTAAGTGGGTTCTGCTGTAGAATGGGGGAGGGGAGGAAGAAATGGGGTCAAGTGTTGAGTGTAAGCTGAATAGTGTTTTTTGTTTGTTTGTTTGTTTGTTTTTTGTTGTTGTTGTTTTTTGGAAGGAAGCATTGCTCAGTCACTTAAGTTTATCATGGGCTTATGAATTGGCTTTGATGGAGAGTTAAATGATTTGTAAATCAAGTGTATTCATTGTGAGCAGCTAGAAGTCAAGGCTTGAAATATTAAGCGCTTAAAGCTATGCTTTAAGGAAAAGAGTACCTAGGTCCAGTCACACCACTTGTTATAAAAATTTCAATGAGTAAAATTAGAGCCATGCGTAGCCTAGGTGATCATTTCTTGTTATTTCATTATAATTAGTAACCATTATTATTAGTTTGTGGTTCTGGGGATCAAAGCTGGGACACGGCACATGGTACCAAATTACAACCCTAGCCCAGACTTTTTACAAAAATCCATAGCAGCTATAAAAGGAATCCAAGTTTTCAGTCACGCATGTGCTACAAGGAGTAACTGAAATTTCATTTTAAAAGCTCTTCTTTCAAATACCCAGACCTTCCCAAAATCCACGCTGCCCCAAACAAACATTGAGGGAATTTGTCTCACAGCCGCAAAGCGCTCCACACAGGCGGAGATCACAGCTGTGTGGGCTCAGTGACAGAGGGGCTTCTGTAAGGAGCCGGGTCCTCTCACTGGGCATTCTGTGTCCTCTTTATTCGACGACTGACTTGTTGCTGGGGTCTGGCCAGAAACATACTCGTCCGCTGAGGAAGTAGCAGTATGTGGCTGAAGGCTGGGTAGCTCAGTGGTAGGTGGGATGTGCAAGCTGCCCCTTCATGGTGGCTAAGACTATGGCTGTGGGGGTGTAAGGGAGTGTTGGGGACTCCAGTTGACTCTAACTGGGACAATTAAGGACAAAGAGGCCATAGAGAATGTCAAGAAAGTAAGGTGTTTTTTGTTTCAATCGTGAACTTGGAAATTTTAGTCTAGGGAAATTTAGGAGAAGAAATTACCATTTTATAATTCTGCCAGAGGTTAAATATTTAATCATGGCATAATTATATAATTATGGCCCCAAATAAAATAATCCTTACTTTTCAATTATCTATTTCATTGCTCTTGGGGATTGCTTTCTTATTTCAATTTGGGAGGAGGACTACATTTGGAGAGAACTCAAACACTGTCATTCTGAAATTGGGATCTGTGGACCTGTCGAGATATTGTTATAATTTAATATTTTTGTGTGATCAGAAAAATAGAAAACCTAGCTGGACTTCAAATGATCAAAAGAAGATTTTAGCACATAATGAAAATCTGGGTACATTTGACAGATGTTTAGAAAAGAGAATGGTTCTCACCAGGATTATTCCTTCCTATAACAGTGGGCATCCCGGGGTGGGTGGGGCTTGAGTTAAGACCCGCCCTCTTTCCTTTGATTGATGCCCTTCCTTTCCCAGTACGGCCTTTGCTTTCTACCCACTGCTCTCTCCTTACACGGGCCATTTCTCCTTTGCTTCCATTTGTCTCACACTGATTCTCACTCGTTTCCGTTTCTATCTACCCGCAGCTTTGCTTTCTTTGTTATACTGATGGAATAATGGCATCATTTGGTGAACTTTGAGCTTCGGATTATTTTTCAAAATTACAGGCTAAGCTTCCAAATCACAGTGAGAGGAGAGGGAGGCCCTGCGGATGAATGGCTCTCTCTGTTTCGTACACTACTGGGTCTCTTTACTCCCCAGGGGGCCTGTTCAGGGCTGTGTTGTTCAGCCAGGTTCACACCCTTTTCTCTGCACTGTGAATACATTTGGCTAATTGAATCAGACAGGTGCCTGACAAAAATTGCTGATCAAGCCCTTAATTTGTCCCTTAAAGCACAGGCCCGACAATCCAGAAAGCCCGGGTTCAAATCGGGCCACCGCCACTTCCTAACCTTATGACATTGGGCTACTTAGTTTCTCTCTGGCCTTCAGTCCAGTATTTACGAAATAGCGGGGATATCATTCTGATGGTATAAACCTGAGAATTAAAAAAGAAGCAGTCCTGTAGAGTGTTTAGGGCAGTTTGTGAGCGTAACAGTGGCCAAGGAGGGTTGTCTATTAGTTTGGTTTTGCTTTTGACATTGATTTGGGATGCTAAGGGCAAAGCACAAAGTTACCCTGGCAGCCTTTTCTCCTGCTGCTCTTAATCTGCCGTAATGGGCAAACTTGTTCGCAATTAGCCCGGCCTCCGAGGCGCTGCCCCTCTCTTCCATGACTCTGCTGCGACTCTGTGCCGGTCCTGTAGAGAACGGGTCACTATGGTCATTTCACCAGCTAATTGTCCACCAAGAGGATGAACTTTAAAAAACAAATGTCCCAATAGGACTTAGACCGTGGGCTATGTGGTACTTACATAATGCTAATAAAACTTCGTGACCCGGAGGAAGCCTCAACCTGGAGGTTCGGTACAGGAACCTGTTTGGAGGCTTCTAGGTAAATACACATCTTACCGAAAGAAATACCCACTCCATTTTAAAGCTTTACTTTTAAAATTTTTTAAAAAACATTTAACACATTTTAATTTAGATATAGTTACATTGCTTCTCTCTTACAGTTTTTAAATTTGATTTTTAAAATGTTTTTAATTTAATTTGAATTACATCATTTTTCCCTTTTCCTCCCTCCAACCTCCCTAGATGTCCCCCCCCCCCCCATCTAATTTCTCTCATGTCCTCCTGGCTCTCATTGATAACCCATTTTTCTTTTTCTTTTTCTTTTTCATTTTTTAAATTAGGTATTTTCCTCATTTACATTTCCAATGCTATCCCAAAAGTCCCCCATACCCTCCCCCCAACTCCCCTACCCACCCACTCCCACTTTTTGGCCCTGGCGTTCCCCTGTACTGGGGCATATAAAGTTTGCAAATCCATTGGGCCTCTCTTTCCACTGATGGCTGACTAGGCCATCTTTTGATACATATGCAGCTAGAGTCAAGAGCTCTGGGGTACTGGTTAGTTCATAATGTTGTTCCACCTATAGGATTGCAGATCCCTTTAGCTCCTTGGGTACTTTCCCATTTTTCTTTGATTAATATTCTTATACACGCACACATATGCATGTATGTGTATGTACATGTTAATTAACCAGCTGAGTCCATTGTTGGTATACCTTGGGTTTAAGGAACAACCGGTCTGCTTTAGACAGGCTATGGGGCTGATCCTGGGGAGAGGGTAATTCCCAGCCAGCGTTAGTTGCCTGTAGTTCTTTGTCCTGGGGTGGGACCCGGGACAAACTACCTGGGGTAGGTAGAACTTTCCCCAGTCCACATTAGGATGTTCATTGTTATTGTTATCCTTGTCTTGTTTACGTAGCCATTTCCAGAAGACATTGTTTCAGAGCACATTTCCTGGAGTTCTGGCTCTAACAGCCTTTCTGCTCTTTTTATCTTTGTCCTGTCTTCCATGTTCCCTGAGCCATAGATTCAGGGGTTGTGATGTAGATATATCCATTGGGGCCCGGGTTTCCATGATCATTTGATCTCTGTGGTGTGTGCAGTTGTGGTTTTCTGTGATGGTCTCCATTCAAAGAACACTTCTTGCTTGTCCCCATTGTTGAATTCTGGATTTAAATCCTACGGAGTAGAAGAAGATCATTTCGTCATTGTTTGTGTAAAACTAACATACCTAAAAAGTTAAATCTGTAACATGTACCTTCATTATCGGTCAGTTCCTAGGATCCCTGTTTTGTTTCTGTGTCATTTTTTGCCCCCTGTCTCCTTTCACAGCAGCATGTCTCAGTTTGTTCACGGTTAGCTATTGCATGTTCTGGGATGTTACTATGACATTGCTTATTATAGACCATAGGTCATTCGTGTAACGGTGATTATCATTTTGGCTATAGTGTATTGTTACTTAAAAGCAGACATATGCTGCGTAGTTTGTTACACTTGAACTAGGTAGGAGGGGCAGCTATGTAAGGGCTGTGGTCCTGGGTACAGGCTCCTAGGACTTGTGGTCCTTTCTCTTCCTTATTTCCAGTGACTGCTGCTCTCAGTTCCTTTTTGTGGAATAGCAGTCAGAACCACACACTCTTATGGGCTATTCTAGGAGGATTTCTACTCATGCTGACACACGTTAAAGCCATAGAGCAGGGCCTGGCTAAGCCTCACACTGAGAATTCAGGTGATTGTGCTGTGATTGACTCTTTCTTTATATGTGAGCCTAGGCAGACTGGCTCAGGTCACACATCCTGACGGAGGTATCTCTGATTCTAAGTGGTAGAGGGAAATATTTATGTTTCTCGAGTCTAGGTTCATGAAATTGACAAAACGACAGGTTGTCCAGTGTGACTAGTTTGTCCCTGTCACCATAGTTACGTGATGAAGGCATATCTCTAGCTTATTAATCTGCCTCTCTCCCAGAGCTGTGCAGATCTTATAAACAACCCCCGGGCCTTGAATTCCCTCCCTCTTCCTTTTCTCACCAGAGCTAGCTAATGCTGCTCAGCTAGGTCATCTCATTAAGGGACATCCCTGCATGCCTGCTGCCACTGAACTGCCCACGTGTGACCAGTAACTCAGCACTCACAGCATTTCAAGGAAAAATATGTAATAATAAATCCTGACTTCCCTGTGCATACAAACCCACTAGAGAAAGGAATAAATTAACTGAAGAATCTCGTGAAATACCACACAAGTAAGCTTTGTGTGTGTGTGTGTATCTTTGGGGAACAATCCCAACAATTAAATAGTCATTGCATGTATCACCAGATCGCCTATTTAACACAGACAATTATTTGCATGTCTTTCTCCATCATGCCTGTGTATGCACTGTTGTTTCATTCTGTCAAGTGTTAGGGGAAAAGGCTCTGCTTACATCAGTGTAGCATGCCTGCCCTCTAGTGTCCACATGGAGAATGGTATTCACATTCTTTTAAATTCTTAAAATCATGAAAACTTTCTGGCAGTGGGGTCACTGATATTTCAGGAAGCTGTGTAGTCACTAGGTAGTTAGTGTAGTTAAAAGACCCACAGGGTGGTCAAGGCATAGTGAGGGCTCTTCAGATCCTGGTCTTCTGCCTTCCTGAAACAGATACAAATAGTATGCAGACAAATTAGCATGTCCGTGTTCTAATACAGCTATTTATATATAAATATGTGTAAATACAGTTTGGCCTGTGGGCTGAGGTTGACCTAATCTATGCTACCTGTCTAGCCCCCATTGTCTTTGACTCCTTTTGTGAGCATAGTCATTTTCTCCTGGTCTTGGTTTGATTTTAAGACAGATTTGACATATCTCAGCAGGACATTCTTATTGGCAAAGTGCATGAAAACCGCCTTTAACATGCAATTAGATGTGGCCTATTTTTAAAACTAAAAAAGAAATCCAGTTAACTGTTAACTGTCTCTAGTGTCAGGTGATGTAGAACTCTCTGCTACAGGAGCTGTTGTGACAGCCTTACCTGTAAGTGCCGGGGATGAAGGAAAGCCCCTCTCCCATTGGAGGAAATGGATGACCACCTCCTTCATCGCAACTGATAGTTGGATAAGAGCCTACGGGATAATTTATTGGGAATACCACATTGTTGCTCAACAGCAGCCTTGAGATGCATACATTCAAAGATAACTATCCTCTCTTAAACCTTGCAAATGGTTTGCCCTCTGACCCTGCTTTGTGGAGGGTGTGATGTAAGACCCACAGAAGAATGAGATGTCTGAAAAATAGGTTCCCTCACCTACCTTAATTTCAAAATATGTGAGCTATATAACAATAATACCATTTAATGTGTCCAGCTCATTACATTAAGATGTATGTAATTAGAACACTAAAATAGGAAAAAGACTGAAAACCCTGGGATGGGGGGGGGGAATGGGAGTACCTCCACCTATAACATGTAATTGGATATGAAGATTTGGCTTTTGGCTTCTCGAGCGGCTAAGACTCCCTATTAGGAGATTGCCCAAGTGAACGCAGTTGCTTTTACACTGTTTTCTTAGTAATAGAACGAAGCACTATTGATGCAAAGGGACACAAGCAACAGAGCTCCTCATTGTCCTGCTGTGTCTCACAATGTGTGGCCTATGGAGCACACGTGACAGAACACACATATCTGAAAGGAACTCACTGTGGTGAAAGTCACATTGGGGTGAGATTATGAAATTTTGTAGGGAGCATGGTGTGAGCCCTACCAGACACCAATAAATAATAACTAGTAGTTGAGACCGTCCCCATTTAATGGACAGAACTTAATGGTGACAAACGCAAACATTCCATTTTATTGATGAAGAACCATAGAGGCTTGCTTTCTTTTTTCCTGATTCTAGTGGTTCATAATTGGTTGAGTGTTTTTAACTTCTTAGCCATGGTCAACTTTGTCTGTATATGGATCACTGTAAGAAATTGGGGAGGCTGTTCGCATCTCTGCTCATGAGAAAGACAGTGTGAGTCACAAAACCAGCACAGCACCCGTGACTTTGAATCTTCAGTAGGCAAGGTGCAGAGTCAGGTGAAATTAGCTTGAATAAAATAGCTAGTCACTGACTTAATATAGTTAACCTTGGATTTTCCCACTTTATGATGACACGAAAGGAGACACATTTGGTAGAAACTTAACTTAGAAATTCTGAATTTTGATCTTTTTATGGGGTTAGCAATACATGATATGATGTTTTCCCCTAATGCCAGGAAGCACAGAGTTGGCCATGCACCCGCAAATGGAAAGAGTTGGTTTCTCTGTGGTGTGCTGGGCTGCTAAGTCCTGATGCTTGGCAGGTTGGATGATTTTTGACTTAACTATGTTCTTGACATAATCACACTGTACACTGAGGGATGCCTGTGCAGTTTATTTAACTCACAAGGTTCAAAATACTACCATACCAGGTAATAAGCCTAAATTTGTGAATAAAACACCTTATATTTTTTGCTTGCTAGACCTTCCAATTCCAGCTTTATTTTATGCTTACAGTTCACCTCAGTTTGGGCCAGTCACATTTCAGTATTCAGTAGACATAGATGGTTAGAGGGCACCATGATGCAAATATGGAAGACACACACTGAAATCACTTTCTGCCTTTGATTGCTGTGAAAGCCACATTCACTAACGGGTTTTCTCCTCTCATCACGGGTCACCTCCAAAGGCATTTGCTAAGCATCTTGCTTGCACAGTGCTAGGTTGTGAGGGTCTACTGTCTTATGCTAGTCAATAGCTTGTTCACATGTGTGGGCTTTTTATCTGTTTCAGGTGACCCAGGCCCTGCCAGCTATGGGAAAAATGGCCGTGACGGAGAGCAAGGTCCCCCGGGAGTGGCAGGAATTCCTGGTGTGCCTGGACCCCCAGGTCCTCCAGGCCCTCCTGGGTTCTGTGAGCCAGCCTCTTGCACCCTGCAGTCTGGTCAAAGAGCATTTAGCAAAGGGCCGGACAAGTGAAATCCGTAGCGTTGTAGGCTCCCTGCACAAAGCACACCTGTTAGCAGAGTGTGGGGGGAGAAACGATACCAAAACTGGGGCAAAGCCTCAAAGGTTTCACCTCTGACATCATTACATAAGTGCTACTTGACAATCAGATTTAGAGCAACTGGTGCTATTCAGTAAGTCTTGTTCCTTGTCCATGGAAGGAAGGTAGGAGAGTCAACAGACAAGAGTCAAATTCAATTTCTCTTTAGCCAAATTTATATATCCTCTTCCCAGGAGTTTGAATTTTAGTGTGCTATGAATGGATATATGATGTGTTGTGGGTCACTGTGCCAACAACAACAACAACAACAAGCTGTTCACATTACCTCAGTTGCTGTCATTATTTTTATTTCAATTAAGATATTGATCTCAGATTATTCATTCAGTTATATCAAGTATTGCTAGGATACTAAGGAACAGACCCCACTACATTCAATAAAATTGGTGCTTAAAATCTTCATCAGGGCTGTGTCCCAAAAGTGGTCTCTATACATCGCATGGTGGTTTTGATATTTACTATGAATTTGTGAATAGTGTGTACTGCATCCAATCCCATTTGTATTCTAAAATCCACGTGAAAGCAAAGAAGTAATACCCTGACACACATATGTTTTGTGGCTGACATTATTTATTTTAAAAGTTTGAGGTAACATGTCTGGTTGTACCAAAGAAAAAATAAACACGGTTTCCTAGTCTTTTGTGTGTTCTAAAATAAGTAGTCATGTTAAATGTGGTTACATGTTAATTGAACTGGTTTAGAGTCATTAAAATTTTGACTTACTGCTACTTCTAAAAATGTATTTATTTTACTGGTTTATTCTATCTGAAGAAATCTGAAGAGTTCCCACTGGTCCACAGAGTTATTCTATGAC